>NW_026889763.1:1972500-2425000 GCF_033153115.1 Saccostrea echinata | reverse complement strand
CTTTTACACTTTTTAATGAAATGCTTTGATACTCAAAATATGTAGATATATTATTAGTGTTGACAAGATGACACGGTCATCATGGACATGCATACACGTGCGCGCGCTTGCAATGCGTAAAATGACAGATATACTTAATATAGCCGATTTTTTTTATCTTTTGATGAAATTTGAATATAAAGATGTATTAAAAGTGTAGACAAGTTCACATGGTCATTTTTTACATGCATGCCCGTGCGCCCGCGTGTAATGCGTAAAAAAAACCAATATACTTGATTGCCTTTTTTAATGAAGCTTACAGGGAATAAGACACCAAAAGGAAGTTGGGGAGCGTTTGGGGAACATCTGTAACGGTCCCCGTTACAATTAATACTAGTTTTATTTACAATATCAATCATAATCTCTCTATTCTGTAAATCTATTTGTTGATTATTTTCAACTTCAATCACAATAGGTAGTACTATAATGAAGTCCATGCACGGGTGCTTTTGTACACCTGGATATATTTTTTATTTAATCCTTCGTCCATGCTTTCCTCCTTCACGGAGAAAAGATTAATTAATAAGTTAACCGAACGAGGTTGAAAAAATGTCGGACTATTTTTTTTCTCAAATTAACTGGATTGAATATACTTTTTTTTCATTTCACTGTACACGTGTCCTGAATAAAACTGCGTGGTTTGGGTTTGTCAAAGTGTTTTTAGACCAAGATAAGTCAGTCGCAACTTCTCGGGCCTTTCCAACTAACGGAAAAAAACTTCGAATGTATTACGTAGACTCCCCCCCCCCCCCCCCCCTTTCCCAAACTTTGAAATAAATGACTATAAAAGATCTTCCCTCAATGAGGGAAGATATTTTATCTGTTGAGTATTGAGTTTAAGTTTATTGAATGTACAGATAGTACTTAAAATCTACTAATTAGCTAGAAGGGACTTTCAACTCCGTCTATTCTTAATAAATAGGAAGCGACTCCATCTTGTATAAAATTTTAACATCCGGTAATGTTAAAACATTCGGGGTTGTTTTTCCGACCTCTGACGGAAACGCCCGAGATGATGCGATTGCGGAATCAGGATTTTTAAACATCTTCATTGGCCAGTTTCGCTTATTTTGCACTCAGGGGTTTTTGAAAAAAAATGTGTTGATCGACATCCAAATAAAATGGTAATTAAATAGAGTGCCAAATATATCATGGGCGAAAATTTGTTTTATAAAAAGTGGTTCTTACAAATACATCTATATATGTAGATAACCCTAAATAGCTAAAAATTTATTGGTTTTGACTATAGCAGATGTTAATTTAGTTCTTAGCTGACATTAACTTACGTGTATAAATAAATATAAAAGCCATGTAATTGTAACCTAATATTCCGAAGCAATCATTCATATTTATAGGACTGATAGTTGATTAAATTTCCTCTCATCAGTAAACGTATATCCCCCCCCCGGAAATAGATAAAATGCTTCCCTTCAGAGGCGAAGTTTTCAATAATTTTTTTTTTTTTGGGGGGGGGGTGCGTCAAAACGTCGATCGTAAAAAAAAAATTGACTATATAAAAATAATTTCAATTTTTAATCAGTATCCCATCTCTCATGCCAAAGGCTAAGTAAGATTTTCTGCTCACAATTTGTTTGTTCTGTGACTTCGATGTTGGCTTTCTCGGTGTAAGCATAATCGACCTTGTCGCTGTAAACCTGGTACTTGTAAATTTTTTCTCATTATTATCTTTTCAAGAATCACTGGGTCAGTATCAACCAAACGTTGTTAATCAAATGAATGACCACATTCTCTTCCAACAGAAGATAATTAAGAAATACAAGTAGTAAAAATTGGAAAGGTCATTTGAAAAAATTATTCTCTAGAAACCTCTGGGCCGGAATGAGAAAACATACTTATAATATCTCCCTGAAATAGTAAAGATTTAATTTTTTTCAAATCAGAATGGATGTTCAAAATTTAACATACGAATTTATATCCCCCGCAAACGAAGTGTCTGGGCCGGGGGGGGGGGGGAGAGGGGGATTAGGAATCATATTGTCCGTCTGTCTGTCTGTTTGTCTAGCTGCCCGTCTGTCCCTCCAAGTTTGCCCAAGCTATGACTTTTTGCATTAACTGGAAGCTCATACTTGGTACAAAGATTGCCAATGATCTTAGGGTGTGTCATGATCTTGATCCAAGGTCATTCCAGCAAATTCAAGGTCAGTGAAGGAAGAATAAATGTTTTGTCCGAGCCACTTATTTGTAATTGAGAATCACTGGAAGCTCATACTTGATACAGAGATTGCTTGTGACAAAAAGGTTTGCTTCGACTTTGACAAAGAAAATTGTATTATTACGATCTAGTCTGTAATTTTTTATGTTCGCACTTGGTACAAAGATTGCTTATGATCCGCCGGTTTTAGATAAGGTTATTTCATCAAATTTAGGGTCACTGACAGAAAAAGTTGCAAAATGCCTGTCTGGGATATGAATTTCTAAGGGAGAATCACTAGAACCTCTTTCTTAAAACAGAGGTTGTTTGAGATTGAGGGTTTAACTTGACACCGACCCAAGGTTATTCTGTCAAATTCAAGGATACTGACAGAAAAAAAATTCATTTCTATTTCATGCTATGATTTAGTAATAGAAAATCACTGGAAGCTCTTACTTGAAACAGAGATTGCTTATGAACGGAGGCTGTGTCATGACCTTGATCAAAGGTCTTTCTCGCAAGTTCAAGGTCACTTGCAGAACATGTCCAGGCATAATTTTATTATTGTTTTTTTTCCTACCTATTTTGTGCACGCGAGTTCTCGGAAACGGGTTGTTTGATTTTCAGGAAACTTTCAGGTCTGGTAGAAAATAAAAAAATATAGATATATTTTTTATTTTGATGACCTCACTTCCTGACCGGAGATTTCTGCGATTAGGTGATTTTTAGAGGGTCGCTTTGTCCGCTCTTTTTCTAAAAAACGCTTAAAATAGGAACTTGATATTTTCAACATTGATAGAGCAATGTTCATAAATATGTACTAGTTAGTTCATTTTTCCCGGAAGTGCCGCACTTTGACGCTTGGTATGCTCCGAAAATAGTCTTATTGAGATTATCAAAAAATTTTAGCATTTTTTCAAGAATATCTCTTTACTTGTAAATATTTTGTTAAAACATATAGAAAAAAAGTTGTGCAGAATGGCAAGCTCTTTCATTTGATATCAACAATTAGGGGCTGACCCCTAAAATAAGGGATCTACAGGGGCTGAAAGTGTTTTCTCAATATCTCCAAAACTATTGAGAATTTGTGATACATCAAAGAAGCAAATTTGTTCAAAATGACAAGTAGAAGTGAATAAGATTGGCGAAAGTCGTCAAATAACGTCACTTCCGGCCAAAACGGAAGTAGTCAGAAATGCATATTTTTGCCGTTTTCGACATGTTATTAGTTAATCTATTAACCAGAAGCGTCCAACCAAATTTATCATCCCTCAACATCACTTCCGGTCAAACCGGAAGTAGCCAGAAATAGCTTATTTTGCAGGTTTTGATGCAAAATTGTAATTTTAAAGTCACTGGAGACGTCTAAACTCATTCCTTTCTCTTGTTGACGTCACTTCCGGTCAAAACAGGACGGAAAACCTACTCGTTGCTTTGCAACGAGCTTTGCTCTAGTTAAGGTCTTCCGTTTCCAACGGAAGACCTTCTACTGATTCTGTTGTTTCTTTTCCACTATTATTTAAGGTCTTCCGTCTCCACGGAAGACCTTATAGTGATTCTATTGTTTCTTATTAAGGTCTTCCGACTTCCTTCGGAAGACCTTATTGTTTTCCGTCTGTTTTCTTTTATTATTATTATTATTATTCTTTTTTTCATAGTTATGGCGATATCTCAGCTGTGAGTGAGCAGATTTCAAAGATTTTTTCGCGGAAGATGCATGATGTAAATATCTCCAGACGTGTTTTTCATTTTTTTCAAAAATCACTTCCGTTCGCGATTTTTGGGGAAAATTGTATTTTTTAAATGGCATTTTGTCCAGAATTTTTCTCGACAACGGCTAAAGATATGAAATTGAAACTCAATGAATAAATAGAACATCAAATTCCAATATGGGGAACGACCTTTATTTTTCGTCGTCGGCACTTCCGGTCGCAAACGGAAGTGAATTCAAAAAATCCAATTTTTTAACTTTTTTGTTTTTCAATATTTTTCTTTAGGATTTACAGGGTTTATAGAGTGTTTTACAAGAATTCTAAGTATGTATTCAACATTTTGATGCGTGCATTTATTGCAAAGATATGACCGATCCAAACTTTGTCCCACTGTCTGGGGTTCGAATCCTGCTGGAGGTAGTTAATTTTTTTTTCTTTGTTTTTCTCTTTTTTCAGTTGCTAATGACTTCTCTCTCTTTAAAAACATGTATGGTAGTTTTTGCTGATTTTTAAAAGCTTTTTTGTCAGAGATTCTGTAGAAAACCTTTCCACATATACTGAATATCTTTGCATCTATAATATGTCCTTCTAAAACTATTTTAAGGATTTCATTCTTGTCCCCAAAGCTTGACCCATTCAAAAGTTGTCACCCCTTTTGCAATAAAACCTTGTTATCGCTACTCCTCCAAAACCGTAAAACGTAGAGATTCCAAGCCTTCAGCGGTGTCTTCGACTCATTTAATACTCTCTTCATTCTATCATTGCAAAAGCATTCTTTGGTCCCTTGTATGAGTTACTGCCCCTGAAAGTTTATGCTGCTTACATTTAATGAACCTTTTTTAAAACGGTGTATCCTAGAGACATGGGACCAACTGCATCGGCATGTTTGACTTTGACCTTGAAATATAGGTCAAGGTCAAAGTCATTTAAAAACATATGAAATTCCTTATATATGCGTAAAATATAGCAATTCACCAAATGACCTTGAACTTTGACCTTGACCTTTGGCCTTGACATTGAGTCAAATGAAAAGTAAGGACATGCATCCAGTTCCAGTATCAGGTAAAAACATAGAAAGTAAAGATTTCCTTGTTTTGTTTTTTTTTGTTTTTTTTTGTTTTTTGTTTTTGTTTTTGGGTTTTTTTGTTTTTTTTTTTTTAAATGACCTTGACCTTTGACCTTGACCTTTGATCTTGACCCAAAGGTCACAATCAGGCTTAAAGATGTGAAAGTAGTTACAATTCTTAGTTTAAAAGAGGCATAAAATAAATAATTCATTCCCCCCCCCCTTCTTAAAAAAAAATCACATCAACAACAACGTAGAATATTTCTGTAAAATTCAAACCAGACCTCGGATCGACAACATATTTGGTACATATGTAGTATAGACCTCAGAGAAACTTTCTTGAGAGTTTTACGGTGAGTCTTATAAGTTTATAGAAGTCATGAAGTTTCACGGCAAGAACTACAAGTTCTGTTGTGTTTGAAATTAAAGTGCAGGTGAACGAAGAAATGATCTAAACCTTTTATCGGCTATTTCTTCAGATGTCGTTAGTAGCATTCGATTTTCCTGATATGATACGACATTTTAATACCAAGCATTCTCTCTTTCTTTTACATTTGGAATTTATTTGATTTTTATTTAGAATTAATCAGTTTCCAGAAATAGCGATTTTCGGTATATTAAAAACAATTCTCGCTTTCATTGTCGTGTTTCCCTTCTAAAAATGCATGTTGGGAGTTTAATTTGTGCTACACATATTTAATTTAACCCAAAGAAATGCTTATTTAAATGTTTCATATTTATTTCAGGATATTCAGTCAGAAATGTTAAAATCCGAACCCGATCTTTTAAGCTTACAACAAAGCTATTTTCAAAAAATTCAGCATGCTCACAATATCGATGAATCGGGCTACAGTCCATTAATACATTTTCATTAAGGAACAGTGTTAACGTTTAACTCACGCACACCCGTCCCTTTTTATTAAGGTCTTCCGACTTCCTTCGGAAGACCTTATTGTTTTCCGTCTGTTTTCTATTATTATTAAGGTCTTCCAACTTCCTTCGGAAGACCTTATTGTTTTCCGTCTGTTTTCTATTATTATTATTATTCTTTTTTTCATAGTACACGCCATATCTCAGCTATGCGTGGTTTAATTTAAAAGATTTTTGCAGGGACGATGCATCATGAATATATCTCCAGGGGTGTCCCTCACTTTTTTGAAATTCACTTCCGTTCGCGATTTTCGGGGAAAATTGTATTTTTTAAATGGAATTTTGTCCGTTAATTTTCTCGAGAACGGCTAAGATATGAAATTGAAACTCACTGACGTGATAGAGCATCAAATGGAGATATGGTGATCGACCTTTATTTTTCGTCGTTCGTACTTCCGGTCGCGAACGGAAGTGAATTCAAAAATGTTAAAATTGCAACTTTTTTGTTTTTCAATATTTTTCTTTGAAATTTACAGGGTTAATAGAGAGTCTTTTAAGAATTCTATGTATGTTTTCATCATTTTGATTGATGCATTTATTGCAAAGATATGACCGATCCAAACTTTCTCGTATGTTGCGCGTTCGAATCCTGCTTGGGCGGGAGATTGTTTCTCTCTTTTTTCAGTTGAAAGTAATATTTTTCTCCGTGAAGACATGTATGATAGTTTTTGATTATTTTTTAAAGCTTTGTTTAGAGAGATTCTACAGAAATCCTTCAATAATTATGATCTATGTTGAAAGACTGTGTTACATAAACGCAAACGAAAAATACCTTCAATAAAGTATTGAATGAAGTGAGATAGCATAGCGTTCTGGAGAAAAGTTCGGTCGGAAGACCACTTGTTGCCGTAGCAACAAGAAACGCATCTAGTTAAGGTCTTCCGTCTTCACGGAAGACCTTATAGTGATTCTATTGTTTCTTATTATTATTATTCTTTTTTTTTTTAGACAAAATTTTGTGCACGCGATTTCTCGAAAACTATTCAATGAATTTCTTTGAAATTTTCAGGGATAAAAGGTCTTTATATGAATTTTATATAAAATTCCGTTTTTTGGTAAATTCGGTTCCAGTGCCAAGTTATGGACAATTTCCTGATTTTAAAATGAAATTTTGTCCTCGAAGGATCTAAGAAACGGCTAAAGATATGAACTGGAGACTTGTTAGAGATGATAGGATACGACTTTTAGATTTGCAAAATTGCCTTTTCGTTCGTCGTCAGTACTTCCGGTCGCTTACGGAAGTGATCAAAGAAATCGTTAAATTTCAACTTTCCTTTTTTAAATCAATACTTACATAACATTATTGCATCTCCTTTGTAGTTTCGAAATATGTTGGTCCCACCGGAAACAAAAACGTCAACTTCCGGTTATAAGAGAAAAACTACATAATTTGAGTAGTTTTCTTTCCCATTAACATCTTTTGTAGATAAAGTATATGGAATGAATTTTAAATATGTTATTCAGACAGCAAATGTCTAGAGTATCTTCAAATATCTTTGTAAAAGTCACTTCCGGTCGCGTGTTTTTCTGTCCTCAAAATGAGAAGTTGTCTGAGCAAGATCTCGGAAACGGTAAGAGATTAAGACGTCAGACTTATATGAGCAACAGACCTTAAGATGTAGCCAAAACCACTTGGGTTCAGAGCGTCAGCCGTCACTTCCGGTCGTCACAGGAAGTGATCGAAGAAATCGAAAATTTCAACTTTTCTTTTTTTAATTAAAAATTGCATCACTTTATTGCATCTTTTACGCAGATTCGAAAGATGTTGGTGCCATCGGAAACAAAAACGACAAATTCCGGTTATAAGAGAAAAACTACATAATTTGAGTATTTTACTTTCCTATAAATATTCTTTATAGATAATGTATTTGAAATGAATTTTAAATTTGTTATTCGGACTGCAAAGGTGTAAAGAGTCACCTCAAATATCTTTCAAAAATTCACTTTCGGTTGCGTGTTTTTCTGTCCTCAAAATGAAAAATTGTCTGAGTGAGATCTCAAAAACAAGTAAAAGATTAAAACACCAAATTTTTACAAGTAACAGACCTTGAGGAGTAGGCAAAACCATTTTGGGTAAACGCGTCAGTCGTAAGTTCCGGTCGTCACAGGAAGTGATCAAAGAAATAAAAAATTTAACTTTTCTTTTTTAAATTAAAATTTGCATCACTTTATTGCATCTCTTTCGCTGTTTTGAAATATGTTAGATTCTACCGGAAACAAAAACGTCAACTTCCGGTTTTAGGAGATAAACTACGTTATTTCGATATTTAACTTTATCATAAATATTGCTTATCGATAAAGAACATGAAATGTTTTTTATGCATTTTGTAGATACTCCAAATGTTTAGAGAAACGTCAGAGATTTTTTTTTTTTTATAAAATTCACTTCCGGTCGTTTGTTTACCTGTCCTCAAAATTAGAATTTGTTCTCACAATATTACTCGGCAACAGTAAATGACTGAAGTCTAGAACTTTCAGGACTGATAGTCAGTCATCAGTTTATTTGAATCGCGAGGAAATCTTGTATCGCCGTTACTTCTGGTCGTGACAGGAAGTGATGCAAAAAAGTGAATGGTTAATGGTTAGCACATTGGATTTTCACGCTGGCGACAAGGGTTAAATCTCCAGAGTGTCTGAATTTCTTTTATCACCTTTTCAGCTTGAATTTACGTTTTTATTTTCAAAATCGGACGGAAGACCTCTCATTGCTCGCAATGAGTTTCTAGTTATTATTATTATTCTTTTTTTTTTAGACAAAATTTTGTGCACGCGATTTCTCGAAAACTATTCAATGAATTTCTTTGAAATTTTCAGGAATAAAAGGTCTTTATATGAATTTTATATAAAATTCCGTTTTTTGGTAAATTCGGTTCCAGTGCCAAGTTATGGACAATTTCCTGATTTCAAAATGAAATTTTGTCCTCGAAGGATCTAAGAAACGGCTAAAGATATGAACTGGAGACTTGTTAGAGATGATAGACCATGAATTCTAGATGTTCGAAATTACCTTGGTTTTCGTCGTCAGTACTTCCGGTCGTCACCGGAAGTGTTCAAAGAAATCGAAAATTTCAACTTTTCTTTTTTTAATCAAATCTTTCATCACATTATTGCAACTCTTTCGCAGTTTCGAAATATGTTGGTCCCACCGGAAACAAAAACGACAACTTCCGGTTATAAGAGAAAAACTACATAATTTGAGTATTTTACTTTCCCATAAATATCTTTTATGGGTAAAGTATTTGAAATGATTTTTAGATATGTTATTCAAATTGCAAATATCTACAGTAATGTCAAATATCTTTGCAAAAATCACTTCCGGTCGCGTGTTTTTCTGTCCTCAAAGTGAGAAAATATCTGAGCGAGATCTCAGAAACGGTAAGAGATTAAGACAACAAACTTATATGAGTAATAGACCTTGAAGAGTAGGCAAAATCATTTGGGTTAAACTGTCAGCCGTCACTTCCGGTCGTCACAGGAAGTGATCAAAGAAATCAAAAAATTCAACTTTTCTTGTTTAAATTAAAACTTGCATAACCTTATTGCATCTCTTTCGCTGTTTTGAAATATGTTAGACTCCTCCGGAAACAAAAACGTCAACTTCCGGTTGTAGGAGATAAAATACGTTATTTCGATATTTAACTTTCTCATAAATATCGCTTATAGAAAAAGAATTGAAGTGTTTTAATACATGTTGTAGATTCTGCAAATGTCTAGAGACATGTTAGAGATTTTTTTTTTCATAAAATTCACTTCCGGTCGCGTGTTTTCCTGTCCTCAAAATTAGAATGTGTTCTCACAATTGCTCGGCAACAATAAACGACTGAAGTCTGAAACTTTCAGGACTGATAGTCCGTCATCAGTTTATTTGCATTGTATGAAAATCGTGTGTCGCCGTTACTTCCGGTGGTGACAGGAAGTGATGCAAAAAAATGAATGGTTAATGGTTAGCACGTTGGATTTTCACGCTGACGACCAGGGTTAAATCTCCAGTGTGTCTGAATTTCTTTTATCACTTTTTCAGCTTGAATTTTCGTTTATATTTTCAAAATCGGACGGAAGACCTCTCATTGCTCGCAATGAGTTTCTAGTATTATTATTATTTTTTTTTTCTTACCGATTTTGTGCAGACGATTTCTCGAGAACGCCTCGATAGATTTTCACGAAACTTTCAGCAATGATGGCAAATTATCTGAACTTTATGCGGTTTTTTTATTTTGTCGTCGTCACTTCCGGTCGCGAGATATGACCAATTTTCCATTTTTAAAATGGCATTTTGTCCGCGAGTGTTCTCAAAAACGGTTGGAGATTGAGTCTTGAAACTTTCAGGGATGATAGATTGTGACTCCTAGATTTGAGAAACCTGTATAGTTTTTGTTGCCGTGACGTCCGTTGTCCACCGGAAGAAGTTTAAAAATATGCAAATTTTCATTTTTTTCTTATTGAAATGTTTTTAATAGAGGCAAATAGACTGTTTCGAGTTATATTATTTCCACCGGAAGTTATTTCTTCCGAACCGGAAGTAGCCGAAAAAATGCTCATTTTTCCTTGAAACTTTGAGGGATGATTCCTCCACACTCAGTGAAGAGTTCAAAGTCATTTTGACTACTTCCGGTCATACCGGAAGTGAATAAAAAAGACCGGAAGTTGTTTGAAATTAATAGATTTCACTCTGTTATGAGTTGCTAAACAATTCCGAAGAATTATTATGAATATTTTTTACATTTAAAGTTGTTTTACTTTCTTTTATCAATCAAAATTTCCCAATCAAGATTTTATCAGAAATCCTTACTCGTTGCTCGCAACGAGATCTCATCTAGTTATTAGGTCTTTCCACCTTTCTGTGGAAAGACCTATTGAAATTGTTCTGTTTATTATTATTATTATTATTATTTTTCTTCCGCTGATTTTTTGTTTCAAGGTTTATCGAAAAGATTTTTTGTTCATCGTAAAAGTCATAAAAAGTTATGAACAAATTTGACCCAACGCATATAACCTATGACCCCTTTCACAGTTATTGCCCCTTTCGCTAGAAACCTTGTTATCGCTACTCCTCCGAAACCTTAAACCGTAGAGGTAGGAAACCTTCACCAATGTCTTCAACTAACTGAGTACTCTCTCCAATCTATTCACTGAAAAAGTATTCGTCGACCCTATTACTGAGTTATTGCCCCTGAAAGTTTTTGAAGTTTACAAAAAATGAAAAATTTTAAAAACGATAAGCCGTAGAGACATGAAACTAACTGCATTAGAATCTTTGACCTTGGACCTTGAAATTTATGTCAAGGTCAAAGGTCAGGGTCATTCCAAATATGAGAAATAAAGCTCTTTTTATAGCTCTTTTGTCTTTCAACATATACAGTATATCTTAACATCTTTAATATGTACTTTTAAAACTATTTCAAAGATTTCAATCTTGTCCCCTAAGCTTAACCCTTTTAAAAGTTATTGCCCCTTGTGTGAAAAACCTTGTTATCGCTACTCCTCTGAAACCGTAAACCGCAGAGACACGAAACCTTCACTGATCTATTCAGGGTCTTTAGACACAACTTCAAACTATTCAGTGCAAAAGTATCCGGTGACCCCTTATATGAGTTATCGCCCATTAACGTCTTTGTGCTTACTGTTAAACCTTCTAACTTTAAAACTAAAGGTTGTAGAAGCATGGGGTTAAGTGCAATGTGACCCTTGATTGTTGACCTTGAATATTTGTTCAAGGTCAAAGGTCAAGGTCATTCAAAATATTTAAAAATTTTCATTTTTTCTATCTTTCAAGCCATTTATGGATTCTTTTTGTATAAAAATTAACTCCAGAGAGTAAAAAAAAGAAATATATATGAAATTTAAAGAAGGTGGAAAGACCTCTAATTGTTCGAGAACAATTAGTCTACTAGTTATTATTATTTTTCTTCCTGGGTACTTTTTTTGTCCGTGAGTGATCTCCGAAACTACACATCCGATTGAGGTGAAACCTTTTTAGGGTTAATAGAAATGTTATGTAGATTTGCGAGCGAAGGTCATTTTGCGCGCACGCGCATGCACGTGCGTGCAATGAGTAAAATGACCAATATACTTGATATAGCTGTAGCTTTTATATTTTTTGATGAAATGCTTTGATACTCAGAATATTAGGATATATTGATAGTGTAGACAAGATGACATGGTCAGAATGCGCATGCATGCACGTGTGCGCATGCGCATTGATTGAAATAACCAATACAATTGATATAGATTTAACTTGTACATTTTTTGATGAATTGCATTGAAACTCAGAATATAAATATATATTAGAAGTGTACACAAGAAGACTTGATCAGCGCACACATGCATGTACGTGCGTGCACGTGTGCGCGCGTGCAATGAGTAAAATGACAGATATACTTGATATAGCTATAACATTCAGGTCTTTTATGAAATGCTTTGATACTCAGGATATCAAGATTTATTAAAAGTGTACACAAGATGACATGGTCAGAATGCACATGCATGCACGTGTGCGCATGTGCAATGATTGAAATAACCAAGACAATTGATATAGACCTAACTCGTACATTTTTTGATGAATTGCTTTGAAACTCAGAATATAAATATATATTTAGAAGTGTACACAAGATGACATGATCGGCGCACACATCCATGCACTTGCAAGCACGTGCGTGCTCGTGCAATGAGTAGAATGACCAATATACTTGATATAGCCAAAACTTTCATATCTTTTGATAAAATACTTAAATACTCAGAATATAAGGATATATTAATAGTGTAGACAAGATGACATGGTCAGCGCACAGATGCATGCACGTGCGTACGCGTGCAATGAGTAAAATTACAAATATACTTGATATAACCATAACTTTTACATTTTTTGATGTAATGCTTTGATACTCAGAATATATAGACATATTATAAATGTAGACAAGACGACATTGTCAACATGCACATGCATGCACATGCGTGCGCATGCAATGCTAGAATGACCAATATACGTGATATAGCTGTAACTTTTATACTTTTTGATGAAATGCTTTAATACTCAAAATATGTAGATATATTAATAGTGTTGACAAGATGACTTTGTCATCACGGACATGCATGCACGTGCGCGCGCTTGCAATGCGTAAAATGACAGGTATACTTAATATAGCGGAATTTTTTTTTATCTTTTGATGAAATTTGAATATAAAGGTGTATTAAAAGTTTAGACAAGTTGACATGATCATTTTGTACATGCTTGTCCGTTCGCGCGTGTAATGCGTAAAAAAATTTATCTACGACGACAAAACTATCCAATTGATTTAATCAACGCTGGAATAGACAAGGCGTCCAAAGTTCCAATAGAGAACCTTATAAATTCACACCGTTTAGATGACACCACCGATGACGGGAAAATAGCCTTTGTTGTGACCCATATCCCACGAAACAGAAAGATCCTTATGGACGCTAAAAGATTTTACCCAATTTTAGAACAATCGGAAAATATGAAAAGTTTAATACAACCAAATGATATTATCTATAGTCGACGATAGGCACCCAATCTTAAAAAATTGTTAACCAAGGCCCGTTTAACTACACAGGAGGAAATTCCAACCATTAAAAAATGCGGAGATCCAAGATGCGGAACGTGTACATATTTAGAAGAGGGAAATAGAATCCAACTTAAATCAGGAATGGAAATTAGAACCAACTCACCAATGAACTGTAAATCCGAAAACGTTATCTACTGTGCAATCTGTCCGACGTGCAAAGAATTCTATATTGGACAAACGGGAAAACTAAATGCCCGGGTTCGTATACACAAACAACAAATTAAAGACCCTAGTGTGCGTAATACACCATGTTGAGAACATTTTGCAAAATGCGGCAAAGGAATATTTAGGATTTTCCCTTTTTATGAACTTCCCAATGAAAATGAAAATCTACGTTTGGCAAAAGAGGACTACTTTATCAAACTCTTTAAACCAAAGCTTAATCGAAAATGATACTTTATTATATAATATATTGTAAGATTTTATGCATATTATGTGTTCAAGTTAATGCAATATTTGTACATTATCTAATACGGCAACTTTACGCTACCTTGATCTATTATGACGTCACAATGAACTTTTGCTTTTGGACGTTACCAGGTAACCTACCTGACATTTGTATAACTGCCTGAAGAGCCTAACATGGCGAAAGCGCTTGCAGAAAATATTTTGTGATTTTTTTGGATATATATATATATATATATATATATATATATATATATATATATAATTTTAAAAATCTTCTCAAGAACAGCAAAGCCATGATTAAGTCATATTTTTATGGATGCATCATTAGGTAGTGTAGAATCAAGTTTGTTCAATTCATGACCCCTGACGGTAAGGTGGGGCCACAACAGAGGATCAAAATTTACAAAGGAATATAAAGAAAATATTAATAAATATCTTATTTTCAAAAACAGCAAAGCCATGATTAGTTATATTAATTCAGAGGCATCCTCACTTAGTGTAGATTCACGTTTGTTCAACTCATGTCCCTGGAGGTAGGGCAAGGCCTCAAAAGATCAAATGTGGGGACCATATTTGAATACTGAACTGATTTCTGCTTTTTCTAGACAAAGTGCTCAGGTGAGCGATGTTGTCAAGTGGCCTCTTGTTAGTTCATTTTCTAAAAGGGAAATTTCTTTCCCTACCCAACACTTTATACTTTTCCCTTTACAGTCAAAATTTGTTCCCATATGACCTTTTCTCGTCAAAGAAGTGGACAAAGCCTATATCCACCTTTCTTTGAAATATTATTCAGGAAACGTAATTTCTACATTTTAATCTATGGTTAATCTACCGGATATAGAGGCATTAGAACCCTCCCCTCTTCTCCCATGAGATTCTAAATGAATATAATAAAGTATTCAAAAATGACCAAACACTTACTCCATCTCCACCCCCAGGAACACAGAACTCATGTAAGTTGGTAAGATTCATTTATACATATGTAGGAGAAAATAAAATCTATTGTAAATTAGTAAGAAGAGTCATTTATATGTATGAAAGAAAGCGGTTCATTCATGAGAAGTGACCACCCCTCCCCATCTTCGAAGAAGAGATAATTTTTGGGTTTTTTTTTTCCTTTGGCTTGTTCAAATATTTTTGATTCGCTATTTTTAAATAGCGTACAAGGACCCCTTTCGTTAGAAAAAAATTCCTCGATCAGCCTCCGTCCACCAAATCATTATCAACTCCATTCCATATGTTTTCAAAATTATTAAATAAAGATCACAGATATGATTTATATACACATATCTTTTCTTTTTTGTGATACAGATAAAGGTAAAACTGTAGGAGGAGTTAAAAAGATTGATAGTTTTTTGTTGCTTCCCCTCTGAGGAAAAGGTTGATAGGTGTGGATTTTTTCCCTTGCATTTGTCTCTGTGTGCAACCAACACAGTTAAATAAAATATGCTATTAAATTTTCCTTGCATTTATATATATAAATATATATATATATATATATATATATATATATATATATATATATATATATATATATATATATATATATATATATATATATATATATATATATATATATAAGAAATAAGGTATCATTTTTAAGCATCTTTCGGGGTATAAATACGGGTTGGTCACGAGATCAAATTCCATAAAGCCCGAAGGGCTTTATGGTAAATTTGATCTCGTACCAACCCGTATTTATACCCCGATAGATGTTTTAAAATGATACCTTATTACTTATATTTATATTTGTGACTTATTCATCTTTTATATTTGCCTGATTATAATCTTTAACGCGTGAAACGTTTTATTTTTCAAACCCAACGGCACGTGTTTGATCCACTGAATTGTGCGTCGACCCTTTATGACGTCACTGAGAATTTACGTCGAACGTTTATGACGCGAGGGACCCGTGTTTATACGGATATAGAGTTAATAGTGTTATATAAAAGAAAACGTTTGCAAATGTGTATATTTAAGAAATAAGGTATCATTTTTAAACATCTATCGGGATATAAATACGGGTTGGTCACGAGATCAAATTCCATAAAGCCCGAAGGGCTTTATGGTAAATTTGATCTCGTACCAACCCGTATTTATAGCCCGATAGATGTTTAAAAATGATACCTTATTACTTATATTTACATTTGTGACTTATTCATATTTTATATTTGCCTGATTATAATCTTCAACGCGTGAAACGTTTTATTTTTCAAACCCAACGGCACGTGTTTGATCCTCTGATTGCGCGTCGACCCTTTATGACGTCACTGAAAAATTACGTCGAACGTTTATGACGCGAGGATCCCGTGTTTATACGGATATAGATACGCATTGCTTTCAATAGTGTTATATAAAAGAAAACATTTGCAAATGTAAATATATATATATATATATATATATATATATATATATATATATATATATATATATATATATATATATATATATATATATATATATATATATATATATATATATATATATAAAACTCTGGGTGTGGGTGTATGTGTGTGTGAGTGGGTGTGAGGGAGGGTGTGTGTGTGTGAGTGAGGGTGTGTGTGTGTGTTTGTAAATATGTATGTATATATACGAGGATTGCTGGAAATTTTCGGTGATTTAAAGGAAAATTATTTTGTACTTTAAAGAATAACAAGTTTGATAAAACTTTTTAAGAGGGCAGTGGTCATCACATAACCGAAACACAGAGCGCAATGATATACCAAGTCACATTGAGTGAAAAACAAAGAAACACAACACTACGTACATGTATACATTTTCAATATTTTAATTCCAAATATTTAACTACATGTAGATTGGAACTTACGAAAACGGACCGGCAAATATTTTTTGAGTTTTGGATATATTTTTGTATGTTCCGAGCTTAGAAAATTTAGAATGAAATTTTGTTACCTTGCCTTGATTGTAGGAGAATGGGGCTATTTCGAAATATGGACCATTTTTTGTTGTTTTACACACATTATTTTGCTTAAACTACCTTATAAACAAGGGAATTGACACATTAAAAAAAAATGGTGAAATTTTTGCTTTTCAAACATATTATGCAATATCCATTCCTCGTTTAAAAAATGAAAGAAAATCGGGGTAACCTTTATTGTAGTGAAAAGTGGGCATATCAAAGCACAAAAATAGGACTTAAAATTATATCTAAGATACTTTATAAGTCGCAGTAGGTTTACATAATATCAACAAAATGATTGTTGTATTGAATATGTTTTCCCAAATTAAGTACCCCTTACATTATGAAAAAAAATTTCTCTCCATTCTTTATTTTATTTAACACAAACCGTTGTTTTACGTGGAAACAGAGTCGCCCGCATGGCGCAGTGGTTAGAGCGTTTGCTCTAGAGTTGCGGAGTAAGGAGCGGGTTTGAATCTCACTGTTGGACGTGGAGACTGATCCTTCGGATGAAGCCGTATAAACCGATATCCCGTGTCGCAGTAGGTACTGGTACGAAAAAGACCCCTCACTGCTCAATGGCCCCGAGTGCCGAGTATAGGTCAAAATTTGCAGCTCTCCACCGGCAACTGGTGGCGTCTCCATATGAGTGAAAAATTCTCGAGAGGGACGTTAAACAACAATAAACAAACAAACAAACGTGGAAACAGAAGGGGGCGTTCAAAATGCAATAAAATTAGAAAGTTTATGTAGTTTATGTAGGAAACTAAAATATTTCTTCTTAGTTGCATTTAAATGACACGTAATTTTTTTTTAAAAAATCAATCTACTGCATGCATATTTAAGTTATCAACAAAACTGGTAAACAAACATTTACAAGGAGAAAGACTACATGCGTTTACTTTTGGTTGCAATAATTTTCCAAAAATCCAATCCAAAAATTAAAATAAAATAAGATAAAACTTATAGAATACTTAGAAATTGAGAATATCTCAAAAATAAATTATATAACAAAGTTGCTTATTAATTAAAACATTTATTTAAATCATTAAACCACAAGAATTGATAGAAATGCAAAAATGTAAGTGCTTTCAACATGTACATTCAAGACCTACCAGGTATGCAAGAATAGTGAAATATTTTAGCGCAATTTGACGTCATTTTTACTTTGACGTTATTGTATTCAATTGTGACGGAAATCAAGGGTACTATGACGCGTCTGAAACAACACTGAGTTAATACGTATGCAGAGGCCAAGTAGGCTGGGCCCCGTTAAGGTATGTCACTCGTGAAATTTGTTATATCAAGGATTTTTTGAGAAGTATATTTTGGATAAGTACTCATATAGTATGACTCAAAATCGCAGAGAAAGTGGGGGGTCAGTGTGCATCTAACTGAGCTACGGTACAATTAAGTTGACCTTTTTGCACTTAAATTGTAACTCTTTGGTTAATCACTTTAACCGTTATCATATTTTATAAGATGTAACCATGGCAATAAACATAATCTTATTTTACGTAAAAAAGTATGAATAATATTTATCATTGAACAAATCATGCAAATTAATGCGCGTAAATTATTTTGTGACCTTTTTGCACTAAAAAAGTATCATGTTTGGGGTATTGAAAATCTAAATAGGCAATAGAATATTTTCTTGTATCAAACTTTTTACGACTTAAGTGCTGATCGGTCAAAAGTATCGAGTAGTTTAAAATAATGAAAGAAAAAGTTGGGGTCAGTGATGTAAATTTTGAAATATTGGTCAAAATATGCGATTTTCAGGCAAAAAACTGTGTAAATTTTATCTCGACTTCCTCAATATATCTTCATTTCTTGGCAATGTTTGTTGAGCGAAGGTGTAAATTTTGTTATAAAAATATAAATTGAGACCTATATTTAATATTCCAGGCATATCATAACGGAAAATATTCTCTGAGTAAAAGTATGTGAGGCTAAAGTTCCAAGATATTAAATTTAATAAATGTGTAGATTTGCAGAATTTTCTGCTAAATATCTTTCCGCCACAAGAAATAGTCCCTTATAAATCTTGCTTCTTTGTGAATTTTTTAGCAGTTTTTTAATTGAATGTTGAACATTTTACATTGTTTAATTTAAATATGTTATAAAGATTGAATTGTAATAAATAGTTTTTAAGTAAGAGGTTCTGACTGAAATTTTCTAAAAGGCTGACGAGTGACATAACTTAAATTTATATTTTATACATATATACAATAAACAAGTTTACATTCTGTCTCACAGTAGATATATATTACTGTGCAAACGATTGTTGGTTCTGCATGTTCTCTTAACTTGCAAATTAGCCTAAGACTGAGGCAATCTGACGCAATTCTTAACAACCACATTACACAAGGCTATTATAGGACGATATAAATATTAGAACGATTCTAATTGAAATAGCATTCATACAGTTTCAAACCTCTTTTGATTCAAAAAACTTCGCCGCCAATCGGACAGGCAGTCACTGTGGAAATAGCTTCGATTGTTGTATATTTATCCCTTCCGTTCGACTAAGATGAGGGAGTTAACTGAATTATATATATATATATATATATATATATATATATATATATATATATATATATATATATATATATATATATATATATATATATATATACATATATCAACCAAACAGAAAACCATCAAATATCAGTTTGTTTCCGAGAATAATTACACTATTTTATGAATCACCAAATCTGCTTTTTTTTTCACCCGAAAATTCTTTGGCCGCAAACCTCAGGTTTCACAGGATTTGATCATTTGACCAAGCAAGTTCACTTCCAATTGAACTTTTCAATGTTGTTTAACATTGTTGTTTATTTCTTAAATATACCTAGCAAAGTAGACAGGGTTTTTTTCTTCATTTTTACATTTTAGATAATTGAACATTAACCATGCCAATATTGACTCAAAGCAATGTAATTAAAATTAGATGTTCAGAATCTGCGACCGCTTCTTAAACATCTAAAACATCACATACGGGGTCACGTCAACGCAACCTTTCAATCATGAATAAACATGAAAATTTTGACCAATTAGATTCAAGTTTCTGACTGAAAATAATTCCACGACTACATCTTAACATTTTCGCGCCTCACTAGTCTGTCTTACAGTGTACGTTGATTTAAGTTAATTGTGATACAAATTAAATGTATAGACCGCCAATCCGCCATTCGTACCTCAAGAATGCAAACGGAAATGACAGAACTATACAAAATAGCCTGCACGTCCATTTCATGCATAGCATAGCCTTTGCCATCCATAGTTTTGTTTACTACTAAACTCCTAGGGCGTTTCGGTTTAGCTATGAAAAAGAAACGCATCCGAACTTCAAGCAAAATTTTCGCGGTGGTATTTACATTGACTAATCGAATGGTCGCTCTTACGTGACCCCGAATAGGATGTTCGAGAAGCGGTAGCGGATTCGGAACATCTCATTTTAAATAGATTGGACTTACAGAAGATGCACGAACAGTCATGAAACCAACAGGTGACGTCACATCTATAACCTAATACCCACTTAGTCTTTCATATCTTAAAAGTTTTTTATCATTGTTTACATATTTGTAAATGTACATGTAAATATTAGGGATGCCAATGGTAACCGGTTACTCTGTCAGAACAATGGCAATCGGTTGCAAAATCTGCAATTTAGTTTAATTAAACACTGCTGCATGATCTAGCATGTAGAGTGTACATTTTTTTTTCTTTAATTAGGATGATTGATATTGATTAAACTACTGTTGAGTAGGTTAACATTATTGTGTAACTCCTTTCAATATGTATCTTACACGTTCTATCCGTTGCATTTGTCGACCAAAGTATTATATTATAAAGTATTAAAGTTTAAATTGGAAAATGGATAAGTTCTAAAACACATGGTGACAATATTTAACAAACTAGTGATATTTGGTCTGACAGTTTATGTCTTTGATATCTCAGGCATGTTTCCTTTTTTTTAATGCTGATTGAATATTGGAATATATATAACAAAGAAGTCATGGACAATGTTTAAACTTTATAACTTGTAAACATTCTACCAATCCTAACCAAATTTTACATGCTATCATTTATTCAAAGTCCCTTAAGGTTGTGAATTCTTAAATGAAAATATTTCATAGTAATAATTTTTATGTTAACGGATTAGAAAATAACTGTGAATGGTAGTATTGTTTGCTGCCTGCCTCTAGGTCAATTTTCAGAAGTAATAAAATAGTCCAGTGTTTGTTGTTTTTTTTTTTTAATTAATATATACTATTAGATATTGATGTCACTTTTCATGAAATCGGAATTATCTATCAAAAGAAAAAAATAACTCTATGTTTGGTAAAATTCATAATTTTTTTCTATAGAAATCAATAAAAATGTTTTTTTAAACATTCCCCCCTCCCCCTGTGAAAGAAATATTCCTTTATAGAGATATTACAAATTGTTATAAAGCGAATTCATACCAAAGCATTTAGTGTTTCACCGAAAATGTTCATTTTAAGAAGAATTTCAAATGATATACAACTGCCAAGTTTTACTAAAATGAATCAGATATACATGTACTTGATTTAAGATTTAATTAAACATTTAATTGAATTTATCCCTATCCAAGATTTTTGTTTTCTTAAAATCTTGTACCTTTTTAAGCTTTCAAAAGATAAAACTATATACTGCCTTCTCGAAAAATTGTAATTAAGAAAAAAATAATTATGATTTAAGTGACGCTGGTTTGAGTTTTATTGAACAATTAATTATAAAGTCTTTTTTGCATTCAATTAAGGAATGTTTTTAAGTATTGTGTGAGTTATTGGTGTGTAAATCACAAAGACTTGTCACGTAGGCATATTTCATGAAGCGCGCTAGCGCCATTAATATACTCAATATTTGAATTTCTTGCTGCCCTATATCGTTACTTTTTTATTTACGTCTCTGTAGCCTCATTGTGCCGTCACTTTAACGCGAGTTTCACCGTGTATATTTCTACGCGTGAGTATACACAAAAATGACTCTCAAATCAGTTTTACAGTTGGCTTAGTAGAAAAACACAGCAAATGTAAATATATACAAATTAATAGCAAATTTTACAAACGTTGAATAGTGTGTGCATAAAATGTAGCAGGGAATGAAAGTTTCGATTACCATCCCTAGTAAATATCACAGGACATATCATTCCATTTTGCTTAATTTTTTACTTAAACTTTTAGATTGCATTACAATGGACTTTACATTTCCATGGAAGAGTGACATCGATTTTGAATATTACATTAAGGATCACTACGATATTGTGGGACGGATATGGCTTATTGAGGATATCAGCTATCACCTTCTTAACACAGAACATAGAGGACTACTCCTGAGTGCCGAAATGGGTTGAGGAAAATCTGCCATTGTTTCTCATATAGTATGTGCCAACGATGAACTATTACCAGGACATCCAATTTATATCAAACTGGCTGCTGTGCATCTCTGTAAATATGATTCTCAAATCACCTTAATACAGGGACACTTCATTCGAAAATTGGCCGGCGGAATTGCTCAGAAATTGCCGGAATTCGGTAATATTATACATTTAGATAAAATGGCGACTGAATATCTTTTTACAAACAAATGCATTGAAGATCCAAAAGGTTGCTTTGATTTTGCCATTTTAGGTTCGTTTCAGAAAGTTAGAAATGCCCCTGAACAGATTATTATAATCGTTGATGCGCTTGATGAATGCGCTGAAAGTGGATATGATAGTATTTTCTCTTTGTTGTATGAAAGGGTGCCACGTCTTCCTTCGTACATAAAGTTATTATTAACGTCTCGCAATATCTCACGAATTCGAGAAAATCTTCCACCAGGAATAATGATTTATGAAAATCGATATTTGAAGGAAAAAAATTATGAAGATGTCAAACATTTCATAAAAAAATCGGTTTAAAAATGCTACAATTAGTAGACACTTCGGAGAAATTCTAAAGGATTATGATGTGGATAGTCAGATAGAAAAATTAGCAGACCAGGTTCATGGAAATTTCTTATTTTTGATTCATGCTTTGGATTACTGGATTAAAGCTGGAGATCTTCATGAAATTCCAGACACTCTTGAACATATTTATCAACTTAATCTTGAGCGCGTTTTCGGTAAATCAAAAGAGGCGTTTGAAAAAGTTAGGTCTATTTTTGAAATCTTGTGTGCATCTTTAAATCATATAACTGAACAGGAACTTTTTCTTTATTTGAATGTAACCCAACAGGAGGGTAAAGACAATATATTACGTATTTTCAACGACGAGTTGTCTCACTTCTTGACGAAAAATTTTGAGTTTGGAACAATAGGATTTTCACATAAGAGACTGTCTGATTTTCTTTCAAAAGAAGATAACAGAAAAAAGATTTTTTCCATTTCGAAGCAACCTGGTCATGTTGCGATAGCTAATTACTGGATAAATTATTTGAAAACACACCATTTTGACTTTTCAAACTTAGACATATTGGCCTTATTTTACCATGTTGCAAAGACAGGGAATGAGGGCATCAAAAAACAGTTTGTCAATATGCTATATCTCAGAAATATTAGAAACCAAAGCAACTTTACTCAATATCTTCTACATAGAGCGGCCGCACGGTTTAATTCACAAGAAACAATAAGTTTTTTAATTGATTCTCTGCCACAACTTGACCTTTATGAAGAAGACAGTGGAGGTTTATCTCCATCTTTCAGCCGCATACGGAAACGAGAAGTCATTAAAATCATTGTTGGATTACGGAGCAAATGTTAGTTACGTGAGACCAAATTTTCAAATAGATCAAATTTCTTCTACGTTAGATATAATAAATATTTGCAAATATAAAACTCACTGGGGCTACAGCCTTCTGAATGTAGCTTCACAGAATGGTCATGAAGGTGTAGTAAGAATTCTTCTGCAAAATAATGTAGATGTGTTACACGAAAATGCAATAGGTCTTAACTCATTTCATCTCGCAGC
This sequence comes from Saccostrea echinata, assembly GCF_033153115.1. Lineage (NCBI taxonomy): Eukaryota > Metazoa > Mollusca > Bivalvia > Ostreida > Ostreidae > Saccostrea > Saccostrea echinata. Next base: position 2,401,210 of record NW_026889763.1, on the reverse strand, counting down.
TGAGCACGGGCATCTTCGAATTCTGAATATCCTGTTATTCAATTATTCTACCGTGCTGACATCTAGCTTAAATGTTTCACTCTATCTTTCATCAAAAAACGGACATGTTCATGTTGTAGAGTACCTCCTGTCTATCGGGGCTGTTGATCATTGTTTACCTTGTAACGGGGGTTTATACTGTGTGCCAGAGGGTAAAAAACGACTGCAGAGTAAAGATGCAAAAGAATTTACTGATCATTATTGGAATAAATATATATTAAAAGACGACCAGCAATTACTTTTTTGTGAGTCAGCTTTAGAAATAGCAACACAGAATGGATATTTAGACGTTGTGAGCGTTTTCATGAACCAACCTTCAAATACGATCTCGTGTTCTGATGCACGAGGAAGAACACCAGTTTTTACTGCAGCGGCGTATGACTGAAAAAATATTCTTTTATTCTTTTGGAAGATAGAAATAAACTTTGATTAGGAATGTGCCAAAAGAATAAAACAGATCAAAAATAATATGGGTTCATTTGAACAAATGATGTTTCTTTCCAGACAATGCACTCAAGGCTTACATTTTGCTCTTATGCTAGCGCTGTATTCGTCATTTCAAACAATGCTTGCTTTATTGAAAGAAAAATACAGAATGCCAGTTGTAACCGACGCAGTAGGAGCTACTCCAATGCATTACGCCAGCTGTAGTGGACAAGTATCTGTTTTCCCAATGTTAGAATACGTTAACATGTTGTATACCGATGAAACACTAAACGGATCTACTCCAGGTCATTCGGCAGCCATTTGCAAAAACTTTAATACCCTTAGTATAATGGTTAAACGTCACAATGCCACTGTATCTACTGCATTAGACAATGAGAACAAAAACTTATTTCACTATTATGCACTTAAATGTGAACTACAGAAAAAAGAGATGAAACTCGTTCACCCATTTCGCGGACTTCTTGAGTTTGTTCTTAATTCAAATATTCTATACAACAAACTAATGAAAGAAAGAGACAGTGATGGCCGAATCCCTCTGCATTACGCTGCAATGACGGGGAGCCATTCTATTTTACATGTTTCAACATATAATCTTGATCCAATTGTGTATCAAATTACAGACAATTATCGCAAGACTGTCTTGGATACCCTTTTTGAACACATGAGAAGGATTGATCCTCAAGGTAATACCTACTTTATTGATATATCAATGAACTGTAACCTTACAGATTTATTCACTTTGCCTGAGTGTGAGAACATGATCTTTTATGTAATGGACTCCTTTGAATATTTTGCATACATGATTATTTTGGAATTGGTCAAAACAGAATTTTTACAGCAAAAGGACATCTCAATTTATATGGAGAGTGCTTTATATAAGAATAGAATTTATATGCTAATTTTGCTTAAGCATTTCTATCCAGGATACTACAAATCTGCCATTACTGATAATTCGTCACATTTGTTTGAGCTCATAACAAAGGGACATATACAGTCAAGCCCTTTATTGGGCCCTGTCTTATTAGATGAACTTTTTGCCTTTTCTTGCACTAAGAATATTAACAGACTGTATATAAAGAAAATTCTGAAGAAGATTTTGGCCTATTTTTACCTATATAGAAACGAAACATACAGTTTATAGACTTAATGTATCCTCTACGTATTTGCTTAAATCGTGTACACGAGAAAATTTGTTAAACGTTGCTAGTAGAGGTGGAAATGTTGGATTATTTTTTAATACAAGTTTAATTCCCAATTTTAGCATGTTTGATGTGTTAGATATTGCACCGTTTATTACATTTAAGCTTTTTCAGTTTAGGTGGCAGCCTGCTTTTGTTTGGGTGGAGTACGGATCTATATCGCGTTATGTAAGCGATATGGCACCATACTCTCATCCAGTTTTGATGGAATTAATGATGAGTTCTGCACCAATTATTATTTTAAAGTTTTACATATCTAAATATTTGTCATGTTTTCATAACGAGACTTTAAGTCCAATTCATCTGATAGTTGCAAAAGGACTTACCTCACTTGCTAGAATTATAGAGAATGTATCACGAGGTTCGAATTTTAGCATTTTTCATTGCAGAAACAAATATTCTATTACTCCTTATGAATTAGATTGGTTCTTTAACCATCCAATCGTAAGGAATGAAAAAAGGAAATTATTTCATTAGACAGGATTACGTATCGCTCATGTTTAAAATATTTCTTGATTTCAAATCTTTCGTCTTTCCCAAGAATTCAGTGGCGTGGAAATGTAAAGGCTATCTTCACAATTTTAAACATAACCTGATTAGAAAATTATCCTGCAATGAAAAACTTGACAATGAATTGATTTATTTACTTAATGGTTTAAGTAAAATTAATAAATCTCTTTCTCATGACTTGTTTTACTATGATAAAATCTTAGATAAAAATGTCCACTCGTGGCATTTTCTTCTAGGTGATTTTATTTGGCACATCAAAAGAATCAAACAAAGACGCTCCATTAACAAAATACCACAAGAAATCGAAAAGTATCAGAATATGAAAATTCGTTTAAAAAAACATAATTGTCTCGTGCTACCTTTCATTAATAATGCATCACGTAATAAAAGCAGGTTATGTTTGAAACTTTTTTCAAGGCTCAATAAATTACAAAAACGCGTCCTTGTCCAAACCAAAGTTTGTCTTCAAATGTTGTTCCCAATAGCTTGTCTTATATACGACAGAACTTATGCAGAACTTCCCGTTTTAGCCAACCAGAGTACTGCTGAGAATTTGAAAACTATTGTCGTAATGGTCGATGAATTACCTGACTAATCCCTCCAGATTATGTCTAATTGTATGACAGGCTATGTCGAAGACGTCTGGCAAGACGGAGGTCAGGAGATCAATGTTATTCTGGATAGGTCGTACACGGATGAGTCGGGCTGTGGTACCACACTACTCCCCTCCTTGTAGAGCCAAGGGTATCCATTGGCGAATTTAACCAACGTCCGTAATTATGTGTAAAATCCACCTCCCAAATACTGTACAAACTTACTTAAATGCCAACTCGTACAAAATATGAAAATATACAAAATAATACTAACCAATCATGATTACTTTTCAACAAAGTACTGGTGAGAGACATAATCCCTTCACTTATACAAGTTCTAAGAAATAGAGTAATCATGAAAATATACATGTCTTTTTACACTTACATAAAAAAAATTACTTTTTCTTAAGTAATTATATACATATACAGAAAATACACTATATAACTGATATACATGTAGAGAAAAGAAAAAAAAATTACAATCGATAGAACTGCCTGACGTTGTTATTGCATATCTCCACTGGTGTGTTGCGGATAGAGGCGACTTGTGCAGCAAGAGATGCTAGGTTCCAGGGATGATTCATCTTGCAACCAGGGGCTGGCAGTAAATATGGAGCATCCGTCTCCAACAAGAGGCGCTCAACTGGGATCCTGGCCACAAGATTCGGGTCCTGAGTTGACCTCATAGTGACGCCAAATTTCACTGCAGGCAATTCCATCTCCCACTGGTGTAGCTCCTCCACCGAACCTGTGAAACAGTGCCTATGAAAGGCATGGTGAGTCATGTCCATCATGCGGATAATGGCCAGGGTGTGTTTAGCTGCCTCACCTGATCCATCGTCCCTGCAGTGCAGAATGACCGGCTTACCCAGATCTCTTGCCATATTTAGGGCATCTGCTAGGAAGTCCTGCTGGAGCCTCAACAAACGTTTCCTGCATTCCTCTGGCCTCACACAGGGGTTGCATCTGCAATTGGTGGTGAGATCGATGCCAACCTCCCCAATGGCTACACAACGCTGATGTGTTACCAATTCCATAAACCTGTCAAGGCACTGCTCTGCCAGGTCAACAACATGGGGGTGGATACCAAAGGACACAGAAATGTTTTCAGCATCTAATATGTGTGCCTGCCAAGACTCCCATTGGCGGGGAAAGACATAATTAGCCACAGCATGTTCTACTTGAACCCTTCCACCTAATTGCTGCTCTAGTTCCAACCAGGTCTTGAAATTGGTCCTGCGCAGGATTTGATCGAGATGGAAATGACTATCAACAATTCTGGCCATGACGGGGTTCCCTGTAATATTGAAGGGTCTATCTATGGTCATCCCATTCGCCAAAAGCCGCTGTTGGTGCTGCCTGAACACTTCCTGCTGTTCAATACTCAAGCCCTTTAGTAAGGTACCAACAGCCTGCCAGTGCAGAAAACATGCTACATGGTTCAATGGCTTCAGTTTAAATTGGACGACTTTGTGTTCACTGTAGTGAGTGGCGTAGAATGTCATCAGCTGGGTCTCTTGCATATTAAATTCTCCCACTACATTTTCATGAAGGCTCGATGAAGCAAACTGGCGCAAACACTCCAAGCTGTCAAGCCCAAGCCATTCTCTTAATAAAAGAAGGGACCCATTAAAAAGCTGGCACCACTCATGGAGCTTCTCGTCATCAAATGACCTCTGTTGGCCCTTGTGGGCAAGGGTGTGCTTGACAGCCAGACTAAGTATTGGTCCCTCTAATTTGCGGCACTCCCAGCATGCAAGTGTCCCAACCCAAAACCATGGCAAATGAGTGCGCAAAACATGTCGTTTCACATGTCCACTGAGCTTGGTACCACAGATAGGGCAGCTATACTTCCCGGCTCGTGGACCAGTACTACCAGAGCATAAAGCCCCAAGTACTACTGTCCTGGTATCTTCTTTGGAAGACGCTGTAGGCAACTGCACCTCCCTGTTCGCATCCTGTGTATCTCCTGAGATGCTGGTGTCAGACATCACCTCATCCAGGGTTATCCATTCTTCTGACTGGCTCCCAGATGAAGGATCATAGTCATGGACAAAATTAACATCCCACAGATTTTCTTCCATTATTCTAGCAGTCTACAAATATAATCGCTCATACAATTAACCATATTTTGAACTGAATGTAAGGACCAATGGCTGTTCCAGAAAGAAAACAGAGAAAATAAAATACAAACAGAGGTATATATACATAGGTCTACAAAATAATCAGTCTACACAAAGTCTTTGTACTTGGATGGAGGATTGATACTCCTTCCATGTCTTGTCTGTACAGCAACCTTGGGTAGCACAAGGTGCTCGTTATCATCTAAAGTTCCAGTGTGGTCCTGACACTCTATTGGCTCAGTAAGATCCTCGTCTTGATCATGCCCCTTGGATTGCTGAACCATACTAAAATCTGGATCCTTAGAAATCATGGTAGATGTACTATCCTGGAAATACTGATGACGCAGCCTTCGTAACCATATGGGGATATCTCGGTCCTTGCACAGTTTCAACCGATCATGGTGCAGCACATGCTCTTTTTTCTGATCCCTGAGGGTGTAAAGTGGAGCATCACATGAGACTACCAGATAGGGCCCAGTCCAGGGAGGTCTAAGTTTTGATGATTGACCAATTTTAGTTGTTGAATCCAACTTGTACACAATATCCCCAGGGTTATAGTGGTTTTCACACAGTCTAAGGTCATAGTCCCTTTTCTGACGAAGTTGTGCCATTTGTATATTTTGACGTGCATGATGGTGAGCCTTGGAGATTCGATTGGCAAGATCAATGCACCAATCACTTGGCTCCTGGAAGTTAAGACCATCAGGGATATTTCCAGTGAGCAAATGGATAGGTTGAATAACCTCTCGGCCAAGCATAAGGCGGTTTGGAGTATAACCTGTCTGGCGATGTATAGTGGAATGAAGGGCCATTGCTAGGAGAGGGAGATCTCTATCCCAGTTTTTATTATTTTTCTCTATGTAACATCTTATCATCTGGAGAACGGTGGTGTTATAACGCTCTATCTGCCCATTTGATGAGGGATGGTAGGGTGTAGTTCGTGTTTTGGCTATCTGTAGCATCTCACACAAGGCTTTAAACAAATTGCTGTCAAAGTTCTTTCCTTGGTCAGTATGTACTTCTAAGGGACATCCGAATGTGACAACAAAATGCACCAAGAATTTCTGAGCTACAGAAAGTGCACATTGGTCAGGGAGAGCTGCCATCTCCACCCACTTGGTAAACTGATCAATCATCATCAGTACATAGTTATTACCATCCTCGCTTGTATGAAATGGTCCCAGGATATCCAAATGAACACGCTCCATGGGAAAACCAGCGTGATACTGACCTAAGGAAGCCTTTGGCCTCACATTAGGTTTTTTGTTTTGATTGCAAGTTTGACAAGAGGCGACATAATCTATGCAGTCTCTGGACATGTTATACCACATATAATTTTGCTTTAAACGCTCAAGAGTTTTCTGTTGGCCTAAATGGCCAGATGACTTTAAATCATGACAACCATGTAATACAGAACGCCGTAGTCCTTGTGGCACAAGCAGGCAGAGACTCCTGTTTGTCTTACCATCCCATTTGTAATATAAAACCCTGCCTATAAACTGCAAATTCTTTCTACTCAACCACAGTGTCCGAGTACCTGGGCTCTGTAAACGGAGCTCTGACTGTTTGGGCTGAATATTATTCTCTAGCCACTTAATGATTGGACATAATTCTGGGTCTTCTTCCTGCAATTTACGTACTTCAGATGGCGAACTTCCAACTGCCCAGTTGCACACACAAGAATTACCTTGCCCAGGCTTGTCATCTAGTTGCATTACTGTCCTCACCTTAAGCACAGAACTCGGAGACAAAGATGGTCGATTCGATAAAGGCACGACGTCATCTACATCCTCAACGAACCGTCCCCATTGTATGTGTGCTCTCTGGCAATAATGGCAGCCTCCGCATGGAAGATCTTTAACGTTTGCTCCTGCGTTATAACAGTCACACTCTGCAATATCATCCTGCAATCGGCTCATTCCATCTGCATTTGTATGCTTTTTGCCAGGTCTATGGACAATTTCCATGTTGTATTGTGCCAGTTCTTCAAGCCATCTAGCAAGCTGCCCCTCTATATGCTTAAATCGCATAAGCCACACAAGACTGTTATGATCTGTGCGCAGGAGAAACCGACGCCCCAGAAGGTAGTGTCTGAAGTGCCTGCAAAACTTTACTACAGCCAAAAGCTCTTTTCTAGTTGTGCAGTACTAGCGTTGAGGTTTTAAGAGTACATGGCTTGCATAACAAATTACTTTTTCCTTGCCTTCCTGTACCTGTGATAGTACAGCACCAATGGTCCTATCAGAGGCATCCGTGTCCAAGATGAAGAGTCCCTCAGGTTCAGGGTATGACAAGCAAGGTGCGGAACATAGAGCCATCTTAGCCTTCTCAAATGCCTCCTGGTGCACAGTGGTCCAAGTCCATTTTTCCTTCACATTTGCCAAGTCATACAGAACTGCACAGATAGCAGTGTAGTGCTGGATGTGATCCCTATGGTAATTTAGAAATCCCAAAAAAGAGAGTAGCTCGGTGGGATTACTAGGTGTAGGCCAGTTCCTAACAGCTTCTGTCTTTGATGGTGAGATTGATATGCCCCTTCTACTAACTACTTTCCAGAAATTCTACCTCCTTTTTAAACAAGACACACTTTCTAGGCTTTAGCTTCAAATTATATTGCCTAAATCTGTCAATGGCTTTCCTGAGATTTTGAAGACTGTCCTCAAAGTTGTGACCTAATACTACCACATCATCAAGGTAGACCAAGACCTGAGTCCATGTTAAACCCCGAAGTACTAGTTGCATTGCCCTCTGGAAGGTGGCTGGAGCATTGCATAGCCCCATCCCCATACGGGTGTGTTCGAACAGACCATAACGAGTAATGAAAGCAGTCTTGTGCCTATCCCCCTCATCTATCATTATTTGGTAATAACCAGAGGCCATATCAAGGGTAGCAAAATATATTGAAGAGTGTCTAAGCAGTCCTCAATAATTGGTAGTGGATAGCAATCCTTTACACTCTTTTCATTAAGTGCCCGGTAGTCTACACACCACCTCATAGACCCATCCTTTTTTCTCACTAACACTGGTGCCGAAGCCCAGTTCGATTTGGAAGGTTGTATGACACCGGCGTCTAGCATTTTGTCCAGTTGTGCTTTTTCTTGGTCCTGGAAACCAAGTGGCGTTCTCCACATTTTATGTGGGTAACCGAGGTTAGACAGCCCAAATCTAAATCATGCTTCGAGAATATGTCCTGATAATCTATCAGCAGCTGTCTGACACGATGCTTCTCACTGTCGCTAAGTCCAGGAGTTGATCTTTCATACAGATCCATAAGATGTTCTGGGAACTTATCATCAGTTTCATATCTCTGGTTCTTTCTAATGAGAAGAGCACTACTGTCATTTGGACATATTTCAGCATAAGCCTCAGCTTCTCCAACCACACTCCCTCTTTGATCTTGACTGATGTATTTGAGTCATTTATGAAGCTCATAGTTGTTGTAGAGCCACTTCCAAGGGTATGAGACCCAAGAACATTAGATTTTAGGTGTAAGGGGGAAACAACATAGTCACCAGATAATGGTTTATCTAGTTGAACCGGCACTTGGGCTATAGTGTTAGGTGGTACACATACTGTTCTCCGTATCCGGACGCGAGAGCCTGGGTGCCCTTCAGGTGGATCGGATATCAACTTTATAGGAAATTTCCTGTCCTCGAGAAACAGCACTCCCCTTTTAATGTTAATGATCCCGTGGTTGGCCTCCAGAAAGTCTAGTCCTATGATCATGTCATCATCCATTGATACAGCACAGCAGTCCCAAGTTACATGAAGGTCACTAATTTTGAGAGGCACATTCCTGAGCAATCTACCATGCACTATTTCGGTACCTACCCCTTTAGCTTTATGAGCTCTGCTGTAGCTATTTGACTGTCCGGCATTATTTTCTCATTGACAAGAGTTATCATGGCAGCTGTGTCAACAATTGCATGTATAGGCTTCTCTCCTATGGTGACATTTAGTTTTATGCTTTTTCCTAAAGTCCTCCTTATAGTTACGACATTATCTTCTAGGCCACTTTCATCAGGGGTCAAGTGTTGGCCTACTGGCTTGACCCTTTTCTGTTTAAATCACCATTCATTGGGCTTTTCACTTCATTTGATGTATTGTGCTCTCTTTTGTTTGGAGAAGAGAAGCGCTGGCCTCTGGCTGGTGATCGACTTGGACTTCGAGATCTCTCTAGGAAATGCCCTTTCGATAGTGGTGAACTACTCTGATTTCTACCAAAGGATTGCTGAACTGTTGTGGTTAATTTCTCAACTAAATTTGTAAGGTGTAAGATTTGCTTATCCAAGGAATGGTTGCTGTCCTTCTCTTTAGAGAGCTTGGTTTCAGCCCTACAAACAGAAGGTTCACCTGCTGGGGAGCCCTCCCTGCTCGAGAGTGAAATTTGGCGTTGAGAATAGGTGGTTATTCTGGTGCTTCCTCTGGTCCCATATAAAGCACGATGGTTAGCGATGGCTGTTTTCACATACTTTACTGCTTTCTGAAGTGTTGTTGGTTCTCTATCCATAGCTTTCATAGCAGCTTCTTTATCCCGACAGCCACGTAGGAAGGTTTCTGTTGCTATTTCCTCAATCATGTTCCCTTCACAGCTCTCATAACCATCTAAAGCTAAAAAGTAGACACGCTGAGCAAATTCTTCCACATTTTCATTTTCCAGTTGTTTAGTAAAGGGGAGCTGGCGACGAGCCAGAATAGGTACTTCCTTTCTGCTGAATCTCTGTTTTAACTGCCGCTTCAGCTCTTTGTAGTCACCATTTTTGTTTACTTTCCTTGCATATTCCAGAGCCACATCTCCTAAACAATCTAAAAGACGGAAAGCCTTCTTATTGGATGACCATCCACGATGAGCAGCAACCCTTTTAAATTGGTAGATAAAGGATTCCCAATTTGGGCTTTCAGTGCCTTTGAAAACAGGCATTTTCTGAACTTGTGGGCTCTTGCTTCTGAATCTGCTCCTTGATGTACGAGTCCATTTTGACATTGTATCATCTGATGAGGAACTGGATGACGGGGATCTATTTCTCTTATTTGTTTTTGTTTTTCTACCTCTGCTTGGTTCCTTAGGAGTCGAAGACCCCATTATGTTGGGCTTATCTTGGGAAGTATGAGGACCTAAAGCAGATGTTAATATGTATTTGTCATCAATCTTCTTTTCACCACCTCCTTTCTTCTTGGAATGGAAGTTGAGATCCTTTTCAAACTTAGAGCTCAGCTGAATCGGTGTTAGATCTTGGAAATCAGCACTCTCTAACTTTCCATTCAGGGGTGTGCTTGTTTTGTGTTTGGCCCCTTTAAAAGGATCCGAGATGTATCCTGAAGGAGGAATGACAGATGTCAATTTGTCTATAATCAGCTTCTGTTCCTTCCCTTTTTCTGACGGCTTGTCTGGGGTTTGAACTGTGTCAGCTGTAAGAGTCAGCGACTTGTCAATACTTTTCTCTGCATCAACTTCATTTGTCAGTACAGGTGGCGTGTTGTACAATTGGCCTATAGAATCGACATCAGACTTCAGGACAACTTGTGACCTTAAGGAGTTGACTTCATCACGTAGCATTTGAATGCTTTTGTTCATCTCCAGTAAAGTGAGATGCAGTTGTTTAGCACTTGTATCCTCTGCTGTGTGTTCAGGCTGATTTGCCGAAGTCTCTGGCTGGAGCTTCTGGATGGTAACAACACCTGCCTCACTCCATGCTGTCCATTGAGAGAGTGCAATCTGGGTCACATCAGCAACATCATTAAAGTCAAACTCTTCTTTTGTTTCTCTCAGTTGAAGAATTCTTTTGGCTTTAGCTTGTCCAATGCCCTCCAATGACTTCAAGTCCATCTCCGAGGCGTTGCACAGATTGACTGGTTTACTTGTAGCCATTATCAGTGATAAATATTTTATTTTTCAAAATATTTACAAGATAGGAAATAGAATGATAACTTAGAGCAAAAGCAGAGCCAGTGGCCCCCAATACCTACACAATGTATGGGGCTATATTGTCAGAAATTACAATCTCAATGATAGTACAGCTGATACTTTTCTTTTCCTTTCTTTTTTTGAAACAATTAACCAGAGAAGAACAACCAAAAAAAAATTACTCAAGGAATAAGCCAAATTAGAGAAACAATTAAAATTCTATGACACGAAATGCGCGCCGTATATCAAAACCGACGGAATTTAAGTCACGTGACTTTTTTTTTCTAATGAAATGTTGATGCAGTTAATGGTCGAATATGAAAATTAATACATTTATTAATGTTTTGACAATAATTAATACTAAAAAAAACTATGGTTATAAAAAGCATACACTTATATTTATTCGTTACGAACCACCTTGTGAAATATCAAAACTAGCAAACACGTGGTTCGTGAGATGCTCGGTGATTTCACAAGAAATTACGTTGTTGCAATTTGGTAACCAAGAAAAGCGTAATTTCGCAGATTCCACAGCTACCGGCGACGCCAATGTCGTAATGGTCGATGAATTAACTGACTAATCCCTCCAGATTATGTCTAATTAGAGAAATACCGACATCTTACGAACGAACGTAACTCGCCCTAACTTCCCGTATCTCGGTAGTTTTCCCGGGACCAGTTATTGCACCTAGTTTAAAATCAATAAATCGGAAAAAATAAGTAAATGTGTATAATAGAACGGACAGTATTTTAATCACTTTGTAAATGATAATTTCTCCTGTCTAATTTTCTGTGATCACTTACAATGTAATTGAAAGCGGACAAATAGAAGAAAATACGCCAAAATACCTATGACGGGTTAGGAAACACATTTGTCATGCGTCAGTGGTTATACGTATACATGTATATACTAGTGTGCGCTGTGTTCACTTGGGGAAAGTTACGTTTTTTTTAGCATGGATTAAATCTAAACTCACACCTTGTATAGATCCATGCAAAGGCAACAAGTTACTATGTGATGCGCTTATATAGTGTCTTGTATTTAAAAGTGTACATTTATGTGTTTGTAAGAGAGAGAGCACAATGGACAATAATTGTTGTAATGAATTATACAATGTAGCATTATTTTCTAATGTTTCAGAAATCAACCATTAAAAATCAGAAAATAGTTGGCACCTCTCCGGAAAACGTAATATTTTTAAAGTTGTCGCGCGTAGATGTTTGTGTACTTGGGGAGGGAGAGGAGGTCGAAGCTCAACTTATCGAATCAAATGTCCATTTTCATTACATTTAATTAAATACATGGAATACTACGATCCATATACTACAATCCTTATAAAAGTGGAACGGAGCAATGCATGCAGGCAATAATTTTTTTCCATATCGTATCTAGTAAATGAAAAAGTAACACATAAAGAAAGAAGGGTAGGTTTTTCTTTATGTGAAATATCACTTCAAAGAAATAAACGAGCATTCATATGATAGACAGTGTCTTCTTGGATGAAATTGACAGAAGTAAAATTTTTGCAAGACACATGCAAATTTTATTCAATTCTTGAAAGTATTAGGTTTCAGAAAATTACTGGTTTCAGAACCTAAAAATTTACTTTTGTGGAGAAAAATATAAGTAAAAAAATAATATTAGTTTGCCCCAACACGAAAAAGAAAACTTAAAAGAAACACATGAATTGGCACCGTATATGATTTACATGTACACAGTTTAGCCAGTAGCATGAACAAAAAGGCCTTTGTTTTATGATTATTTTCTTTAACTCTCCCCCTTCTTTGTAAGACAGAATCTTTGACTTCATGCTTCAAAATGAGACATTTTTCATTTTCCTTTTACATGTGTATTTCCCTTTTCGGAACCCCTTTGCTCGTTTAAATGTCCATTGAAATGTATTGTAGCGTCACGGTAGCGACTACGACAAGAAGTAGTTTTGAGGTATCCAGCGGGGATTTTATCTTTTGAAATCGCAATAATATTGAAGAATTTAATAGTGCAATTGTGAATACAATGAACGATCCCCTTTTTTGGTTACGTTCGTTCGTAAGATGTCGGTATTTCTCTATTGTGTGACAGGCTATGTCGAAGACGTCTGGGAAGACGGAGGTCAGGAGATCAATGTTATTCTGGATAGGTCGTACACGGATGAGTCGGGCTGTGGTACCACACTATGTTAGCATATTCGTCATACCTAGGTTTTCATAATAGTCCTAGGTTCAAATACTGGAATGCCTTGCAGTCTTCTTTCAACAATCCCTTCCGGGAAATGAGAAATGTTATTTTGACTACAGAAATCGAAGATATTATGCGATGGACGATATCTGAAAATCCAACTGAAAACTTCACTTTTATCAATCCATTGATCGCATTTGAAAATGTTTTAGACAAATAAATTGAAGAGAATTAATCGTTCAGTGCAATTTTGTATTATTTGATTAAAAGTGTGCTATTTTCGATTTTATGTACAATGAGGAAACTGATTAAATCATTTATATAAATTTTAATTTTTTAACAAATACAACAGGTTATCAAAAATTATGTGGACTGATCCGATAAAATTAATAATTTGTAGAAGGTGCCTACAAAACTTTTAAGAAACATTAACATGATAAAACAACAAAAGTTTTATAAGTGTTGAAAATTTTAGCTTGATACGTATATAATTTGTAAAATTATCATTAAATACAAAAGGCATGATATGATCACTCGGCGCTGTCACCGTTGAGTTTTGTGACGTCCGACAACGTCAATGTTTTTCAATGTCCGCTCTATCTGCCTCGATACACATTGCTTAATGAGATTACCTGGAGTTAAAGGGGCTTGACACATTTCAATTACCATTTTGCCTACGATTTTAAATTTCTATTTTCATTCAAAATATGAGTTTAATGAATTGAAATTACATGAAAATTCTAAAATCTAATGACAACGACGTTCTGCATAGCATCACGTCGAACATCTGTGTTTGTAAACATAGGCACGGGCTCTTTTATTTTTGATGGTTACGTTTTCCTGGGTGTGTTCAATTTTCTACTCTACACACATCACTGAGCACGGACTGACAATACTGGTGAGTTAGTTTTGCTTTCTCACATTTCTACTCTAAATTTTCTGAACTTTAATTTGGACGTTTTTCATAAATACACAACAAGTTTTCCACTTTTGTAAAATATTTTGGATAAAGTTTACTTCGTGAAAGGGCAAGGATTAGTGTCAATCAAATGCGTCCCGAAATTCGCAGTTTTAATAATTTCCAGATACATGTAATAGAAAACTCTACATGCCCTTTTGTAATATTTGAAAGTGTAAAATGCTCTAGCAACATATAATTCATGATATTAAACTCAGTTGAATAGAAAATATAAACTTCAAAACTATGTCAAAGCCCCTTTAAGGAAAGACTGAAAACCACCTTGTTTATTATTCCCTTCATTGTTTGGGCATTCTATATCAAATTTACGATAAGATGTAACAGAACTCAAAGAATGAGGTCACAAAAAATTGTGTCATACCCCTTGAGTGAATTAACGGGATTATTGGATGACAAATGCTAATATCAAGTTTTTCTCCGTTAGAATCAGATAGAAAATTCGTCGTATTTGTAGGTTGCACCGCCTGGTCATACAAAAGCATTAATAATTTATTTAAAAAAATGAAACTTATTCTACAGATAGATAAGATGATGCTAATCAAATGTGTAAAAATTCATTGATCTACCTCGAGTGATTTTAATTTTTCGAATTCATTCTCTGTGTATAATCAATAATGATTTAAAGAACTGTGTTCTGATATTTTACTTTTCAACAAGTTCTGTTTTGAATTAAGTATTGCACGTTATGTTTATCAATATGCTCTAAGCATCCATATTCATTGCAGTTGTGAATTGTTTTACATACATTGGTATGATGAAAAATAAAACATTGAAGAACAGTATTTGCCAAGTTGAATTTTTTTTACCTCAATATTGCAATCTTTTTGTTGATATGTTTACTTCCAATTGAGGAATTTTCACTCATATCGAAACGTCACAGACTACAGATAATATATCAAATGTATAAAAGATAACGAACAGTGATCGATCTTATAAAAATAGATACTACATGTACCCATACGATAAACCTATGCTTTATCCAGGGTGTCACAAGATGAAACACTTCCTTTAAGTTTGGCTTAATGGTGGCTTATAGGTCCTTAATGATGGTTTAATGGTTGTCTTTAAGTCACCATTAAGCACCTTTAAGCTACATTTATGTAATAAATACACCACCATTAAACAACCATTAAGCCATCTCAAAGTCCTTAATGGATGCTTAAAGGTAGCTTAATGGTGGCTTATAGGTGCTTAATGGTAGCTTCTAGACAATCATTAAGTCACCATTAAGCCACCATTAAGCCAGACTTATAGGTGCTTAATGTCCAAACTCCATTAAGCCTCCATTAAACCACCTTTAAGCCACCATTAAGTCACCATTACGCAGTCGATAAAACTGCTATTAAGGGTTAAATATTATTTATATAATGATTTTTTCACAAAAATTATAAATGTCGAGTTTATACATTTGTTAATTCACCGAAAATAATGTAAAAGAAAGAAAATTAAAAACAAAAATAAATGAAAAAAAAGCATTCCCAACAGGTTTCGATCCCACGACCTTTAGATTGGAGGGCAAACGCTTTAACTACTGAGCTATCAAAGCTGTTGAAATTGGTGTGAAATATAAAACCTTTATTTTTAACAAAACTTGTTTGGAATGGTTACAGGTACCGTACATGTATTTTTTTTTTCTTCTGATGTTTATATTTATTAATCAATAATACGAATAATTATATTTATATATATGTATATATTTTAAAAAAGAAATTTTGATAAAGTTTTATATTACGTTAATATTTCTTAACTGTGGACCGGAGTTCAGTGTGATGGTGTGAAACAACTTTTTGATTTTAAGCAACTGAATTCCTCGTTCTGTTATTCGCCGATTTATAAGCATGAAAAGATTGAAATTCCACAGATATAACAAAATTTTGTTATTAAAAAGGAATATATCATCGAAAGAGAACGATTTTTTTTTTGGGGGGGGGGGGAACAGATTATAGTTCTTATAAATATGCTGCGGATATTTACGATTTTTGACAATCTTTGCGTAACAATTAAGTTATAAAATATTTTTGTAACACATCTTCAGTTTTAATTCTTTTTATATCATTATGGGTATCAAAATAATTGTCTTTTAGTGTACAATCGTAATTTCTAATTTGTCATATGCTTGCGTAAATTTTAAGTTTTGTAAAAAATAGATCATCAAAATCTATCACTGTACGTTCCCGTGTATAGTTTCCTGTTAATTGACCCGGAACTGGTGGGGACACCAAATTAAGGTCTATTGTCTAACTAGTCGATATACTGTACACTGATTATTTTACCCCGCTTCTCAATGTGTATAAATCTGGTCGGATACCCTGTTTAATCTGTTTAATCTGATCGGCTGTTCTTCTGAAAATTGATTTTGAAATAACAATCATTGAAGACCGACTATATTTTGATCAATTCTTACTTCTGCATTATTTTAAATAAATTCTTACTTCTGCATTATTTTAAATAAATTCTTACTTCTGCAGTATTTTAAAAGAAAGGAAAAAATAATGGCACTTAACCACGAATTAATTCAAATTATTCATGAATTAATTCAAAGATTGGCAATATAATCTATACCTATATACAGGTGACTCTCGATGGCTCGAACTCCGATCTCTCGAAGTTCTCGATCTCTCGAAGTGAACCTCCGGTCCCGTTTTTTTGATCTATATAACTAAGCAAATTTACTTCCTATCTCTCGAACTTCCGATCTCTCGAAGTTCTCTATCTCTCGAACCAAGACCTGGGTCCCGTTACACACATTTCATTGTTTTTTACTCTCTATCTCTCGAAGTTTTGATTGCGCGTGTGCACACGCCGATCAAGCGTAAAATTAATGCAGCTTAGACTTACCTGGATAAAAGTGAACGCCTCGGGCTGGCATGGAGGTGTTAATTGGGTGTTTACATAGACGACACTATACCTGTGAGCATCCGAATGATGATATAATTAATTGGTTACAATTGGTAAACTATAAACGAATTGCTTCACAACTTATTTTGACTTGACAGCGAGATGATAATTTTTAGAAAATAATTTAAGAGACGTGTCAATAATTTTTCATAGATTATGAAGTTTTATTAGGGTTTACATAACCCAGCATGACAAACACTACACAAGAAATCCTATCTGAAGAATTGAATACCCATTTAATACGAGAAATCTGTTGAAGGAGCCGATGAAGCCCTGGGGGTAGCCACGCCGACGATTGCTGTTCAGGTTTCATGTAATTATGAAATGTGAACAAATAAATACTGAAACTTAAAGAGATCGTTTTATTTATTCAAAATGCGATCATTGTTGTTGAAATCAAGTGAATTACCTGTAAAATACGAATGAAAAAGTGCAACGACATTATCAACATATACTCCCGGTATTTATAATAGTAGAACAATGATGATCGGAACTGAAAATTCCGGATTTTATTCACTTTCTATCTCTCGAACCCCTCGATCTCTCGAACTTTTCTTGCGGTCCCTTGAACTTCGAGAGATCGAGAGTCACCTGTATATTTTTTTATATCTTAAACTTTTCTCTACCCAAAGAAAAATTAAGAGACAGAGATATTCCAGAAGAAAATGACTCTAATTACATTTCCTATGAATTCGGCAGTGGAACGTGGCTCTCCAAACACGAAAGAAAAATTTGTGATTTTTTTTTAAAATTAATATATATTATGTATTTATGGATAAAAATAATTTGAAAACAAGTATTCAAACAAACTGATTTTAGGGAGCAAAAATTTAAAGGCATTTGATGAAGCTGTTCTCAGTTCCCGAGTTTATACGCATTGGCAAAGATGTTAGAAATAGCGAGAAAAAAATTATGAATTGAGTAAGTATTTGCGGAAATGATACTGAAACAACTTCAAACTTAACAAGTTAGTTTAAAGACTTAATACTGGATGCGTTAAGGTGGTTTAATTAAGTTTGGACATTAAGTCACCATTAAGCTGCAGCTTAAAGGTGGCTTAATGGTAGCTTAAAGGAATTAACTTCTATAAGCCACCATTAAGCGATTGCTTAAAGATGGTCTTTCGTCCTGTGTGTGCTTTATCAATGACACTTCCGGTTTTGACACAACTCCTCGCTTCAGGATGTAAATTTATCAAAAGTCCCATTTGTTAAAGTTTTTGCGTTATCAAAGGAATGCTAATGATAAAAAATGTTCGTTAAAGTATGAAAAGACTACTTTTTCCTTTATATTGTTTTTTTTAAAACTGGCTACTGTGATAACGGATGTTACCCCCACCCCCAATAATTCTCATAGAAAACGTTAGGCCTAGCAATGAAGTTGTTGATTCATTTGACCATGCAGGAAATTCTAGTAACTTTCAACAATGTTTTCTTACATTAGACTATATGACTTACCATGGATCTACAAGTAGGTTAGCCTATAGCACTGTCGCCGAACAAAGAATGATTTCAGAGGATTCAATGATTCTTCAGTCCTTACACAACACTGTACAAATTCCAATCAAAAGAATCTCCTAACAGATTGGCACATTTGTTTTAAATGACGCAGCAAATATCATTCCAAGATTTCATACTTTGTATTTACAGATAACTTTCATTCGGCATATCATAATCAGTCAACAATGTAACGTCATCAATTTACGTGTCATCGATTTGGGTAGAAATCAATGGACATAGTTTCATACGGGTTATTATCTCAAAATTTTTTGCTAAAAACGAAAATCGTATGAGATAAATAGAACATCTATAACTGTGTGATTTGATATTTGTTTTATCGAACGAGTTGAAATGATGTAAATTCGCCTAGCAAGCCTCGCGAATATACACCATTTCAACTCGTTGGATAAAACAAATATCAAATTACAATATATATATATAATTACTAATTTAAAGCACTAAAAATGACCAAAGACACGAACAATAAAAAATGTCAAATTTTCGAGACGACCTGTCCCTTCCTCAGGACAAAGAAAAAAGTTAAGAAGTCATAAAAACAAAGGAAACAGAAAAACAACTAGCAAGGACTAGTCCTAATCAGTCGAGCGGTGTGCGAGGA
Source organism: Saccostrea echinata (assembly GCF_033153115.1). NCBI lineage: Eukaryota > Metazoa > Mollusca > Bivalvia > Ostreida > Ostreidae > Saccostrea > Saccostrea echinata. The sequence goes on along the minus strand of NW_026889763.1, from coordinate 2,382,220 downwards.
CTAACCCTAATATCTCTGTTGTGAAGTTGATGATACAAAAGTTGAAGTCATCAAGTTTATCATAAAGTTTTGTTGTTAGCTTTAAATTAACGTCTTTTTCTAGTAAAATATCCAAATATTAAACAGAGGTGTCCTTTATTTCAAGTTCACTGGAATATATTGAATATGAATACGCATCATATAATCATATGAATGGAGGTAACTATTGTTAATTGATAATACGTCGTCGATATAATTATATGTCGAGTTGAAGGCCAAAGCAAGCGTCTTCTTCTCATGTAGAAGTATTTTTTTTTAATAAATTCTGCTTTATTTGAATACAGAAATAGGTCTGCTAATAACGGGACGCAATGGGTACCCATTAGAATTCAAACAGATTGTTGAAAGACCTGATCTCCAAAAACTACATAGACATTGTCAATCAGAAACTCAAGAATCTTTTTAATATCAAGTTCAGAGTACTTGTGTTTATAATCAGACTGTTTTTAGAAAAAATAATTTTGCAAATGACTAGTGACAAGGTAAGCATATTTACAAGTTCCATTTTTATTGAAAAAGCAGCTGTCTGTGATGTTAAAAAAGCCTGGACTTCAATTTATCATGGGTAGTGGTTGTATAAAGTGTTGAAAAGTCATACATTTTGCTGTTATTGATTTTGGTAAAAAAAAATTGATTTCAAATTTTCTAAGTTCCTTGAAGTTTTTTAAATATCCACATCTGATTTACACCACTTCTGAAATATACTGTTTGTACAGTACTCCTGAAGTTTCTCCTTCACTGCTGGAAGTATTTCAGTGAGGAGTAAAAAAAGAGGCTTGGTAGAACATTTACTGGAATCCGTTATATATCTTTGTAAGGATTTTTATGAACGTTTGGAATCCAGTATAGGTATAGTTATTCAAATTCATTTTGATTGTTGGGAATATCAAAAATATTTAAGAGACCAGCATGTTCTTATTTCAATAGTGGTCGCAGCATCGCACCCTTATTTTAACTCAGATTGGCATTTTGGCAAACCGGCCATTTGATTTATTATTCTCACTCCATTTAAACAAAAGGAAAAATATACCCCTAATAAAATATATAAGAGGGCATCATTCTGGTTGGCATTTTTTTTTTCATGTAGGTTATGTAGATTTTAAGGGTGATGCCACTTTTTCCTACAGGCGAAAGGTCATTTTCAACGTCGAAAAATGGTCCCTAGTCATTATTCTTCGGGGTTCAATTTTCGACAAAATGACATTAATCAGCTTCAATCTACAGTATGTGGAATTACTTCCATATTGATCTGACAAACTTATCGAGGTTTTAAAGAAGTTTTCCTTTATATATTCGGGAGAGAAAGTTGTTTATGATGTCTTTCTACAGGTTAATTAAGTTGCATTTGAGTGCATGTATTTTTATGTCAATGGTTTTTACAGTGTACATATATTTAATTTTCGGACATAAAGCAAAAGTATCTTACAATTTGATTAGCAAGATTTACGTCCATGAAACCCAAGAAATCGCAAAGTCAATTAAAAATTTGATCAGATATCAATATTTCGTGTCCAACGTACACTTGATCGATGTGCTATATACATGTACCATCTTTGATTTCTGGATGTTCTCCTTCATCAGAGAAATGATAAAGAACTGCGTACGATAGTATTGTTCTCCCGCCTACTTCCAAGTCAATTTTCAAAAGTTAACACATTTGAATGATTTTTCATATCTATGTAGATATTTTTATCAATTTTTATAAAACATTACTTTTTGGGGAAAAGAAAGAGTGATAACTCTACAATTTTGATAAAACTTGTTTGTTTTTTTTTTTTTTTTTTTCACTATAGAAATCAACGGAAAACGGAAAATATTTTTAATATGGACTGTCATTTCACCAATTTCAAAGGGGTTTATAGCTAAAACATTGTATTTTATTAATAATATATGTTGAATTTTATTTGAGGTAAACATAATAAAACATTTAAGGAACATTTATTCATATCCAAGAATATTTTTAAAATGTGGTGATGCTTTAAAGCCCGATTTTAATGAAAAATATCGTCTACCCCCCACCCCCCCCTTCTTATTTAAAGAACTGGAATTAGGGGTAATTAACCATTTAACACTGGAATTAAGATTATCAGTCAATTACCATTGAACTGTTCTTTGCATTCAACAAAGATTTTACGGCCAAATTGCCATTAGTATTTAATTAAATGGCTGTAAATGTAGGCGGAAATCAAGAGTTAGCGTGCGTAGTTTTTTTTTGTCCGAAGAAGAAACATCGAATCTGTGCGAACAAATGTGCAATTCGCCAGGTTGTCCAAGAATTAAAATTTCCAGTTCGTCCTAACCGTTCCATACAAAAACAATTTAAATTACTTTCTCCTAACTTACGAGACTCTGTGTATTTAACTCGCCGAAGGAAAAACTTATTTGTCGACACAACTATCTTGTTTGTTCGACCTCAGATGGTGATGTTGATGGTATGTTGTTTTACGTCCCATTCGAGAATTTTTCACTCATATAGAGACGTCACCATATACCGGTGAAGGGCTTCAAATTTTGACCTTTACTCGGCACTCAGGGCCATTGAGCAGTGAGGGATCTTTATCGTGCCAACGTCTGCCGTGACACGGGGCCTCGGTTTTTAAGGTCTCATCCGAAGGACCCGTCGACCTAAGAAGAAACTTGTCAGAACTATTGCTTATTTGTCAGAACATACATCGAGTTTATTATATATTTTTTCTGGGCTTCAGCGGTATCCTACTATAGCATTATATTCCGTATTTATAAAACTTGTAGCAATCATGGATTATTGTAAATTTGTTAAACTTATCCAGATTCTAAAATTACAAAATATATAACCTTACATACTATTTAAAAAAAATGGGAAGATTACTGTCTTTGCTAATAACGTCATTATAATGACCCAGAAATTTTCAAAATGTTGACTTTGATTGAGATTGTTGAATGTCCTGTAACATCAACTTTTTGTCAGTGTCTTGACTCTGTTTAAAAGTTTATCATGCGTAAAGCATGCTATAACATGCCGAATAAATTGGGAGACATAAACACCATATGCAGCGATTATCGAATATAACATTAACACAAGAAGTTAGCGATTGAAAACCGATTCGAAAGTCACCCCGTTTGTCATATAGTTTAGTTGTTAGTTAACCATAAACGTCTGTAATCAGTAAAATATTCAAATATGAAACAGATGATAGAGAAAGATTAAGATAACAGGTTTTTAACCAATAGTCACCGTGACGTATCTATTGTGCAATTATATTGTGTACTGAGGACAGAATGGGTTTAAAAGATAGGAACATGTAATGCTGTTAAATTTCATTTTTATTGCGTGTTCACCCAGTGTTCGTCAGAAAAAAAATAGAAGAATTAAACTTTTGATATCCAAACCATGGCATCAATGACCTCTTTCAAAGATTGTATCAATCTGTTGAGATGGAGATTATTTTAAACGGGGGTCAATCTTGTAAATTGCGCATGTGGACCGACTCCTAAGGTTCTTTTACTACAAACATGATTATATTCTTCTACGGTCGTGGGGTCATTAATCGTCTTTACATCGGAACATATATGGTCTTTCAATTATCTAGCATAAAAAGAGAAGAAACAGATGTTTGTAAGGTACTTCATGTATTTCGCTCTATTGGAAATATGGAAAATCATGAAAATATATGTAGACTTTTAATAGAATTTTTGCTCCTGTACATGAAAAAATAATCAGTAAACTTCATGAAAATCGAACATAATATGGATTTCGTCGGTGAAAAAGCATAAAAACAAGTCAAAATACGCAAAAATAATAAATCTAAGTAAAACTTAGGATGTTCATATGTCGATACTAGATTCCTTGGTGTGTTGATCAAGGTTAAGATCCAAAAGTCTCAAATTTACATAACTTTAAATTAGTATCTAGTAATAAATTCCAATTCCCAAAACATTGCAGGAAAGTAAACCAATTTTCTTGTCAATTTATCTGATTCAACATCTTGTGTTTCATAGCTACGTTTACCATACATTTATAATTTATTTTGTAACCCTCTATCTTCAATGGAGAGAGCGACACGATATTTCATCCAGAGTCCTTACTGAATTTTTTGGGATACTTCCGGTACAGCGAGCAGACCAGCCATGGTATTCGTTGCATCCCATAGCACATGAAGAGTTTAAACTATAGAGAGGGAAAGTATTATTTCCTACAGTTCTCTGTATGAGAATCGTCGCCGGTGGATAACCGGAAGTAGAACACACGATCTCGTAAACTCCATTCTTCTCAGATTTTCTGATATCCATCTGGTCAGCTTCACCTTCAATCATAAAAACAATCAATAGTCATTACATAAATTATGGCAATGTTCTTTATTGATAAACAATCGTGTAAGAAATGGATCTCGATTTACAATAATATATGATATATTTTAACGTACTATGGAAAACATTAATTTTTTTTTTTTTCATTTTAATTAGAATGTTTTGTAACCACGGAGTCTAATCTTCACTGACCACGAGCGCCTCCTTTCTGGGCTACGACCGAAATCTAATTAAAATGTTCTCAGTCAACAATGACAATTATTTACATGTACAGCGTCACTTACGTAGATAAGTCGTTAAAGAAGAAAATCGTCATAGGATATCAATTGATATTAGCTCTACTGACCCTCTACTGATATTGAGATCTCAAGTTCACGCAGTCTTGTTGCACAACTTTCCATCCTCCCTATTGTCAATTGATATCAGCTATTCAAGGAATTCATTGTAAAGAAATGGAGTATTTCGAGTAATTTCTTCAGTTCATAATTTTGAGTAATTTGATCCTTGCAGAGGTAGCATTTAATTTTCTGTGTTTGAACTTTGACCAACAAAGAATAAAGAGAGAAAACTTTTGATTGGCGCAGAACTTAACGTAGGTCGCGGGGTTGGTGACCTTTTAAAATTGCTCGAAAACATACCATGAAAATTACATATATGAATCTCCTACTTTTGTTGTACATTCTCTGAAAATTTTGTAAAATTCGTCTGCATCGTTTTTGCGTTATTAAATCCCAAACGTGTCATTGTTGTCGTAACATTTTCGTCGTTATTCTATTGAATTCTATAGGGAAAACGTCATTTTTGACTCGTTTTCAGGAAAGATTTCTTTTCAAAAAATCTCCGTAACTTTTAAATGGTGCAGACGAAATTGTTTCCCTTTGGGTCATTTCACCCTAAGATGATTTCAGATAAATCTATGTAAAAAAATTAGTATGTCTTCGAGTTAGTTTTCTCGTAATTTAAATGCGAATAATTGCTTGTTTTCTCGTAATTTAAATGCGAATAATTGCTTTTACATTGCAAAATGTAGCATTTTTAAGAATGACGCTATAAACTATGGCGACGTCACGCATGACGTCGTGAATACGGTCCGGTATAAAGTGCAGAAATACAAAAAAGAAGAAAGAAATTTATGTTTATATACATATATTTACATTTGCAAATGTTTTCTTTTATATAACACTATTAAAAGCAACGTGTATCTATATGCGTATAAACACGGGTTCCTCGCGTCATAAACGTTCGACGTAATTTCTCAGTGACGTCATAAAGGGTCGACGCGCAATCATTAGATCAAGCTTGCGCCGTTGAGTTTGAAAAAATAAAACATTTCACGCGTTAAAGATTATAATCAGGCTAATATATGATATGAATAAGTCACAAATGTAAATATAAGTAATAAGGCATCATTTTTAAACATCTATCGGGATATAAATACGGGTTGGTACGAGATCAAATTTACCATAAAGCCCTTCGGGCTTTATGGAATTTGATCTCGTGACCAACCCGTATTTATATCCCGATAGATGTTTAAAAATGATACCTTATTTTTTAATTAATGTAAAATTTGTATTTAAAATAAGCACAGATGTATGAGTTATGTAACAATGTACATGTATCTTGTCTGAAACACCTTGTTTAAGCTGTAACTAAGAGAGAGAGAGAGAAGGCTGGGGGGGGGGGCTTGCAGGAACAGTACTCCTAGCTTGATTCAGAGACGTTTTACTTACAAGAATGGGGAGCGAATATTAATTAGAGAAAAACATTAGAAAAAAAAGTTCAAATTTTTCTAACAAGTAAGAAAATGGGTAATCGCCAAAACGTTAGGGAAGAGAAATGGTGAGTGGTTAGGTTCAACTATTGTTCAGGAGCAAATGTGGTAGGGGATGAGTATAGTACATAATCTTTTTTCAACAAATACATATCTATTCTCTGTAGAGTTGAAATGATACATGTTATATGTCCAATATTCTCCTAAATCGAAGACTAATTTTCGTTTCATTTTGCTTGATATAAATCCTAAATAAATAATCTTCACAAGCAACAGCTGAAGTGCTAACAAATAGACTTGTTCTTAATTCAATACTGATCAACGCAGTTTGGACCCCCAACACACTTGTATTCTAGATGTAATTTGCTACTGATGCCTGTGATACGTATATCAAGTGCTTTCAAATGATCCGTATACGGAATTTTCATATTGGTAATGCTTATACGAGTACACACGCTGCATACAACTGCTCTTTTAACAGGATGTCGCTGTGGTATCATGTCATACAGCGATTTTCCAAATAAATCCCATTATTAAAAAAATGTCTTACTCATTGTGACGTCATAATCAAATGTGCACAAGAAAGTCTCCCAAATCATATAAATTGCGTACTCAGTTTTAACGACGTCAGCAAACCCGCGACCTACGTTAAGAAGTGATTTATGTTCTAAGTAAATTAGAATATATTAAGTAAAATTTTAGCAAATTTTAAGAAGGGGCTTGGTTGCTTCGCTCCCTTCACCCCTTTTTAATCGCTTAAATTTTACTTAATATGATCTCACTATTACTTACATTTACTTTGGTGTTAAGGCAGTGATTAGACCGAGATACCTGAATGTGTGTATGAGATAATACATGCTACATGTTTCGTCAACTATAAGACCTGGTAGTATTTGAGTCAATGTTATTTGCACAATATTGTGTGTGTGGGTGTTTGAGGGTGTGCGTGTGTATGTGTTGCTTAATTCTTAATTTATTTTACAAAGCAATTATAAATATTTTTTTCTTTAAGAAACCTTACTTTCAAATTTGATGTCCACTTTACTGGATAAATTTTGTGTCGAAGCAGAACTCAACAAAGTAAATCTGTAAAATCCGTTCCCGCCACATATAATGGTGTCTCCATAAAATTCAACCGAAGAATCGTGAATTTTAATGTTCCATCGTCCCACGCGGAATGTCTTCGGTTCAAGCGTACTGTCTATTTCAAGGACGTCTTCTGTTTGATTTTGGCTTATTTCCGGTACGAATTCCAAAATCACCGTTGAGTTGTCAACAGGTATGAAACTTGGATAGACACAAGTGATTACTATGGTGGAATTGAATTTCAGCTTTTCAGACTTTGGTTTCTGCTCACATTCTATACAAAACATAAATAAAGTTGAGAGTCTAATTATATACTGCATAAAACTAAGGTTAAGATAAGAAAACTTTAAACAGTTATTGTTGCACATTGCTTGGTTATTTTTAAAAATTGGTCGCAGTATAAAGGTGGTGGTCGAAATTGATATTTTCTATTAATGGAAATGAATTTTTTTTAATAAAAAGATGTGCTAGTAATTAAGATTGATTACTTACCAAAGGCACCTGAAAAATTAATATACACCAATGAGGTTAGATGAAAAATTATCTTAAAGAAAACAAAATTATTCAAGTTCATCTCTCTCTCTCTCTCTCTCTCTCTCTCTCTCTCTCTCTCTCTCTCTCCTTACCTGTCTGACTTACTGTAGGATTACCATATTTTACAACCAGTGCCACCACCACCGATATTCCCACTGCCACACAGATAATGGCCACCACGAGTTTGACAGTCTAAAACATATAAAGATGTCATCTTAGTAGAGTGTTATTAGTAGAATAGTTCATCGATGTTTTACTCAGGGTTTTTTAATCGTTAGTCATATACACCTACATGTAAACATACAACTACTCAATATTAAGTAATTTAGTCATCTACATCAGGTAAATGTTCTGCAATTTAAAAAAATACCACTTATTCACTGCACTGTTTTTATTGTACTCACATCTGTAAGAATTACCGCTTTTTCACTGCACTGTTTTTATTGTACTCACATCTATAAGAATTACCACTTTTTTACTGCACTGTTTTTATTGTACTCACACCTATAAGAATTACCACTTCTTCACTGCACTGTTTTATTGTACTCACATCTATAAGAATTACCACTTTTTCACTGCACTGTTTTATTGTACTCACATCTATAAGAATTACCACTTCTTCACTGCACTGTTTTATTGTACTCACATCTATAAGAATTACCACTTTTTCACTGCACTGTTTTATTGTACTCACATCTATAAGAATTACCACTTTTTCACTGCACTGTTTTTATTGTACTCACATCTATAAGAATTACCACTTCTTCACTGCACTGTTTTTATTGTACTCACATTTATAAGAATTACCACTTTTTCACTGCACTGTTTTTATTGTACTCACATCTATAACACTGGTTCCATTTGTTTTTGTCTGACATTCTTTCTTATACTTTGTCACAGAAGTCAGTGTTCTGAAAATGGAATTTCACTGATGTATGATTTGAATTTTATTTTATTTTTTAAAAGTTCTTTTTCTTTCACAATCTTCAAGTTCGTAAAATGCGTTTTATTGAATTATCGCTCCGAAAATTACCAATTAAAAAAAATGCAAATTTTCTTTTTTGAACTTTCATGTACTATAGGAAAGAAATTTATAAGGCTACATGCACCACATGCACAAAGTGATTACGGATTTAATGATTTTATTTTTTTTTTAAATTTATATTGTTTAATATGCATATTGTTTACATAACAATAAAGGTCAAATATTGATGTCATTTACCTAAAACTTTCAAAGTCAAGTAACTAAAAACTTTAAGGTATTGGTCAGAAATTAACAACTGATCGTAATGACTTATTGGAGGGTGAATGAATTTAATTTTAAAAAAACGCTTTTTTAAGTGAAGCGAATGTATGTGAGTATACATAACTCACATTTAGAATTTTTCATGGTGATGTCTACCTTGTTTATCAAAATCAAATGAAAACTAAATGACAAGTAATATTTGAAATTATATCACAGACTGTTATCTGTTTGTATCTTAAAGGAGTAGCAATTTGAAAGGAAGTCACGAATTATATCTTTAAATACCATGACAGTGTCGTTAATGAAATTAAACACAGCTTCACAGAATAATGCATAGTGATGGCATCTACGTATACTTTATTTTTTTAAAAAATCGGAGAAAGAAGTAGGAGTAATATCATTTTGAAAAAATGCAGTCTGCAACACAGTCGGACGACGGACACATTACCATCGCATAAACTCCTCTAACCAGTTAAACTAAAGAAACAAAAGTATGTTTAAATTCAATATTTAACTAGGTATGGGGATCAAGACTTCTGCTTTCTGCAGTTATGAAAAAGCACTTTTCTTAAATGCACTGTGGCAACTCACTTTGAAAAAAAAATTCAAAGTGAGTTAAATTTGGGACAAAATCAACACACTTGGAAAAATGATTTCAAAGTGCGTTAAGAGTATACATCAACATTTTTTACCATTGAGACACTTAACGCACTTTGAAAAAATATGTATAAATGAAATATTTGGAGAAAACGAGGGGTATTCCAGCTCAAAAGTCCATAAAACAATACAAAATAGGAGCAAGGCAAACAAGGACCTCCAAAACATCAGAGGTGGGATCAGGTGCCATGGAGGAGTGAGCATCCCCCCTGCCGACCGGTCATACCCGCCGTGTGCTCCTTGTCATGATCGGGAAATAACAGAAAAATCCGTCGACAATTCAGTGTGTAAATAATGGCCTAACAATTAGTATGAAAAACGTCATTCAGCATTTGACTCAATGATAAATTGTATTTGCTGACAAGGTCATTGTACCGACCATAGAACTTACGAAATTATGACTTTAAACAAGACTGCTGAAATTCTTGTTTCATCAACTTGTAATTTACCTCGTTTTAGAAATTGTACATACGAAGAGCATGCTCTTGCGTATCGAATCAACTAAGAGATATAAACCCCGTATGCAGGAGATGAAGGTATATTGCTGCATTAGTAAGGGAATTTGACGATTGAAAAGTTAAAGTCATCAGGTCTATCATAAAGTTTGGTTGTTAAATTACCATTTACGTCTTTTTCAAGTAAAATATCCAAATATGAAACAGATGTGTCGGACTCTGTGGTATCTTTTTTCTCAAGCTCACCGGGATATATCGTATCGACATAAGAATGGAAATAACCATTGTTAATTGACAATACGTCGTCGATATATCTAAATGTCGAGTTGAAGGCCACAGCAAGTGTTTTCTTCTTTTCACGTACAAGATTTTGGACAAATTCTGCTTCATATGAATACAAAAAAAGGTCTGCTAATAACGGGGCGCAATTGGTACCCATGGAAATTCTAATACATTGTTGGAAGACCTGGTCTCCAAAAACCACATAGATATTGTCAATCAGAAACTCAAGCATCTTTTTAATGTCAACTTCAGAGTACTTGTGTGTATAATCAGAATGTTTTTAACAAAATAATTTTGCAAATGACCAATGACAAGGTAAGTAAATTTACGAGTTCCATTTTTATTGAAAAAGCAGCTGTCAATGATATCAAAAACCCTGGACTTTAATTTATCGTGGGAAATGGTTGTGTATAAAGTTGAAAAGTTGTAAGTTTTTAAGCTGTTGATTTTGGTAAATTCTTCAAATTTTCCAAAAGTTCCTTGGAATATTTAAGTATCCACATCTGATTTACACCACTTCTCGAATATATTGTTGCACAGTACTCTTGAAACAATAGGGTAGAGTCTATAACATAACCCAGTCAGTGCATCCGGAAAAATAAATTCCGACGCGACTTTAATGCCTACAATTCAGTACCTGAACCCGATGTATTTATGTAAATAACAAACAGTTTGCACGCATTGAAATATTTCAACAATCTATGCGAATATTCTAAATTCTGATTACTAATCATGTTAATATGTTATACACGTAAGCCGATGTCTTGAGTCTCTTGATTAATCTGGCGTTTTGAGTAGTGTGATCTTTTTGTTATTATAGACTTGACGTTTCTGCATTTTCAGTTGCATGGTTCATACAATCGGTGTACAAAGTAATGCAATTTTATCCAACCACCGTATTGTTAGGTAATTTAATTGGATTCCTATTGGAACTTTGAGCAGTTAGATAGTATTTGAAAATTATCACAAAAGTAATTAATGTCTGATCTGATGATTTGTGCAATTGATTTCTTTCCACAAAAAAGTAAAACGAGTATATGTTGTATATATTATATGCATATTATTTATTCATGACTTAACATCCCCATCCATATACACATTTTATAAGCAAATTACAGGAATGTAATTATGGAAATACAAGTCACACTTCCAGAGAAGGCAGTAACTTAAATACTAATTTTCAATTTAAACCCTAACACACCTCAATCAATTTGTTTCCACACATCGTTGCAGTTATGAGACTAGAACTTTTAAAAAATAATCATTCAAATGCTTAAGTACAGAGTAAAAACGTGGCTTGAATACAAGGGATACCAAGGAACATTAGGTCTGTGCATAGTAGATCTGACTAGCAAGTAAACTTGTACTCATAAGTATTCAAGACACTCATTCATTACACACTTAAAAGTAATATAGAGAAAGAAATGTACATTAATGCAAGTAATTGTACTTTATTCAAAATTGATAATTAGTTACTGATAATTTACGCATGCATGCATTCATTTTCAGAATCATTCTATACCGACTTGCCATAGTAATTGATATATTTAACATTTCCACAATCTTCTAAATATATTGGGTCAAACAAAATGGAAAGAAAATACAAGACCAGATATATATATATATATATAATATAATGACAATTATATTATATTATATTATGTTATATTATATTGTTGTCCCTATAAATATCTTTCTCTATATTTATTACTAATAAAAAGTCCAACTAAAGAAATGTTTATTGCATCTGTCTAACAATTTCATTGTTGACCGGCCTGCCAGTTCAACATAAGAATTTTTAGACCGCAACGTCACAAGTAATTAATTGTCGTTCAATATCGGGGCACAGAAATAGCCGAAGTTTAGAGCTGCAAGAGTTGTCGTTTGCTATATGAAAGAGTATGTTTTGTTATAAATAATTTTTGTTTTGTAATAATTTTATTATTAATTTGTTCATTTGCTCCATTTTTTTTTTTATTTTTATTGATCAAGCCAAAATTTTCCAAAGAAAGTAATTGATTGTATATTGATTAAATCTGTTCAGATGTTTTCATTTTAATTATTTTATCTGAAGTGAAGGGTATAACAAAACAGATATAGACTGGGATTCGGGCAAAGTATGATCTGTTGGACCTGAAGATGAAATATGTTGCCTGCGGCCTCAGGCAGCATTTTCACTTTCAAGTCCAACAAATCATATGTTGCCCCATACCCAGTCAATAACTGTATAATAATAGCAGCATACTATTATATAATGTAAAAAACAGGTGGTACAATCAATCCGACTGACAAACTTGTACTCTAAGTATTCAAGACAGCCATTTATATTTTATAATTGACAGGAAAAAAAGAAAAAGAAAGAAATGCACATTACAAATTATTATGTACTTAACACAAAAAAAGAACTTAATGAAATGAGTTGCTGCTATTTTATATTCCATTTTTAGAATTATTTACTGACTTAAACCAATATTTGCCCATCTTATTATGTCATAAGGTAACAAATTATTGCCCAGAATTATAACCCAGAAAAAATAAAAATCAAACTATAAATCAATAACTGTACTGAATAACACAGCACATAATTATCAATTTATGTATAAACATAACTCAGTTACAAAGCATAACCAAGTCACTGCAACATAACTTACATAACTCAGTCAAGATGCAAAATATCCTAGGCATGAGACAACATAATGCAGTCATGACATTACTAAATCATAGCCCTGGAACATAACATATGTCACTTCATAACATAAACAAGACAAGCATTCTATGAATATTATAACCCAGTCACTATATCACTACATAACATTGCCAAGTCATTGTATAATGTTACCCAATAAATACAGTAAATATCCTAGTTACTGTATATCATAACCAAGTCACTGTACTACATAACCAAACCACTACACTACATAAACCGAGTCACTGAGCAACAAAATCCAGTCACTAAAAAACCCAGAAATTAAACATAACCCAGTCACTGCACTACAAAACCCAGTTACTGTACACCATAACCCAGTCACTACACAACATAACCCAGTCACTGCACTACATAACCCAGTCACTACACTACATACCCCAGTCACTACACAACATACCCCAGTCACTACACAACATAACCTAGTCACTGTACAACATAACCCAGTCACTGTACAACATAACCCAGTCACTGCACAACATAACCCAGTCACTTCACTACATAACCCAGTCATTGTACAACATAACCCAGTCAATGTAAAACATAACCCAGTCACTGCACAACATAACCCAGTCACTGTACAACATAACCCAGTCACTGTTCATCATAATCCAGCCATTGTACAACATAATCCAGTCACTGTACAACATAACCTAGTAACTGTACAACATAACCCAGTCACTGCACAACATAACCCAGTCACTACACTACATAACCCAGTCCCTACAAAACATAACTTAGTCACTACACTACATAACCCAGTCACTGCACAGTGCAACCCAGTCACTGTTCACCATAAATCAGTCACTGTTCACCATAACCCAGTCACTGTACAACATAATCCAGTCACTGTACAACATAACCCAGTCACTACACAACATAACACAGTCACCACACAACATAACCCAGTCACTGCACAACACAACCCAGTCATTACACTACATAACCCAGTCACTATACAACATACCCCAGTCACTACACAACATAACCCAGTCACTGTACAACATAACCCAGTCACTACACTACATAACCCAGTCACTACACAACATAACCCAGTCACTTCACTACATAACCCAGTCATTGTACAACATAACCCAGTCAATGTAAAACATAACCCAGTCACTGCACAACATAACCCAGTCACTGTACAACATAACCCAGTCACTGTTCATCATAATCCAGCCACTGTACAACATAATCCAGTCACTGTACAACATAACCTAGTAACTGTACAACATAACCCAGTCACTGCACAACATAACCCAGTCACTACACTACATAACCCAGTCCCTACAAAACATAACTTAGTCACTACACTACATAACCCAGTCACTGTTCACCATAAATCAGTCACTGTTCACCATAACCCAGTCACTGTACAACATAATCCAGTCACTGTACAACATAACCCAGTCACCACACAACATAACCCAGTCACTGCACAACACAACCCAGTCACTACACTACATAACCCAGTCACTATACAACATACCCCAGTCACTACACAACATAACGCAGTCACTGTACAACATAACCCAGTCACTACACTACATAACCCAGTCACTACACAACATAACCTAGTCACTACACTACATACCCCAGTCACTACACAACATAACCTAGTCACTGTACAACATAACCCAGTCACTGTACAACATAACCCAGTCACTGCACAACATAACCCAGTCACTGCACAACATAACCCAGTCACTTCACTACATAACCCAGTCAATGTAAAACATAACCCAGTCACTGCACAACATAACCCAGTCACTGTACAACATAACCCAGTCACTGTTCATCATAATCCATTCACTGTACAACATAATCCAGTCACTGTACAACATAACCTAGTCACTGTACAACATAACCCAGTCACTGCACAATATAACCCAGTCACTACACTACATAACCCAGTCCCTACACAACATAACTTAGTCACTACACTACATAACCCAATCACTGCACAGTGCAACCCAGTCACTGTTCACCATAAATCAGTCACTGTTCACCATAACCCAGTCACTGCACAACACAACCTCAGTCACTACACTACATAACCCAGTCACTACACAACATAACCCAGTCACTGCACAACACAACCCAGTCACTACACTACATAACCCAGTCACTACACAACATACCCCAGTCACTACACTACATAACCCAGTCACTGTACAACATAACCCAGTCACTACACTACATAACCCAGTCACTACACTACATAACCTAGTCACTACACTACATACCTCAGTCACTACACAACATAACCTTGTCACTGTACAACATAACCCAGTCACTGTACAACATAACCCAGTCACTGTACACCATAACCACTGTAGAACATAACCCAGTCACTGTTCATCATAATTCAGTCGCTGCACTACATAACCTAGTCACTGTACACCATAACCCAGTCAATGCACAACATAACCCAGTCACTGTTCATCATATCACAGTCACAGAACAAAATAACCCAGTCACTGTACAACATATCCCAAACATAAGATAAACAATAAAATGTCTTTCTTAGTTATAAGTACAGGAATTAACGTTGCAGCTATTGCAGTTAAAATAAACATACCGGTAACCCACTTATGCGGGTTATGTATTTTTTCTGTACGAGCTGCAACATTTATCACCATACTAACTTACAAAGAATAAATTATTGTTTTATTGTATGGCATAATTAATTTTTAGAAAGTACACATAAAACTCTGATTTAATATATTTTACAGTCACTTATAGATGGAGATCCTTTACTGAACACTCTGTTGATGAACATCTTGTATCAGCCTCTTCATATGGCAATCCTGTTTTTGTGCAAATAAGATATACGATTGCTTCCTTTAGTAAAATGAGTGAGAAATAGTGAACTGCCATTCTGAAAAAAGAAAAACTTTTTTAAAATAATACATGTTTACAGCTATTCTCACTAGTAGAGGAAGTACATTCATAAATTGATAAACTGCTTTTCAAACATGTATTTGATGTGCTTAAAAAAATAAAAATATTAAGCATACATACAGTGGACTATTTATTAAGATACTTTCCAATTCTTCATTTTTAAGATTTTGGAAGGTTCTGTATCGAGTGAAAATTGATCTGGAAATAGATTTATAATTTTATGTAAACATGGTAAAAATGTAACTGAAAAGAACTGGAAATAAGATCATAAATGACAAAGAATTACCAATTGAATACAGTTCTAATTTCTAATGCATTCATGGCTTCAAAAGAAAATAAATATCTGTAAATTCATACCCATGCAAAGGTTTGCTGCAGAACATTTCATTTTGGAGAACTGTTTGTAGATGTTCCATTTCCTGTAAAAAGAAAGTCATCATAATGCCCATTGAGATGTAAATGAAATATATTTTTGAACTGCACATATCTTAAGTTACAATCAAAAGCTTTCATAATTATTTCATTGTAATTTTGGATATGATAACATTTAAAATGCAAGTACATACATGTATTAATTCAGATATAATTCTTCTTCTAATTCTTACCAGAGAACTTAAAAATTTTCTTCCAAAGAAGTACTGTTTAATGTATTTCCCATACATATCTGCCGGACTCTTTACAAACATATGATGGCGGACATGATCAGCTTCATCACTGAAATATTTAAGTGGAAAGGGAGTTGTATATGTACCTAAGGCTTTATCTAAGTACTTCTTATGATATAAAAATGTATAAAATTTCATCAAATTAATATCATATTTGTATGGAAACATCAACAAAACAAATTACCATTCACTAATTTTGCAGTTCATTATTCTTGTCAGAGCACCTACTACACTGTTCATCTGCAAAAAGAATATCAATAATATGAATTGTAGGAAACTATTTAATTATGGTGATTAAACATGAATAATGTATCAAACTTTCTTATACTCACATGACTGTTAATATAATCTGTATCTATTACTGAAAATAAAGAGCTTTTTATTAAAATTTTCAGCAAATAACATAACGATATGTTTGTCTGAACATAGTAAAGTACATATGAACTACCCACCAGAAGAGTGTGTCATGACACCAGCCTCTTGTACCTCCTCTTCCTCATTTTCAGTGTCCTCTTTTTCCCTGCATATTTATTACATCAAGTTTGTTAACAGTAATTCTTTTACCATGCAAATGAAGTCTTTAATAATCTCAATATATATTGCAAGTAAGTTTTTTTGAGCAAATGTTCTTTTCATTTATCTGCAAACCATCTATAAGTTGTTTTGCCAAAGCTTAGCATTTCTGTATTTGAAATATCAACAGCTTAAATAAATAGTATACATCTCAGCTACATGCACTCACATATTTTCACTCTGTATCTGGTTCTTTGTCTCACAAGTAAGTCTACATTAGCATAAAATGATATAAGTTTAGATTATTAATTCCAAGTAGCAAAAATTCACAATTTTCCATACCCCATAGATAGAGTTTAATAATTATCATTTGATAAGAAAGATTGTTGTCCTTTAAACGTAATTTTACAAAAAATGATTGAATATATTTACACTTACTTGCAATCATCCGTACTTAAATACTTTTCTTTGACAGGTAGATATCTAAAGAAAAAAATTAAAAATCATTTCCATACTTTTCATCGGGAAATTTACAACAGAATTGTAAATATTCATGAATTGATTGGTTTTATTATCCTTCCTATAATTCCATTACTAGCTGATCATATTGTTCTAAAATAATAATCATGCTAGGTTGATAAAGACATATTAAGATGCTTTAATGAAAACCACAAGTAAAACAAGTAAATCATTTAAAATGGAGTTAAATAACAACAATGTAATGCATAATTCAACGCAAGTTTTAGTAAACTTGCTGAAAGGGTGTACTAAAGATTAGAAGGCTAATACTGTTGGATGTAAATAATAGATTAGCAGGTTCATAATGTTCATTTTAACAAATTCTTTACTTGATTTTTAGGTCACCTGACCCAAAAAGCTCAAGTGACCTTTTTCAAATCAATATTTGTCCATTGTCTGTCTTGTTGTAAATTTTTCACATATCCACTTCGCAAAAACAACTGGGCCAATCTCAGCTAAATTTGACATAAAGCACACAAGGATGAACACAGTTCATTTTTGTTCAAATAAAGGACCATGTGCCATGTCTTTTTTCAAGGGGAGATAATAAAGAATTAGTGAAAAATGGACATCTTACAAAAATATTCATTGAACAACCACTGAGTCTGAAAAGATGAAATTTACATTTATGAAAGCTTCATTACATAGTGTAGATTTAAGTTTGTTCAAACCATGACCACCAGTGGTAGGTTGGGGCCACAATAGGTGTTCACAGCAACCTCGTAGTATAGATTCAACTTTGTGACCCAGGTGAGTCTTGTGACCCATGGGCCTATTGTTTGAAGATTGTTCATGCAGGTCATAATTTTCTAAACTAAATGTATAAATCATCATGACATTAACTTGTAATATAAAATATACAGCTAATCTATTGAATGCTTATGATAAAAAAATCTGAGAAATGTTGTACAATATGTAAACTTTAACTTCTTTTGGTTGACTTTACTTGTGAAACATTTTTATTCCCAAGTCATGTGACATCACTTTAATGACATCAATCAAGAAAAACTGAAAAAAATTCACTCAAGAAACAAATAAATTGTTCAGGGTACACATGCATACTTTTTCCCAGATATCCTTATGATTCTGAACAGTCATGCAGATTTACAGCAAAGAAAACTAATGTATTTATGTATCTCATATACAATTTGTGTCTCTCTCATAAATCACTGACAGTACAAAACACATTAATTAGTCATTACTCCTAACAAATTTCATTGTTTGTTTTGGTGGTTAAAATATGTCATTTAGAACTATGAGATTCATAATCATATATCAACAACAACAGAAAACTATGCAGGAAAAAATGCAACATCATGCTCTTTTAAAGGGAATCTCTACCTTCCCCTAATATCAGGATACAAAAAAGAACTTCTTTTTTTCTTCTGAAATAAAGTTTAATAACTATTCATATATTCAAAAGACATATTTTCCTCTTGAATATCAGCATAAAGAGAAAACAAAGTTATGGTCATTTTCATCTGAAAAACAAGTGAACATATCAGTATGTTGTGTATCTGATTATAACATACTTGTTTGTATGTGCATACGTTTTTGCAAACAAAGATTCAAGATTTATGAAAACCAAAACTTCAAAAATACCTTTATTGGATGTTTTCTTAAGTCATATGAAGGGGTGAAGGAATCCTTGAAAAACAAAAATATTTACATTATTAATTATGCATCATTTAGTGTCATAATGAAATTTTGTAGAGTTGAGCAAGCATGCATATTTATGAAACACTGAAAGTAATAGTGATTTTTGAATAAATTTAAATCCCTTATTATTGTTATTTTGTATATAAAATTGAACTTGTTTAAAGCTGTTTTACCTTGGCAATTTCTTTGTTAACTGATTTCAAGTCAGCTTCATACTTTCCCTTCAACACAAATTGATACAGAATTAGAGACCAAATGAGAGAGAGAGAGAGAGAGAGAGAGAGAGGATGAGGAGTATTTCAAGCTGGAGAACAAATTGAAAGTATGTCTTCTGAATTGATTCAATTTTTTTACCCAGAAATTTATTCTGCACATTCTGCATTTAAAGTCTGTCAAATCTTCAAGATCTATAATGTCTTCTTCAATGCAGAAAGGCTTAAAATGGTAGGTTCTTTTGCACATGCTGCATTCAATCTATGGTAGATTTAAAAAAGAGATAAACAATTCTTTCAGAGTTAGTAAACAAGATTGAAAAACAATGAAATGATCAAGAAACAATCTAGATATATTTTGCTGTCAGAGCATTTAGTGTGGTTGAATTATTTAGAATTAAACAAGACAAATCTGGGTTATACGTGTTAATGTCAAACATTAATTTGAGTTGAGTTGTTGGTAAACATCCTTTCTCATTTTGTAGGAAAACATTAATATGCATGGTGTGCTATGGTTCTAAGACCTACCTTTTCCTCATTTTCAATTTTTTTAGCACATTTTGGGCAGCATCCCGTCAAATAGACTACAATGAAAAAAGAAGGTACAGTTCTGCAATATTCAAATTTCTGTTAAACTAGGCCTGTCCTGATTTCTTTTCTTTTATTATAACTGGAAGTCTAAAAATGAATAAAAAATACCTACCTTTATAAAGCATCAACTCTAAAGCTACTTTTCTCCTCATGATTTGCAGATCTTTTTTAGTTATACTTTGTAGATCATGTAAGTGTCCATTTAAATGCTTCTCTGCAAACTAAAATAAAATTTCAAAAAGTAAACATGATCTACTATCATAGAAAAAAATATGAACAAATACCCAGAACAGCTAGTATCAACCATAATGGAAAGATATATAAATGATATAATGAAGTATTGGCATCATGGGAATTTTTTGTGGAAAACGTGATGTCCTATTTTATGGACAAATATGAAGCTAGTTAAATTATTCAGATGGTATCTATTGATATAGAAAAAACAATGACAATACCACAAGGCAATATATTCCACAGTTGAATGAATCCCTCTGAAGAGCATGTGGACTTGAACATATCTTCCAATCTGGTGACTTGTTGCTTATTTGGTACTTGTGCCGATATTCATGGTCATATTTTCTTTAACAATTAAGAAAAATATATTAATGACTTGTGAGAAAACTTGAAAGCACTACCAGATATATCATATATTGGTCACAACTCAAGGTCAACATAAGCTTATTTTTAGTGGATATACCTCCAACTCCTTTCAATTTTTTTCATCTCATAGCTCTTCTCTCCACATGGATTGTAGAAAAAAATCTTGCCTTCTCTTACTTCAACAATCTAAAAGAAAGAAAGATGGTACATATGTAATAATAGTGTGGTTTACAAACTCCTTTTTACAAAACAGAGTGAACATAAAATCTCACCACTAAAGTCCAATGATATGACCTGTGATACACTCCCACAATAACATCAGCCTCTAAATCTATACCCTGTAAATGTGAACACATTTTTATGCAGACTGGTATCAAAATAGTGACCTTTGTCTTATTTTGTTAAGACATATAATCATGTGTTCGTAAATTAACTGTATTTGATATAATTTATCAATATAGTCTTTTCACTTACAGAGTTTTGGGATACATCTGGTAATAGGAAATCTGAATTTATGATCCCTGTCATTTTGGTTTGGTCATAATGTACAACATTTCTTCCTAATTCACTTTGTTGTGTGACCAGCAATAACAAATAACAGTCAATGACCTGGTATGAAATAGATGTAGGCATTATTTCAAAAAACAAAAATTGGGGAACAACAAATGAATTAAAGAATATTGCTATGGGCCGTCATGCTTATATGGGTTAGCTTTGCCCTGATTTTCTTTGCAAGGCCCTGTTTTGTGTGAAGAGGTCAAGACATATGAACTTGAATTCACTCATTGTTTAGATGATACTTTATGAATATGGCTATATAATTTATTGGAGCTGGCATTCAATTGAGTTCTTTTTTCATTAATCTTTATTATACATACCCTGTCAGTGAGACATTCATTGCTTTTTAATGAACGAATGTCTGTGTCCATGATTACTTTACCAAATACATTAGCCACTGGAAAATTGAAATCCTTTTCTAATGACCATAAATTCTCTACCAAATCATAGCCTGGAGAATACGATTAGACAATATAATTATAAAATTAACAATGACAAATACATTTCATGTGTAAAAATTTCAAACAATTACTACTGTACCAACCATTATTATTCACGAGGAATTTTGTATTCTTTCCCGATACTTCCAAGTTTTGATCTGATCCATTCTTTGTGAACAGCACATCAGAATCTGCTGAAATTCAATAGAACATTTTAAGTACTGTATAATATACTTCTAGTAATACAATGATTTGAAAGTGAAAACTCAGTTTCAATATGATATGCAGATATAACCTAAAATTCCCAAACCATTTTCCATTGCTTTCCTTTTCTTCAGATTTTTATCATTTCCAATTTCTCCATCGTCCGATTTCCTCTTGGGTATTCTCCCCTAATTTTTATGAAATATTAAACATGAATTTCAGTAAATATGAGGATTTGCAAAGGTAAAATGAATGTTTAGACACATACCGTGAATTTCATGGAACACATTCTGCAAGTGATTGATTCCAATGACATGCATCCAGACCCTACACAAGCTTCAGTCCTGTGAAATTTTCTTAAGCACAATTCACATGTAATCTGCAATATTATTTTTTTTTTTAATTTTTTTGTTTAAAATCAATTTAAAAAGTATTGTAATGAAACTTTTTTCTTTCTTATTTCTTTTGTCCTCTTTCTTTATAATGGAAGATAAAACTTTTTTTTTTCCATTGATATTGTTTTTTGGTTAGACTTAATAGCTTACTGTTTCTTCTGCATATGTCAGAAATCCACAACAAGGACAGCGGTCTGTGCTGTAAACTGCATGAGTTAAAAAAAAAATGATTAAGATATATGCTAGCACAAAAATGAATTGGTCATTTTAATTTCTCATCGAAATTATAAAAATTTACATTAGGAAAGTAAAGTACAGAAGTCAACAGACATATATATGTCCAATTATTAAAATGTAAGATATTTTTGCTTACCAATGCTCATCAAAGTTATAGTCTAAGAATGGTTCACAAATATATTTTTGTTAGTACTGTTTAGTGCTTTTTGTTTACCATTGTACATCATTAGAGAACTTGCTATTTTTTCCCTTGCTCTCTTTAGGTCTGCATTTGAAGCATTGTCAATGGGTTGCTGGTTGAAATACTGTTCAGCAAACTAAAGAATTTTAGAAAGAAATTACTTTAAATGTGATAATTTTGTTGTGTGTAATACTTAGCATAAATTGCACATTATTACACACAATTATAATATATTCCATAATTTACTATATGATGAGATGAAAAATATTTGAAGAACTGTACTAATGATAAGAATTACATTACTCACTATCAAACAATACACGCCACAATTGAAACTGTCTCTCTGTTTAGAGTGTTCTCTTGTGAGAACAGCCCAATTCCTTGTCTCCACTTCATTGTATGTAAGCATCCTCTCACCGGTGAACAAACTTAAAATGGAAATTATAAATAATTTAATCAATCTATAAATAACAGAATGCAAAACTAACCACAATCCTTGTAATGCTTTACTGTGTTAATTAAAAGAGGGATTGAATTTTAGATATAGAGCCATAGAGTTGTTTCATTGACAACATCTTAATTAATTACCACCAGTTTCTCTTTATTTCTTCAAGTTGTATTCGGGTCTCTTTCAGGGGATTAAAGTAATGTATGACACCCTTCAAAGGATCAACAATCTGAAAAAAAAATGAGGTTTTGTCTCCCTTATTTTTAATGTGTAAATTTTGATCCATTAAAATAGACTGAATTTCAACAATGCAGATCCTTTTATTCTGATCAGCAGAATCAATTAATGATTGCTGCAGACAGAGTGAACATGTAATACTTATTACCTAATATGCATGAGCTGTGAATACATGTGTCTTTCCATTTTCAGTAATCTTACTAGCTTCCATGTGATTAATATTTTTTATGTACCAACCTCATTAAAACTAAAAATTGTGTATTTACCACAAGAGTCCAATGACGATTTTTATAGATAGCTCCAATTATTGCAGAGCACTCATATAACTTCAACTGAAAAACAAAATAGTCAGTACATGTATATAGCATAAAGAGACATTATTTAAACCATCTTTCATTAAACTTGATTTCTGAGTAACTATTACTAGTATACCTTCCTGCGACTCTTTCTGACTGAAAAAGTTCCTTCCATTATCTGAGTCATAGTTTGTGATGGATATAGAGCAACCTTGTTGCCTTTCTCAATTTCTTTTTGAACAATGGCAGCTAAATATGCATCAATAACCTGCAAAAATGTTAGAAATTAATGTACATGTTAAAACTGAATGTATATTAGAAAAAAATGAAGGAAAGTGTTAACTATTAAATAATTTATAAAGCTAAGATGTGATTACCTGATCAGTCACCCAGTTTGTACCATTTAGGGACCTTATGTCCTCATCTGTGATGTTGAAATTGCTTACTCTTCCAATAAAAAACCCTGTGCTTTTTTCCATACTCCAAATTTTGTTCACTTCCTCGAAAGCTGTAAAGATAAGTTTTTAGAAAACAGCCTCCTAATGAAATGATATATATATTTTCAGCATTACTTAATTTTTAGGACTGATTAAAAGCACCTACCTTCCTTATAATCCATTTCTTGATATTTTGTAACTGTTTGAGGCATGGTACCAGTATCTGGAAAATGTACCTTCTTCACCTGTTTTATACATTCGTGTGTTTTCTTTAATATACCCTTCCTTCCTAAAGTAAAAAAAATATATATATATATAAAACAATATAACATTGGTTAGCCAGACACATATTTAACCCTTTTCCTGAACAGAGCTTTAACTTATTTTATATTGGACCTTTAAAAGTTTATTCAAGTTGAAAATTTTACCATTTGTTTCTAAATGTGGATGTTGATGATCTTCAATGGTAATGATCTCTGCCACCACATTGCTCTCTTCAATAAGAAAATAACCATTAATTATTTTTTTCCTACAATATATTCTTACATGGATTTGTCCAAAAAGAAGGTAATCATTTAACTAACCATTAACATGTGTTAATAGGTCATGTACACCCTTGGATGTATGCTTTCGCATACTCTCAGCAGATGAACCATGTCTCCCAACTCCTTTGTTTCTTCTCTTTGAAAGGGAAAGCCTATTTACTCGTTTTGGTGGTGTTGTTGCGATGTGGGTCATTTGTTTCTTTGGATGATCTACAAGGAGTATGTTAGTTTCACTGAGACTAGTTGTAAAACTATCTAATGTATCCTGCAATTTGGAATTGAGGGTTTGCAAAATTTCTTCGTCTTTACAAGAGTAAGAATAGTCCCTAATCATCTGACAGTAGCTGTTGATGCTGGATCTAATTTTAGAAATTCTAGATTTTGATGATAAAAGAATTTCTTGTATGTTGCTGTCTGTATTGGTCTCTCTTCTTGACTCTTGTTCTTCTTTGCAATCGGTATGAGTGTCATTAGATGTTGAACTGAACTCGCAAAGAACGCTCTCATCTAATGTCAGGAAGGGATTGTTCCTGTACTCTACGGGTAGTTTCTCCCAATGCCAACCAGAAACATTTCTAATGACTGCAAAAAAGTGTTTACAAGGCAAATGATGTTTGGTCCAGTCCTCACAGTCACAGGATGGTACTGGAAAGTCAGGTGCTGAAAAACGGACACAATAAACTTGTGAGCTCTCAGGAACCTGACTCTCTACCAGAAACTGGTCTTCTCCTATGGGATCTATTTCATCTAATTAAATGTTTCCTGCTTCTTCCCATCTTTTAAAGCAGTGCTTTACAACATTTCTTGGACGATTAATTAAAAAAATGGGAATATCAGGATTGTACTGCATTGATTCCTCTGCGGATAGCAAATTCAGTTTCACATATCTGAAATTCCAAAATACGGTAAATGATTTTCTTTTTGGATAATTAGTGACATACCTGTATATAAATAATGTATTGCAACACAATGCAGCATTAATGTAATGTACCTTCATTTTATTACCTTTAGTAAATGTCTTGAAGAAAATCATTCCACAGAATTGTAAGAAGATGACACAGTGACTTTGCTTTCTTTGCCTCAAGAAATTCATATTTAAGGGTCTTGTTCTGTCTCTCAGCGCCATTGTTGGTATTGACAGAGGTGTTATATCTTTTCTGTCGGAAAGCTTGCACCCATCTCTACAATTAAGAAAATTACATGTACTCAGCAAATGAATTTATTTAAAGCAAGTTTCAAATGACATAAATGTATAATGCAGTATGATTAGAAAAGAAATCTATCTCAAATGTGTTCCCAATTTTTTGTGGACATATGCTACATATGTATGTATACAATGTACACACACAATTATCTTACCTTATATTTATTTAACCATCTGCCTTCAAACCATTTTCTGAATCTGTTATTTTCTGTCCAAAAGTGACTTTTCTGAAGAAGGAGATATAAAAAGAGATTAATTACGGGTTTAACTACATAGAAAAAAAGCAATTATAAATAGTAATTATAAATAGTAAATCAGCACCAAGTGAAATTTTATTATGACAGTTTCATTAACAATGCAAATACTAGTAATAGGCAAGAATCTTGTAAATGTTTAAGAGTAAGAAGTTTTACTGTACATGAAAATAATGAAAAATACCTTTAATCTGTTACTTGACATTTCAAACTCTTCAATGGTTTTTGATCTTGCTATAGAGCGTAACAAAGATAAAATTTCATCTTTGTTATCTCCAACACCATTGTGAGTGGCTTTAAGCCATCTTTCCCATGCCTGCTCTCGATGGAAATCACAGAGGTAGACAAAGGACTCTTTAAAAAAGTGAAATAAAGATGTTTGATGTGTTTGTGAAAACATACCACCTACATGTACATGTAATGATTATGTCATTGGTAGTTCAGACAAGGACCTAAATAAATGTCTTGATCTTTCAATTCATTGAATATGAAGCATTAAAAAAGAGAACAATCTGCTCAGAGCATAATTAGAAACAACAAAACAACTTAAAATAGCATGTACAAGAATATTCATTAAAATACCTGGAAAAACAGATTCAATAGAAGATATTTCTTCATCTGCATAGTCACACATAAAATATGCTGGCTTCCAGTTTGGGTTCCATGATTTTATGATAGATAGGGCTTCCTGGATGGATATACTGTCCTCTGTTTCAACTATGAATGTGGCAACAGTCATGTAGTTAACATTTGTTGGCACACATAGGAAATAAAGAGGCAAGGTGTATCTGGTTGTTCTATATGTTGCATCCAGAAGACAAATCTCGTTTCCATATCTACTTAGCAGTTGTCTTTGCCAAGCAGTCTGATGGACGTAGAGGAATTTGTTGACTCCATCAGCACTCTTTCCATAATTTCCAATGAATAAATCTTCATCAACAAATAACCTTTCATCAGGATCACCACTAACAGGATGTTCTAAAATCATACATAAACAACATGGAATGAAAATTCATTTTAATATTGTATGATTTCTAGGCCTGTGTATTGGCTGGCAATTTTGTATTGTGATATACTGCAATACTTTTTAAATGTAGTGCATTGTGTATTGCAATATTTCAAATCTAAATTAAAATGGTCATTTTTTATCTCATAACTTCCATTTATATGCAGAATGTACATAAATGATTATATAAATAACAAAAATAGTTGACTAAAGCTAACTTGAAAATACAGAAATGAGAAAGAGTCAATAAACAAAATTTCACTCCATCTAGACCTACTAACTGTCTGGTACTATCGCAAATGTTTCTGACATTAACTACATTATATTTTAAATCTAATTCCTCAGAGCAATTACCGGTAGGCGGTATAATGTATTGCAATAAAATATTTATTTGTAAACGAACAACAATACTTCAGAATATTGGTATTATTGCACAGTACGTCCTAATGATTTCATAGAATGATCATGTAGAAAAATTACTGCAATTTTGCTGGATTACCTTGTACTTGATCAGTCTTAATTCTTAAATAGTAATTGTCGTCTTTATGGAGTGACCTCTGATCCTCAATCATTCCTTGAACCTCTTTCTAATGAAATGAATTAAAAATATTTTATTTCTTTTACTTTTAAATATATCTGCAGACTTATTAATAAAAATACAATCACACTTCTTTTTTGCTTGAAAATTTTATAGGTTGATCAGTATTTTTGGATAGAAATTATGTCTTATTGCATTTAAAGACAAAATAAGAAATATATTTCCTTAATGTGAGTAAAATGCCCTCATTATATACATTTCAGTAATGTTTGTGGAAAGACATTTGACTTTGCATACAACCTGTTAATGTCTTACATGTGGTTGACTAGTTGTGGATATACATGTAGAATGGAATGGACTGTTGGATTAATCCTATATCCTTGACACATTCTTTCATAAATAACTCAGCACTTGAATTCTTAATGAGCATGTTATTTTTTTTTTCCCCATACCTGATCAAAACTGCTATCTCTTAGTTTGAGAAACTGTGTTGCCATGTGATTATAAATGTCTTTCAATGAAGGCCAAAATCTCTTGTTGTGTTTAGGTGGCAGTGGAGAATTTTGGAAGATGGACTGCTTCAAGAAGACTTCAATAAGCAGTTTCATTTTGAGTGTGCTTGTGACACCATGTTCATTCACAACTTTCTTAATATAATTGGAAATTCTCTTGTCCATTGGCTGCAAAATGCTGGATGCCTGTATTGTTAGGACATTGTATTAAAGTATATTTTAAAGCATTTTTAGTGAATTTGAATTTCAAATATTAAATGTTATAACAAAATCTTCAATTTAAAAAAATACTAAATTAATACAATATTTAAAATCCATTTACCGCTCCTTTCAAGTGATTCCTATGATCCTCTGCTGGTGGAAACGAGACATAGAACCGATGTTGAAATTCTAATTCACCTGTACAGTCATTTAAATCCTTCTTAACACTTGGTACAAACTTCCTACTTGGTTTATGTTGGTCTTTCACCTATTGCATAATTTTAAAAAAAATGTGCATCAGTTAATTACTAAACCCTCAATTAATTACTAAACCCAAGTCTCATACAAAACACATGTACATGCATGTATGTAATTTTGCAACCATTTATATTGCAATATTACCTTGTAATTCAAAAACTTCACTACGTGGCGGATTTTTATCTTTACAGGGCATCCTTTCTTTTTGGTGTTCTGTACTAATCGGCGCTTACGTCTGAAGGTATGGTCAGACTAAAAAGACAAGATAGAGTAAATATGTAGGTTTTCATTAATATTTACATTATTGTATACCATGGTATCATATCAAAATCTTTCCAAATCTGGCCCAAAAATTCTGTAGTAAATGAAAAGTTGACATTTTTAAATAAATACAATATAGGAATTTTAATTTGATTAAAAATGGTGAGCTATGTTTATATTTTTAAAAATCAGACAATTGCTTAAACACAATTTAATTCAGTATAATTCTTAAAAAGATTCATAATATCACTTACTTCAGGTGATCTCATTATTTTTCTTTGATTACTTTTGCTGTCTCCGTCAAATCCCTGATGACATTCAAGCACTTTCTTGCCCATGATGATAAAAGGAATTCCATCATACCTAATGTAGGGGTCGGCATTGCTTTGGGTATCCCAAAGTCTTACTTGTGGATCACTTACCCTTGATATTTCTATATACAGATTCAATTTTTTAAAACTATTGTTGTTTTCTCTCATAACTGAACTAAATCACTGATTAAAAAATAAAAATAAAAAATACAGAATTGAATACATTCTTAGGTTGTTTCAAATATTAATATAAGCTAGATATTTCAGTAACATCTTGTAATAAAAGAAAATTGAAGTGGTTAAACAGAAGGATTGTTATACATAATTAATTAAATGAATAAGAGAACTTTAAATTTATGGAAACATTAAATACATGTATATGAACTACCTGGTATATATGGCCTTCTTCATTTCGGACTTACCAAATAATTTTCCAAACTGCTTTCCACTTTTCAAACACCGAAATCTAGATGATGTTGCGCACTCATACTCTTCTAACAATTCAGTTAACTTCAAAGATGATGTTACATATCCACAATGAGAGGAAAACTTTTCATCAAAAAGATACTCCCATGGGTATGTGGAGCTATCACTGCCAGTGAATAAATTAGAATTAGAATAAAAAGTGAATACATTAGGCATGCATCACAGTTAAGTTACAAGGTTATTGTTAAGTGACCCAGTTATGAGGTGAAATGAATGAAATATTTTTGTATAAAATCTGGGTTATGTAGTACGATGACTGGGATATGAAGTGTAGTGACTGGGTTATGCTGTACAGTGACTGGGTTATGTAGTGCAGTGACTGGGTTATGTAGTGTAGTGACTGTATTGACTGGGTTATGTGGTGCAGTGACTGGGTTATGTTGTACAGTGACTGGATTATGTTGTACAGTGACTGGATTATGTAGTACAGTGACTGGGTTATGTAGTGTAGTGACTGGGTTATGTTGTACAATGACTGGGTTATGTTGTGTAGTGACTGGGTTATGTAGTGAAGTGACTGGGTTGACTGGGTTATGTGGTGCAGTGACTGGGTAATGTTGTACAGTGACTGGATTATGTAGTATAGTGACTGGGTTATGTAGTGTAGTGATTGGGTTATGTAGTGTAGTGACTGGGTTATGTTGTACAGTGACTGGGTTATGTAGTGTAG
Organism: Saccostrea echinata; assembly: GCF_033153115.1. Classification (NCBI taxonomy): domain Eukaryota; kingdom Metazoa; phylum Mollusca; class Bivalvia; order Ostreida; family Ostreidae; genus Saccostrea; species Saccostrea echinata. The sequence continues at coordinate 2,351,814 of NW_026889763.1, read as the reverse complement.
TGACTGGGTTATGTAGTGCAGTGACTGGGTTATGTAGTACAGTGACTGGGTTTTGTAGTGTAGTGACTGGGTTATGTAGTGTAGTGACTGGGTTATGTTGTACAGTGACTGGGTTATGTAGTGTAGAAACTGGGTTATGTAGTGTAGTGACTGGGTTATGTTTCACAATGACTGGGTCATGTAGTGCAGTCACTGGATTATGTTGTACATTGACTATATTATGTAGTACAGTTACTTGGTTATGTTCTATAGTGACTGGATTATGGTGAACAGTGACTGGGTTTTGCGGTGCAATGACTGGGATATGTACTGTAGTGACTGGGTTATGTAGTACATTGACTGGGATATGAAGTGTAGTGACTGGGTTATGCTGTACAGTGACTGGGCTATGTAGTGTACTGACTGGGATATGAAGTGTAGTGACTGGGTTTACATGGTACAGTGACTGGGTTATGTTGTACAGTGACTGGGTTATGTAGTGTAGTGACTGGGTTATGTTGTACAGTGACTAGGTTATGTAGTGTAGTGACTGGGTTATGTAGCGTAGTGACTGGGTTATGTTTCACAATGACTGGGTCATGTAGTGCAGTCACTGGATTATGTTGTACATTGACTATATTATGTAGTACAGTTACTGGGTTATGTTCTTTAGTGACTAGGTTATAGTGAACAGTGACTGGGTTATGTAGTACAATGACTGGGATATGTACTGAAGTGACTGGGTTATGAAGTACATTGACTGGGTTATGTAGTGCAGTGACTGGGTTATGTTGTACAATGACTGGGTCATGCAGTACAATGACTGGGTTATGTAGTGTAGTGACTGGGTTATGTAGTGCAGTGACTGGGTTATGTTCCATAGTGACTGGATTATGTAGTGCAGCGACTGAATTATGATGAACAGTGACTGGGTTATGTAGTGTAGTGACTGGGTTATGTTGTACAGTGACTGGATTATGTTGTACAGTGACTGGGTTATGTAGTTAGTGACTGGGTTATGTAGTGTAGTGACTGGATTATGTAGTGCAGTGACTGGGTTATGTTCCATAGTGACTGGGTTATGGTGAACAGCGATTAGGTTTTGTAGTGCAATGACTGGGATATGTACTGTAGTGACTGGGTTATATAGTACGATGACTGGGATATGAAGTGTAGTGGCTGGGTTATGCTGTACAGTGACTGGGTTATGCTGTACAGTGACTGGATTATGTTGTACAGTGACTGGGTTATGTAGTGTACTGACTGGGATATGAAGTGTAGTGACTGAGTTTAGGTGGTACAGTGACTGGGTTGTGTTGTGCAGTGACTGGGTTATGTTGTACAATGACTGGGTTATGTAGTGTAGTGACTGGTTTATGTAGTGTAGTGACTGGGTTATGTAGAACAGTGACTGGGTTATGTTGTGCAGTGACTGAGTCTTTCAATGATATGCTTTGCAGTCACTAATTTTTTTTCATACAGACCTGATTATTGTTATTGGATGCTCTGTAGTAGTCCTGTGTTTTTGTCGTCACCACTGATCAACAGCCCTGAACTGCAACTTTGTCGAAAACTATATGATTTTATGATTTATGATTATTGGAGAGAAAGGCACAATCAGGATGGGTTTAAACAATCGTGTACCTGACTTTTTGCTGGAATAATTTTAAATCATACTGCTTTTGTCAAAGCAGCAATATTCACGGGGTGTTGCCTGTTCGATCAGCCAGGAATCAAGTTATGTGGTGAACTTGTAAAGAGGAGAAAATGCATGCATAAATGAAATAATAAATTGTATCAATACCTTATTTCTTCATCCATGTAGAAACATTACTCCATTCGATTCCTTTTCTTCTCATCGGACTGCGCTATGTTTAATTTTCCCGCTGATATATCAATAAAAATGCATCGGGTTCGGCTTACAAAAAATATATAATATATTAACCAAATCGGAATTTATTTTTCCGGATGCACTGACTGGGTTATGTTATAGACTCTTCCTGACGTTTCTCCTTCACTACTGTTAATATCTTAGTGAGGAGTAAAGAAAGAGGCTTGGTTGAACATTTACTGGAACACGCTTTGTATCTTTGTTTGTAAGAATGTTTATGAAGTTTCGGAATCCAATACAGATATGGTAATTCAAATTCATTTTGGTTGTTTGGAATAATAAAAATATTCAAAACGGACACATGATTTTGAAGAATTTCTTCCTTAGAAACAAAAATTTCTGGACTTTTAATTTTAGTAATAGACAGCATTATTCTGTTATATTTCTTTCGAAAAACTGACAAATTGATCTGTCCTCATCGAAAACGAGGAGAAGACAGGTAGAAGGTCCCTCAGCCCGACTCTATATCTTTCCTATCCTAATATATGTATTTACATAACTGGTATGACATTGATATACTTTCTCTCAATAAAAATGAATTAACGAAAAATAGATGAAACACTTGAGAAAAGATTTCCTGAATAAAAATAACGACACACCCTAATAAAGAAGATAGGCTCAGGGACAATATCTCTGATCTAAGAAAAATAGCCAACTGACTATACTTTGGCAAAAGTAGTTTTACTAAATCAATACAAATAAAAAAAAATCTTGTATAAAATGCAGAAATTTTTTTTTTCATTCATCTTAAAACTAATCAAATATCTGTAAATAGGATCATCATATTGATCATCATACTACAAAAAGATCATCAAATTGTGCGGGCAAATTATTTTCATTGAGCACACAAACTTGGAACCCATTTTGTCACATTTCGCATGCCCCTAACAATCATATTTGAAAAAAAAACTAAAATTTTAAATACAATAAAAAGTATAAGGAAGTCTTTAGTACAATGAATTTTATTTCTTTTAAAAATGAAAGTCCATTAATTTTCATTGTCAAAAAAAAAAAAAAATCAAATAATTAATGACCTTTTTACAAAAACTGTCGCCAGATGTTGTTCTGGTAAGAAATGTAGGTCTTTTTCCTTTCAATGATAAAAAATTCATTCAGCTCTTCAACTATTTCCTTTAAAAGGTAAAATGTTAAACAACATGGGATTTTGAGAAACTACCTATCATGTTAGTTTTACATGAATGTATGTTCGTTGGTTGTCTGTTTACTACCCCGCCGAGTTGCATATCCTTTATTTAAAATGTATCCACAATGGCATTTACAGGGTAACTAAAACATGCTATTTTACATGTTTAGCCTTTTATGATATCAAATTACAGATTTAGAAGTAATCCAACTGCATAACTTTTTATAATTTTTTTTCTCTAAATTTATTTCAAAATTAAGGATTATCTCCCTCATGCATAGCTCTAATCCTTCAACGTATTTGGCTCTAGTCTGTGGCACCTTTTTCAGCTCTTCCAAGTCTTTTTTATTTAATAATTTGGATTTCCAACGTTTCGGCTTGAGCATCACCGAAGAGACATAAATTGTCGAAATGCGTATCTGGTGCATCAAAATTGGCACCGTAAATGATTTACATTAAAAGGTTTTTATGAGAAAAAATTATTTGTGAACGAGGTAAAAATTTCAGTCAAGTGAGTAATGTGGCGAAGGTTTATTTTTCTTAATATCAATTAAATGAGTCAAGCATTGTTTCATATATGTTCACGATAGATAGAAAGATGAATGACAGACTGGCAGATAGATGAATGAGAGAGAGAGAGAGAGAGAATTTTCACTGATGGAAAAATCATTGATAATAGCTCCCTTTTCCCTAAGAAAATTGCGATGCTTTCAGTCAATTAACGACTCCTAAACTACCAAACTTATTAGAGACTGGATAGAAATTTAAAAAAAAACGAAATTGTGCTATTAAACAAGCATTCATCCATTATTTTTAAAAGAATATTTCCCTTTTGTAATATTGACAAAAACCTTTGGGAACAAGACAACCCCTAAAAGTCCATGCAGTAGATCCTGTAGTAACGTCATTACCGAAAAGTTATTAAATCAGGTTCAAATAATTATTTATCATACCTTAAATTTGCAAGAATATTGACCAGACCGTGCACTTTTTTCCAAAGTGTGTTAATATGGTCGATATTAACACGCTTTGAAAAGATTTTTTTTCAAACTGCATTAACTTGGTCCCAATTTTATATATATATATATATATATATATATATATATATATATATATATAACTCTGATTTAAGGACTAGGGAGACCAGACCATTATATATGGCTTAAGGAGACAATATACAAATTTTTTAAATTTGCTTTTTTCTAAAAAGAAATACCAGATCAAAGATCTATAGAACACCATTTAGTCGACTCTTGCTTTATTTTTTCATAATAAATGCCTCCTAAAAATATATGAAAAAAATGGTCTCCTTAATATTTTATGTTTCTCTCATATGACTTAAGGAGACCAGTGTATATTTTTTATAAATATAACTTGTGGTTTAAGTAGACCATTTTTCTTTCATAGTAATTTCACTTATTATGCATTAATTAACATATTGTTTCCAACCAGAATAGTTGCGGATGGTCATTAGTCAAGGTCAGCAGAAAGATATTTGTGCTAATGTGACTCAACATGATCAGTACAAAACGTTGAATTAAACTAAAGTTTATCATTGCACAAGTGACTTAAATAGAGAGTAGTTGCCCCAGTGGCACAGTGGTTAGAGCGTCTGCTCTAGAGTAGCGAAGTAAGGAGTTGATCCTTACGTCGCAGGTTCAAATCCCACTGTGGGATGGGGAGACCGGTCCTTCAGATGAGACCGTATAAATCGAGGTCCTGTGTCGCAGTAGGTGCTGGCACGAAAAAAATCCCTCGATGCTCAATGGCCGTAAGTGCCGATATAGGACAAAATTTGCAGATCTCCACCGGCATGTGGTGGTGTCTCCATTTGAGTGAAAAAATCTTGAGAGGAATGTTAAACAACATACAATCAATCAATATATAGAGAGTATAAGCCCAGAGTAGCTTGTTCTGATATCCACATTTAACTCTCAATGCTGTTGCCCACGTGGTGCAGTGGAAAGAGCCAATGCTCTAGAGTCGTGGAGTTAGTTGATCCTTTTCTCACATGTTTGAATCCCACTTTGGGACGTAGAGACCAGTCCTTCGTACAAACAGAGGTCCAGTGTCGCAGTAGATGCTGGCATGAAAAAGATCCCTCACTGCCCATTGGCCCTGAGTGCCGAGCATAGCTCATTTGCAGCTCTCCATCAGCAAGTGTTGGCATCTCCATATGAGTGAAAAATTCTCCAGAGGGACGTTAAACAACAAACAAACTCTCAATGCCCAAAACAGTTTAACCTAAAAGTGAATGCAGACATAAATTATTCTTTAAACCAAGTATAGTATACTCCATATTGTTTTGTTGAGGACACAAAGTTCACAGTGGACTTCAAGTAGTTTTTCCTGCTATTTATACCAAGCTTCTTTTAAACCATATAGTCACTGAGTGCATTCGCTTTCCAACTAATTGATGAAGTTCTGACCTATGCCTATATTTGTTTAAATTCTTTCTGATTTAAGAATACATTTGACCAGTTGAAACCAAGAGTACATGTCCTACATAAAATTTCAAGGTTGTGATTAAGATTCAGTAAAAGTTATGCCCCATCCAGTATAGCAATATGTGGATGCCATGTTCAATATACATATTTGCTATCATTAAACTTGCAGAGACCATGAATCAAAATAATTCAAATGCTTAAAAATCATTTTATTTTTACTGCTAGTCAAAATACAGTCACTCAAGCATATCCTTTGTTAATTTGAAAAAAAAAAATGATAGTTTAACATTTATTATTAATACCATACCAAAGCACTTCTTACATAATCCAATGATTCATGCTGTGATTTTACCTATTTAGATGTTTCTTATTTACAGTTCAGTATACATGATATACCAGTACAATGTGACACTAACCTAGTATCAGCTAAATGGATCATTACTATTCTGTTTTTAAGAAGTTTGCAGGGTAAAAAGTATAATAAAATAAAAATGTTGATACATTTATTGATTGCATATGCTAAAAACTTTTATAAAATATCAAACATTGTATCATAACAGCTTTTACAAATGAATTCAATACATTCAAAGGTACAAAAATCAAATTATTTTCATCCACAGTTTTATCATATTCAGTTGAACAACAGCTACATCTATTATATAAAATGTATGGTAGTTGGCACTGATGGTATATATATCCTGAGCAAAGAAAAAACACTTCTATAAATGTTATCTACTAGTAAGGCAAAGTCTCACTCAACAAACACTCTGGTAATGTATATCACCTGGATCCAAAATCTATGCAAGTTGGTCTGGGTTAGATTTAACTGCTCAATAACCCTGAAAATGTATGTTACATCCAGCATCAGAAGCAGGATACATCATCTATGTTTACTGATCACCAAAGAGTATATTGTTACTTTGAATGAACCTTCTCTAAAAAACTGGTCATTAATCCAGAAAATCTAAGTCAAATCAAGGATTGGTACCCTGAAACATTTACATGTACATACATCATCTTTGCAGGTTTGTTCAACATAGAGTTTATAATTACATGAGAATAGGACTGCTCAAAACACTTAATCTTGTGGAGTCCCCAATGTGGCGCAAAGGAGAGAGTTTGTAATCTAGAGTCGCGAGTAAGGATTTAATCCTTAAGTCTCAGGTTCAAATCCACTGGGGTTGTGGGGACCAGTCCTTCAGATTAGACCATATAAACTGAGGTCCCGCCTAGCAGTTGATGTGGGCACAAAAAAGATCCCTTACTGCTCAAGGCCCTGAGTGCAAAGTATAGGTCAAATTTTGCAGCTCTCCACCAGCAAGTAGTGGCATCTCCATATGGATGAAAAATTCTTGAGAGGGATGTTAAACAACAAACAAACAAAAACAAAAAAAAACACATGAGGAAAATGTAGATCAGGTCAAGCATCTGAAGTAAATCTGTTAATGTGCTTTAATCCATGCAAGTTTGTCCAGGTAGAGCTTAGGAATGAACCTTGCTCCTTAAATTTTAACTGGGATGACAATGCTAGGTATATAGTAAGAACTCATCTAGACTGTCCAGAAAAGCTAAATAATATTTAGCAATTTCTTACTTGCATGATTTAAAAAAATCTGCAATCTAACATTATTTAAAAAAAAATTCAACACATTTTCTAATTTTCAACAAATTCAATGCACTATGAGACGATTTAACATTTCTTAACCACATACACTGTACTTAAAGTGCAATATACATGCATTATACTGTATGTTAAATCTTTACAGTTTTCTTCAAGTACTCTAATAGTATATGAAATATGAAGATTACCAACAGTGATCAAGCTTTAAAGTCCATTGAAACAATACATAATTAGAGCAGAGCAAACACAGACCTCTAAAAACACCAGGTGCAATGGAGGAGAAAGCATTTCCTGCCATGTGCTCCTTGACATGACTGGGCAAATGGAAAAATCCACAAACAATTCAGTGTAAACAATTTTGATGAAAAACATTAGTCAACATTCAACTTAATGATCGATTGAATTTGCTATAACAATTAATTTACACGTAAGTGTACACACATGTATGCATACTAGATGAATTATTTCACAATATCCAAAATTGGACAATAATAGTTTCTAATCTAGCTAGACAACAGGAAATTTTCATTATTACTTACATTACATGAAACTATTGAAGTCTGTGAGCTACAAATTATATCTAAAAATTATACACATTTTAACAAGTGTTTACAGTTTAGTGTATTTATTATACACAAATGATGACTTAGTAATTATGACATACTAGTAAAGTCCACAGATTGACTTCCAGATTTCAGCTCAAAGGCTTGAAGATTTTTAGTGGCTCTTTCATCATTTTTTTTTCACTGAATATTTTCATTTTTATTTTCAAGATGCTGTTTTTGTTGAGGTCTTTTAGCAGTTTGATGCAATCCAAGAACTCCAAGGGCAATTTAAGAACTCCTGAATTTCTTTCTTACCTGGAAAAAATAAAAATTTAAAAGTTTAAAATATATTCAACTTACATGAAGAAAACTAGTAAAACTAGTGATAATGTAATAGACCTTTCAGATGTTCCAAAGCAGCTACATGTATCTAATTAAAAAATATAAAGTTTGAAGTATTTAGAGTCACCTGTACTCTGAACATGGGATATATGTATTTGACAGACAGATGAATGAATAGACTGATCACTATAGAGCACCTTAGTCTTAATTTTCAATAATCTTTATATTAGTGAAAATCAAATAGGAACTAGAGTGTTTCAAGGAATGTATATGTCACCTGCTACGTATCGTCATTAAAGAGGTAAATAAATCTAAGAGTGGTCAGCTATTAATTTAATATTAGCATGGAGGTTCATGCATTTGCCTGCAAGGAAAAAAAGGATCCAAAAGTAAAAGACTGGGATAGAATCTGGCAATCAAAGAAAATATGGTTCCCCAGTCCTCAAATGAATAATTTAATTGAAATTATGAGGAATAACTATTTATCATTTTATTAATACACATGTAGGTGCTTCCAACAATCCTCGGAGGAAAGGAATTTCAGACTGTCTTTACTTTAATTGTCACTTTGTCAGTCAACACGATTCATTGTGGAATACTGATCCCAATGTATTTTCATAGTATTTAAATATAAGTTTGTGTGGTAACTGAATTTCATACAGTTTCAAAGTATAGTATCATGAGCTCAAAAACATATATAAATGCTAATTATCAAAACCCTGCCTCTCAAAATTTTGGAGATATAAGGTGTGACACACGGACAGACAGACACCAGGTAAAGTGATCTCTAAGTGTCGTTCTGCTCTGCAGTTGACACAAAAATGAAAGTTAGTCAATTTTTGACCATGTATATCACTTCAGTGATGAAAGGAATGCTGAAGTGGTAAGTCTATCCTAATTATTTGAAAATACGGCAACCCCATTGGTCAGAATATAATACATATGCTGTCCAGCCTTAATTTCATTGGCATAAAGCAGCACAAAACACGATTTGATTGGATGGTGCAACTTGTTTTTCTAGGGGGCGCTGTTGCAACCCTGGAAAAGAAAACAGGACTGGGGCTTGCCCCTAGAGGGCACTTACTGACCGGAAGTAAACAAACAACAGAAATAGCAATACACTAGAAATATGTCCATAGGACATGTATGCCTGCCGAGTGTATAGTAATGCAACATGAAATTTTGTGTTAGTGTATGAAGTTTGATGAGAATATCTTGAAAAGTTTCTTTAAAATTGAAATTGAAATCTAAAAAAAATGGATATAGATGATAAATTCTCACCAAATTATGTATAGATGCATAGCCTTAGATATCAATATTTTAAATGGTTTTAAAACCATGCAAAATGCAAATTGAAGGAAAATGAGGTCAAGGTCACAGGAAAGGTCAAAAGTTTTTGAAATAGTTGAATAGGTCTTACTAATTATATATGTATCAGCATATTAAGTTTGATAAAAAATATCTTGAATGATTTCTTTAAAACTGAGCTAGTCACAAGCGTGGCGACATGGTTAGAGCGTCTGCTCTAGAGTCGCGAAGTAAGGAGTTGATCCTTATGTCGCAGGTTTGAATCCCACTGTGGGACATGGAGACCAGTCCTTTGGATGAGACCTTATAAACCAAGGTCCAGTGTTACAGTAGGTGCTGGCATGAAAAGACCCCTCACTGCTCAATGGCCATGAGTGCAGAGTATAGGACAGAATTTGCAGCTTTCCACTGGCAAGTGGTGGCGTCTCCATATGAGTGTAAAATTCTCGAGAGGGCCTGCAGATTACCTGTAATGATTGCGCAGCTATGTTTAGGCTTCCCAAAGCTTTAAAATGGTCTCAAAACATAATATGTCATTGCGAGGTTGGTTTTAGTTTTAATTTAAAAGTATTGAACTTAAGTACTTCCAATTTATATAGAGGATTTCCTCGGCTATGTATTAACATATTTGTTATGATATCACATGACTTTGCTGATCACGTGACGGTCATTTATAATTTTTTGAAGTGTTTCATATAAATCGCTTCGGCGCAGTTGATTTACACAATAATTATTAACATTTTGTTATAAAAATAAGCTCATCGTATCCTTGTGTATCCGAAATGTGCTTGGGAAAAGTTATATTATTACTTAGATACAAAATATTTCCAGAGAAATTCAACTTACCTACAAATTTGAGGGTATTTTCCACACAATATCGTAATCTGTATTAAAACAAAGCCAACACACATTTTTCCCAAGCAAGATTCAGTTAGAGAACAACCTCTTCTTACAGATTTCAACAAAAATTCTCAGATTAATCCTCATTCTTCACCTGCGCCAGACTCTTTTATACACACTAAATAAATTCTACCTCCAACCACGGGTATAAAACAGAGTACATTTCAAAAGTATATTTTTCATAAGCATTTTGAACATGCTGAATTTCAATCAAGGGTAGGTAAGCGGTGTATTTTTAAAATATTCTGACATATACGACTTAAAAAAACCTTTAACGACCCGTGAATTTTGCAATAGCTACCTAGCATTTTACATGCAGTTTCAAATAAAGTGTAAAGTTCATGACACTCTCCCCGTCATAACACCTCAAGATTTCAGTGACTTGACGTCATTTTCCATTATGACGTCATATTTTGGTAGTTCAGAGATGTGAAGGCACAGAGTGCACTGTGATATTCTACGGGAAGCCTAACCTACCTGCGTGACCAAAATCCCTACTGGGCTTTAAACTCTTCATTCTTGACCTGTATTTCGTCAAATAAGATTTTTCCAGTTAATTAAGGTAAAATTACTAATTGTTAAAACTGTAAATGATTTTTTTTTTAACCTGAGCCAGATTAAAGTGTCTGTATTTGACTGTTGGTTCCACCTATCTCAAGGAAATGATCTGTAAAAGCTATTAAATGTTAGAAATCATAATCTGTTCTCTATCTACTATAATCATGAGAAAAGGTGTTGAAAATTAACAGATGGAGATAAAATCAGCAGTCATATTAAAGGCTTTTTTTCAATAATCAATTTATTAGTGAAAATCATAAAAGTATTAGGCAAAAAGGAAAAATAAATGTTGTCATTAATTAACCTTGCATATCTCTACAATTTTCTGATAAGAAAATTATACCCGATGGATGCAATATAATCACCCTTTGCCTGCCCCTAAATTAAATTATGAAATTTTGATAGATTTTGATCTAGTAAGCAATTATTTAAAACAAGGTTCTTTTAGAGGTGCCTAGGGTCGAAATTCATAGAAAAAAAAACTACAAAAAACGTGAAAACCTATTTCAATCATACTGGTTTATATTTATTACAAATGTCCTCATAGTCAGCATAGCCCAGAACGATAGATCGCAGACTCTCACCATGAACATTTTTAGTGTCCTGGTTCGAAACCATTTGTTGGCACATTTTTATTTTTTCAAACTTTTTACCTGTATAAACACTAAAGAACGAGTGCACTTATGGGCCCCGGTAAAATGTGACAAAATGAAGAATTAAATTAAGCATAATTTTCCATCTCAGATCATTAATTGATATCTAAACCATAAGATTCAACAAATTTTATCACTGAAATTCATGAATATACAAAGAGCAAAGCCATACAATGTGGTAGGGGTCAGCCGACATTCGTGATTTTTTATAGTAAATCGAGGACGGTCATTCATTTCAAAGCTTTTGTTTATTGTCAGCCTAACATTGTACAAACTTGTGCGATTGACAAAAAATGCATTATACATTTATAAAACTTGTGTGAAAGTAGGAAATTTGTACATGATTAGGCTTGTACTTAAAATATTAAAAATGTATGAAAAGTTCAATGTTTTTCCTATAACAAGCAAGAGCTATTTACCTGTATGACCTATGTTGAACCCACCTGTGGAATAAATTATTTAAAATACTGGTAGTCACGTGAGTTCTACCCAGGTTAACATTCCTCAAAGATGTTCACTGTAAAACATAACCACGTTTTGTATCATTATATCGAAGTCAAGCCACATAGAGAAGTTTGTATGTATTTGGTTTTAGGAACACAGGATGGTTAGGAGAGTTTAGTGTCGTTAAAATGTCATCATAAATAAAAGTGTCAAACATTTTTAACATTCATGCAAGACAATGGTACTGGTATTGAAAGCCACCTAAATACACTTTTTTTCACTTTAAAATTTAAAGGAACTAATGTTAATAGTTATTGTATTATTTCAAACGCAAGCATGCAAATTTCTTAGTTTGATCACTATGGATACAGGTATCTATACAACTTCATTCGATTTTTTTCTCGGGTAAAATAGCACAAGAAGTATCATTCGGCAAAAGTGGATGCTCTTGTGTATCGAATCAACTGAGAGATATAAACCCCGTATGCAGGTGATGAAGGTATATTGCTGAATAAGTAAGGGAAGTTGACGATTGAAAAGTTAAAGTCATCACGTTTATCTTAAAGCTTGGTTGTTAGATTACCATTAATGTAGAACTAAAGCAATACATGAGAAACAAGAAACTACACACATGTGGCCTAAAGTCAGTGACCGGAACATATATCGGTAAGCTTTTTCTAAAGACAGAAACCAATATTGGTCCTATAGGTCATCTCATATTTTTAACTAGAAGTGTTCCTTTGATATACTATATTTTACTTAATTTCTATAGACTTACTATACCCTGAAAAAAAAAGGAGGAAAACAGGAACTACCTGTTTAAATGACCCCGACCACCGAGGTTAATCTAAAGTTTGTCCCTGCCTACCTGAAAAACAGACTGCCTCGGGCAGTCAGTAATTTCCAACTCTGGTTATGAGATGCTAAATGTTTAATATTTACAATTAAATGCTTATATTTACATTTTTAAATTCATGATAGATTGAGAAAGTCGATAAAATCATTTCTATATTAAGTCTGTATATTGTATAGGGGGAAAATAACTCGCGGTGTTAATATTCGCTATATTCACGGTGTGAATAAATCCGTGAATTCAAGAAACAGTGAATAAGTTTTCAATAACCTACATGTTATATTTGGAAATTTGAGAATAGACTACGATATCATAGGTAAATATATGTGCAGTGCATGGTCATTTCAGTAATTACGAATCGTACTTGTCATTCAATTATTTTAATTAAAATGCTTGACATTAATTTAGATCACCCAGCAGATAATAACCTGTATTTGTTTAAAAAAAAAACTGTTTTAATAGCCAACGCTACATGTTTCATCAATCAAAACACTAGGGTCATGGGTTTTGAATACCCGTACGTAACTATGTTACGATGTGTATTTGTTACCTGCATTATCATGTTTTTATCGACATTTTGGTTTTAAAAAATCATTCAAATAACTATTGAACTTGCTGATGTATATATAAATCTACCCTGTTGTTCGTGAAGTGAATACATAACGCTGATTAATGCCTTCTAGCTATGCTATGGATTAAACAGATATAGACATTGAAGGGAGGTACATGTAACCTTAGTTATATACCGATTCTGCGAATTCAACAAACCGCGATCGTGTCAGAGGAGAGAAAAACATGAAAATCACAACCCCTGAAATTAATCCCCTATACAGTACTTCAACCGAGAAATTAGTTGAAACTGGTTCCAGAAAAGAAGCTGAAAATGTTCAATAGTTTACAGACAATACTTGACACGTGATGACTGAACAAGAACAGATAGCAATAAGTAATTTAAATGACTCAGGTGAATTATAACCTGTTCAATCTTAGATCCATCTTTTTTCTAATACGAGGGTTGATTCAAAAGTTCATGGGATTTAATTATTTCTAAAATTTTATTGTGATTTGATGAAAGCAAACAATAGGCATATTTATAATATAGAGTCATTATGCAACAATACTGGAAAATTTCACCACGTTCCAATTACCAATAAGGTCACATGAGCTTTCTGAACACTGATAGTTGTAAAATCCGGGGGAGACTTCGACGTAACGTCAAGTTAAGTATGTCATGTCATGTTATAGGAGCATCTCACCCTCATGTTCAATTCAACTAAGTAATTCTACAGAATATTCTGCCTTTTTCTCTTTTTTTCTCTCAAGAAAAGCCTGGGTATCCACCAATCAACTTATCTTTATATTACACTCATATTTCAAAAATACTCCCCATCTTTCCATATGATGTTCCAATTTCAGTAGCAAAGTCAAGCACAGTACGTCAGTGGTCAACATCCATCAACGCTTAATTTGTCTACGAGAAAAACAGACCCTCCAAAAGCAGCCACACCTTTAATCAACCTCCATGGAAGTTCTATTGTTCTTAAATTTCTCACGCCACTGGAAAATCAGTTGCTAAATGCATTTTTCTCCAGCCTGTATCAGTAGTATACCCCTTTAAGTCAGAGTGTTCCTAAGATTTTAACAAAACATAACTTGACTGAAATGTGACGTTCTCTAACAATTAAAAGATGAACAAGAAATCATCAACTAATAATCTAAATATCAAGTTAAATCAGTAAAACTCTCACAGACAGATATATTAGTGGTCAAGCAATCGTAATAATGACAAAATTCTCATTTTATTTGCCACTTAGCGCAGGTTTTTTCTTATATCACGTATTAAGAATTAAAATGATAATGAACGAGTAAATGTCTCCCCTGCATTTTAAAACATCCTTTGCTATGGCAACTGCCATAGAGTTACTATCATTAATATTTAAAATATTTTTTTATTAAAAAAATTCAACAAGTGTCTATATTTTTATTTGTAATTTTCAACCACTTTCACTAATAAATAAATAAAATAAGAAGAAATTCCATGAACTTTCGGATCAATCCTCGTACATGTCAGTCATTAAATTTATATAATATACAGTATGCATAAGGGAGACCAAATGTATTACATTATGTATTACTGCATTAAGGAGACCAACCACTATCCATATGTAAATCAGTATTCAACCACTTTCACTTAATAAAAAAATAAAATATGAAGAAATTCCATCAGCATTTGGATCAACCCTCGTACATGTCAGTCATTAAATTTATATAATATACAGTACGCATAAGGGAGACCAAATGTATTATTACTGCATTAAGGTGACCAACTACTCTCCACATGTAAATCAGTATTCAACCGCTTTCACTAATAAATAAAAAAATATATGAAGAAATTAGTGATGAGACATCGGTTAATTTTCATAATCGATCATCGGTTGGAATTGGTTACTGCTTCTGATGCGATTTCACCGATTATAATCGGATTTCTTCATAGTTTTGTATACAAAAAGCAGACTATTACAATAATTTCATTTATTTCTTTAACATGAATATATAAAATACATAATATATTATTTTCTTTGTTGTTTTGCTTCTTTTACACTTTCTAGACCTAAAAATATTTACAGTGGACACCCAACATGGCTGCCTAGCGGCAGAAAACGAACTTCAAAAAGCTGTGGGGGGAATTGATCACTCTATATTTAAGGTAAATGTTGACTAAGTTGCATATTTTATATCTCAAATAAAAGATACAATTAATATTTTTTGAATAAGAAGAATCAGCTGATTGATCAAACCAAAGAGCAAACACAGATTTGGCAGAAAAAAAATTCACCCGGGGGTAAATTGAATGGGTCGGTCGGGTTATTACAGGAAACAAAAATAATTTTTTTTAGGCCCTATATATGCATCTTCGGTTCTTAATCACCTCTGCTTTGTGCTAGTTGGCTAGTATCAGATGCAGATGCCATTTTTTTTCATTAAGAAGAAATAAATTTTAAACCAGAAATGGATAATTCCGGAATGTATTGTATTAGAAGTATGTTTCCGATGATCGATTATGAAAAACTATAATCGATCATCGGAATCAGTAGCATTTTTTTTGTCGACAATCGATGTTTTTTCTGATTATCGGTACAACACTAGAAGAAATTCCACGAACTTTTGGATCAACCCTCGTACATAACAGTCATTAAATTTATATAATATACAGTATGCATAAGGGAGACCAAATGTATTATTACTGCATTAAGGAGACCAACTACTATCCACATGTAAATCAGTATTCAACCACTTTCACTAATAAATAAATAAAATATGAAGAAATTCCATGAACTTTTGGATCAACCCTCGTACATGTCAGTCATTAAAGGGGGAGTTTCGCTAAGGCCGTTTTTCGGCCCCTCACGAAATTTTATGAAATTTTGATATTTTGTAGAAAAACTTCTAAACTTCCTAAAAATATGAAAATAATTTATGTTACGCATTTTCCGGTCACGTGATAATTGAAAATTTAAGTATACCCCCATTTCGTATATTTTGGGAGTAGACATTTTCATAGGGGGAAAGTGGATTTTTTAACCGTCAAAATCGTAAATGAAATAGGATAAATATGAATAAAGACATAAATTAACCAATCTCAACAATTTTTTTACGGAAAATGGTGTTTATCTTATGCGAATGTTTTTTTAAGGTGCGATATTTTTCTGGTGTGTCAAATGTTACTTTTCTTTAAAAGAGGATGGATTTAACTTATGAAATGTAAAATATATAGAAAGATTTAACATCATAATTAATCGACAATTTATACATAAACTATATAATCAATATTTAACATTTTCCCATACGAAAAATGCAAATGAAAAGATATGTAGACATGAGATAGGTGAATGTAAAAACGTCATATACAGGTATATGCACTACATTTTCATCAATAAGGTTATACAACTACATGTTTTATAAAAATATACCTTAGTATCATAAAATTGAAATTAAATAACATGTTTTGAAATAAAAAGATTAAAAAATATTTTAAATACATACATGAATAAAAAGTTTACTTAAAAGCATCATATTGCTAGGTAAGCCAGTACATTGTAGGTGCAAGGTAAGAAAAATATTTTATCTGGCGTTCGCCACATAATTATTCGGCGGCCGCTAGAAAAATTGGCGGCGGCCAAATAGTTTTCCTGCGGCCACCACATAAATGACTGGCGGCGACCAGAAACTTATCTGTTGGCCGCAACATAAATAACTAGAGTCCGACAAATAAGTTCCTTGCGGTGTAGACATGTAATCTAATAAAACATAAATCTAAAGTTATGAGGTGAAAACCTTATGAAGTGAATTTTTGTTTGAAGTGTAGATTTTACCTTTGCTAATAAGGCATGAAACTCCAAGATTTGACTTCAAAGAGAAGTTGTAGATGTCGTTAAGATGGCTGGGGGGTTGTGGCCATTTTCAGACTATATTGATCTCCTTCAGAAGAAGAGCTCCATATAAAGATATACAAAAATGATCAAATTTTAAAACAAAAATGTATGAAATTTTTCTTTGCCAAATAATAGTTGACAGCTTAAGATATCATATCTAAAAAATTAAGTTATATCTGATGGTTAATTTGTTGACCCCCCAGCCTCCTTAAAGGCAGAGATTTTAAGCACCGCCTTCGAAAATACCTGGTCTGTGTACCTCTGTCAATCAAGTGCATTGAGGTATATCATTGGGTGCTACAATTTGATTGGCAAAAACACTACAATTTTATCTGGCGGCCGCCAGATATTTCAATGGCAGAAACTTATCTGGCGGCTGACAGATAACATATTTTTTTACCTTGCACCTACTGGCTTCTGTATATTGCAATGTATTTGATAATATGAATGATATTGATTACAGTCAAAAGTATTTTATCATGATACGTAATATGATGGAAAAATCTATAATGCATTAAATTTTCCTTCTCATTATGAAACTTGTAAGTATTTGCCCACATAGATCTGCATTATGTTTTCAGCGTAACTGAGAGAATCCCAGCCAGGACTTATTTCCTCTCGCTTCTCAAATCTCCAGAGATACTTAAGTTTTTACACCATTTCTAGTCACTTCTCATTTAGAGAGTTCTAGAATTCATTATATATGATTTGCTAGAACAGAGCGCAGTTCGAAATATATGTGAAAACGCCAAAGATATGTGTTTAATCCGTAATCAAGCAGACATATGCCCCTAGACATCCAGACTTAAAACAAGCCACGTTTCCTATATCAACCACACATAAATACATGGGCGCCTCTCTAGCATGTCGGAGCGTGGATTTCTATTTACAAGAAAGTCAAAAATATAACTATGCATGATGAATAACGTTAAGGAATGGACTTGCTCGAAAACTTATTTTTTGTTCAGTCAGTAGGAAAATGTAAGAAAGATGCAGCATCTGAACCATGTCTGGTAATGTGCAATCCTAGATGCATCATCAATGCAAGTTTGGTCACAATGGGGCTTATAGTTATATAAAAATGAGACCAGCTTCAAAATCTTTAACCTGCTCATATCCAGCATCTGAAGCAATATAGTAGTGTGCATCATAAAGCAAGTCTGGTCAACAATTGCTTTCAGCTGCTCTGCTCCAAAAACTTAAACCTGCTTTTAAAACATTTACTTGGACATTCTTTGACTATAAATCCAGCATCTGAAACCTGACTGGTGACAAGGAAACACGCTGGTTAATATAGGGCATAGATATACTTGAAAAAAAAAATCTGCTTCAAATACTTTTACCTGAAACACCGATGCCGACGGTATTACGAAAGCTCCCCCAACTTCAAGGAGGTGAGCTAAAAATGTGACGTTAACGTTATACGTTGGCGACAAAAAAAACTGTCGAAATGAAGATAGGATACGATAATGTTTTCTACTGTTAATATAATCGAGAATCTTCTTTGATTTTAAAAAAAATGCTACTTTTGGCCTAGTATTAACAGAGTCAGATCAAGAAACCAGGAGCTTCTAATTTTAGATATGCAAATTTTATGCAATTTTCATTTTTTTGGATATGAAGTGCACACACGACACTCATCATATTTCAAGAAATTAGTGTGCAGAGTATATCTAATTACTGAAAAAAATTAGGTGAGTGTCCCTCATGCACTTCATATTCTAAACATCGATTTTTAAATGCCACCCTCTTATATTTTCCCATAAGCCTAATGTTAACGGATCTGAGGGTACATCTAAGTATGTATCAGCTACGTTGTGAATTCATCTCATATTAACCTCTGAAATGTTAATAACAAAAGTTAATATATTTTTCTTGAATTCTTAACTAGTTTTGAAAAAATAAATTGAAATTTATTTTTATTAAAAAAAGTGGGCCGCTGAGCGACCTTATCGAAACTCCCCCTTTATATAATATACAGTATGCATAAGGGAGACCAAATGTATTATTACTGCATTAAGGAGACCAACTACTCTCCACATGTAAATCAGTATTCAAAACTTGAGATTTTAATACCCTAATAATTTACATGTTTAGTTACATGAACTAAATCTATTTACCTTTGTCATAACGCAAGAACTGTTTTACATTCAGCCAACTTTAACATTACACATGCATACAGTGTATGCCATGCATTAGGAAGACCAGATGCATTACTTCAACATTAAAGAAACCAACTACAATGGAACAATTAGACAGTATTCCAAAAAGTTCATTCCAATACCATAGTAATTTCCCTTAATTTGTTTGTATTTAGATGACCTAAATCAATTTATCTCAGCCAGAATTGGAACAAAAAAACTAATCATAAAAGTGGCCAAACACATGAACAGACAGATGGACATGATGATTCCTATGCTTATATACTCCCAAAGTTGCCAAAGTAGAGCAGATGCAGTGGTTAGAGCATCTACTCTAGAGTTGCGGAGAAAGAAGCTGATCCTTACATCGCGAGTTTGAATCCCACTGTGGGACGTGGAGACCCGTTCTTCAGATGAGACAGAGGTATTAACCGAGGTCCCATGTCACAGTAGGTGCTGGCTCGATAAAGATCCCTCAATGCTCAATGGCCGTAAGTGCTGAGTATAGGACAAAAATTTGCAGCTCTCCACTGACAAGTGGTGGCATCTCCATATGAGTGAAAAATTCTCAAGAGGGACGTTAAACAACAAACACTCTACACCCAAAACTTTGTTTGCAGAAGATTTTGTGATACATGCTTTACAAGTATACATATTGTTCATAAGGGAATAAAAATGCTATAATATATCATTAAGGAAAGCAACTGAAATTAAATGTGCACTTCTAATTGAACTAAACAAAATTACCCTTTGTCAGAATGTAGATTTATAAACAGGAAGACTGTTTTTCTTCATTTTTCCATGTCAGATTCAGACTGTTCTTGAAAAAATTCTGGCATTCATCCTGTAAAAGTGAAGAGTGCAGATAATAAAGAGCTTCTAAATAAACTGCATAATATTTAAATGATCCACTTAAAAGGGATAACAAATGCATTTAACTCCATCAAGGAGACCAACTGATATCCATATACAGACCCTGAAACGTGCTACTACCCCAAAAAAGCGTGTGACTTTCGTGCGCTTTTCGTTTCGTGCAAACCGTGTAGCGTTTCGTGTAAACCGTGCAGCGTTTCGTGCAAACCGTGTAGCGTTTCGTGTAAACCGTGCAGCGTTTCGTGTAAGCTCCAAAGCGTTTCGTGCAAACCGTGTAGCGAGCGTGCGAGAAGCGTGTGAGAAACGTGCGACTTTCGTGTAAGAACCGTGTGAGAAACGTGCAACTTTCGTGCAAGAATCGTGTGAAAAACGTGTAGGATTCATTCGGAAGTCATTTTATTTTAGATATGGATATTGATGGATCAACATGTCATTCTGTGTTGTTTGTAAGTAATATTATTCGCATATATTACCGGTGGTATAAAATAAAAATACGGAAACAACAAATTAAATAAAATTACTCGGTAATGTATTACATATTTGTTTTTCTTCCTTTTTTTAAAAAATAAAGATGGACATAAAATATGTTCAAAGTAATTAATTATATATACATCAATTTAGAGGTATTTGATTCAATACATTTTTTAAAGGGGGCAATACTAAACATTTTTAAAAAAAAGAAAATTCACCAAGAATCCGGTCTTGTCCTTTTCATTCATTCATTTGAGTCTCTTCACATTTTACAATTATGGTATATAAAGATTACAGGAACATATGGGTGATTAATACAAAATAATACTAGATAGATAAGGCAGGCGTGAAAAATAAAATACAAAATTTAGTGCGTTGCTATAAATGTGAAGTATGGGAATTCTAGGCCGGGGAGCACAGTTAATTCATTTTCTTTATAAACGAACATGATTTTCTTATATCACAAGATTGTGTTACAAATAATTTTGAAACGAAGAGTTATTTATAGTCTTTTTATGCATACAATTGGTTGATTAATAATTGTCACATAAATGAATTATAATCCACATGCTTCGGCAAATACAGGGTAAATTATTTCCGGGGGGGGGGGGGGGGGGGATGTTCAAATGAAAACACAAACTGAGCTTTTGTTGTTAAGTGTTTTATATATAATTTTGTTTTTAAAGAAATCTATTGCTTTTTTTCGGGGTGCGCCCGATGCACCCCTTAAAAATATACTAGAATCTTCTTTACACTTCCAACACTCTTCTTACGACAGTGATCAAGGTCATTCACAAAAGCGATCACGGGCACCTCGTGCCGGGAACTGAAAACTTGTTCTGTTATTATCTCTTGTCAATCATAGCTAAGATGACACGGGACAATAACGATTGATTTTGATTAGTGAAATTAAATCGTTTTATTAGTATTTAATGGGTACAAATCAATACGGTCCGTGGATTTTATTTCTTAAATTTATCCGATTGTCTGTAAACAGTGAATTAATTTGCCAGTGTATTCGCGAATAAAAAAAATATATAGAAATAAATCTTGAGTACAGTATAATTATTAGTTGTTTTATTAATCACGCAATTACAGAACATAATTTTTAGTTTATAGGACATAGGACATGTACATACATGTATATTGAATGTATTACTAAAAGCCGCGACTTTTGATTACTTTTTTTTAATTGTCCAGACGGGGTTTGAAATCAAGGATTTTACAAGGTGGTGGATATATTGTTTTTATTTGATAAACACAATGCCTCAAACGAGAACTAAAGAATTACAATACCTTTCTCCCCGGCTTCTCTACTGTATAAAATTTTATGATAAAGTTTAACTCTGTAATGAAACGATTATTTATCATTCTGAATAAAGTGCATTTAATGAATTACATGTATCTGGTCCCTCAGGATATCCTTTTATTTTCTTAGAATGGGCACCTGTTTCTATAATAATATTTCCCCCAATGTTATACTAACTGAAACAAGTGCCCATTATATTTAGCCATGTACAGATTTGAATATACAACAGCAAGATCTCGGTAATCTACCCCCCCCCCCCCCCCCTTCCTGCACAATGTAGTTTACATGTCACTTTTTCAAATTATAAACAGAACCTAATCTAATCCAATGAATATATATTTTTTTATAAATCAAAAAATGAATAAATCAATCAATAATTAAAAAAGAAAGAAAAGAAAATCGATTCGCTTTCAAAAACCATACGCAATTTAATCATTTTTTTTTCAAATCAATAACTGAGTTTATTTGTCAGTAATGAAACGACTTTTTAATATCAAACTATAGGATAATTGTAAAAACATTGGATGCTATAAAAGATTATGAATTACAAATATAATTATTTTTTTTCAGTGCGTAATTTAGAGTCTATTTAAAAAGGTTTGTACATAGACGATGATAAGCATTTCACCGAGCGGGCACATACTCAATGATAACTACATCTGTATTAATTAATTACAACCGAAGATTGAGTATTTTACCTGTTAATATAGTACTGGTGTAGCGACTTTTAATCTTAATCTGAATGATTGCAATTCTTAACTAATCTTTGATTAATCCGTAATAATTGAAATAAAGTCCGAGAGATTCCGAATAGAAAATCCAGATCGAGGCCAAAGCGTGCGAGAATCGTGTACAAAGCGTGTGAGAAACGTGTACAAAGCGTTTCGTGCAGGCTTTCGTGTAAACCGTGCAGCCTTTCGTGCAAAGCGTTTCGTGTAAACCGTGTAGCGTTTCGTGCAAACCGTGTAGCGTTTCGTGTAAACCGTGCAGCGTTTCGTGCAAACCGTGTAGCGAGCGTGTACTGTTCGTGCAGCGTGCGTGTGGGGTAGTAGCACGTTTCAGGGTCTGTATATATATAAATCAGTACATGTATTTTAATTGTGATATTTTAATATCCTAGTAATTTACATGTTTAGTTTCATGAAATAAATCTAGTTACCTTTGTCCAATGACCAATGAGCACAAGCACTGATTTTTCCTCTTTTTTTTTAACGGAATCACCAGGGCCAGTCTGCGGTCCATATGATTCTGGCATATGTACACTCTGTAAAATGCATATTTGTACCATGTACAGGCATATGAACAATATTTCTATACTACATACATGCATCATTAAACTTAATAATCTTTTTTTTCCAAAATTCATTATTCATAGTGTTTTGCTGTTAGCAAAATTCAACAAAAACTATACCGTATATATACTTGCCTATAAGGTGGTCCACCTATAAGTCAGTTGTATTTTTTGAGGTTATTTTGGAGGGATTTGCTATTGACCCGCTTATAAAT
Organism: Saccostrea echinata; assembly: GCF_033153115.1. Taxonomy (NCBI): domain Eukaryota; kingdom Metazoa; phylum Mollusca; class Bivalvia; order Ostreida; family Ostreidae; genus Saccostrea; species Saccostrea echinata. The sequence goes on along the minus strand of NW_026889763.1, from coordinate 2,328,396 downwards.
TGGTACAACTTTTTGCCAGAATCAATTGACAATTTCAAATCAATGCTCTGATGTTTTAACCTGGTTTCAAAATACTAATCTTTTTATGACTCACCTATAAGCTGGACATAGAATATATACAGTACCTGCATTATACATGCATTAGGAAGACCAAATGCATTATTGCAATATTAAAGAGACCATTGTGGCAAAAGAAATCAATGTATGAATTGTATTCAAAACTACGGGTGTACTAATTTGTCTGAAGTATATCATGATATAATGTGATACACAAAGACTTTAACAGGATATGTACATATACCCACATGCCTAAATGTAACAACAGGAATTATCGTTCTACAATAATTTATTGAAATTGCCAATATGAATAAACAAAAGCAAACTTTGTTTCGATTGTATGAACTTTAAGTTTTCTTTTTCCACTACGGTCAGATAATCTAACTATCCCCCCTGGTTGGCTACCGGGTCCTTCGTTAGACTGCCTTATCGGACATGATATTTACTGAAGATTTGATTTTTGGTACTGACTTTTATACTCAAAATAATGTCTTTAATTGTTTAATTTCTTGAGGTCAATATCACTTTGATGTGTTCAGTGTTTACTTTGATATGTAATGATGTGTATAAGCGTGTATTTTCGATAATTTAAATTTCTAGTACAGTAATCGTCCCCAAGCTGCTGTTTCATTATCGTGTCATAGTATCTCTGAGAGTGCATTTTATTAACACCTCCAAATCACCTGGCCTGCGTAATTAAATTTAACTACCAAAAACAACAGCTTGGGACTAATAAGGTGTGATTATCAGCAATGGTCCCATGAAGCCTGTGCTAGACCTAACGGAAACGTTCAACAGACCGTAAAATTAGCATAATGGGATTATTGTGTACTAAGGTGTGAATTCAGTGGAGCGAGAATTTGTTGGACTTCGAGATAACGCATGTGTTTATAGCACTTGGGACCGTAAATCTGCTTCAAGATAAGCGAGGTATTCGAGATTTCCATGTTCGAGATACCGGGGTTTTTTAAAATCATAAATATAATAAAAACGGCTGGGACCGTTGATTCATTTCGAGATATCCGTCGTATTCGACATACCGGTGTTCGAGATACCGAAGTTTACCTGTATATCGATACGTATCTAGATTAATGAATATATCGTATCAAAAACAAGAGGCCCATGGGCCACAATGCTCACCTGAGCACATTGGCTAGGAAAAAGCACAAATCACTTCAGTATTGTAAAGTTTAAAGGGGAGGGGGCTTGGATTTTGAACTACCTGAGGATGCTTCCATATCAATATTACAAATGGCTTTACTGTTCTTGAGCAGAAGATTTTTAAAGATTTTTTTCCTATATATTCCCTTGTTAAAAATTTGATCCCCCATTGTGGACCCTCCCTAACCCCCCCCCCCTCCATCATTTGAACAAACTTGAATCTACACTACCTGAGGATGCTTCCATATCAATATGACTAAACATGGCTTTTCTGTTGATGAAAAGATTTTTTCCTATATATTCCTAGGTAAAAATTTGATCCCACATTGTGGCCCCACCCTACCCCTGGGGTTTATGATTTAAACAAACTTGAATCTACACTACCTGAAGATGCTTCCATATCAGTATGACAAAACATGACTTTGCTGTTCTTGAGAAGAAGATTTTTGAAGTTTTTTCCTATGTATTCCTATGGAAAACTATGATCCCCCATTGTGGTCCCACCCTACCCCCCAGGGGTCATGATTTGAACAAACTTGAATCTACACTACCTGAGGAAGCTTCCATATCAATATGACAAAACATGGCTTTGCTGTTCCTGAGAAGAAGATTTTTCAAGTTTTTTTCCCTATATATTCTTATGTAAAACTATGATCCCCCATTGTTGCCCCACCCTACCCCCCAGGGGTCATGATTTGAAAAAACTTGAATCTACACTACCTGAGGAAGCTTCCATATCAGTATGACAAAACATGACTTTGCTGTTCTTGAGAAGAAGATTTTTGAAGTTTTTGATCCTCAATTGTGGCACCACCCTAACCCTGGGGGTCATGATTTGAACAAAGTTAAATCTACGGGAAGTTTCTAGTATGCCGGTCCCCAGAATCACGCGATTGCGCATGAGCAGTTATTTCCCTTGCCGTTGCTATGCAGAATGTAAACAAACCGCCATTTTCCCCTCGCTTCAACAAAACGCATTCGATCGAGTGATTAGGGTTAGGGTATATTGTTTTAAGATTGGAACTGTTTTATAAATCCACTCTTAAATCTTCCTGACTTCGGGCTAATTCATGTAATTTTTGCTTACAAAAGGCACTGCCAAGTGCCTTTTGTGACCAAAAACTTGCATGAATCAGCCTAATGTCGAACCGTGCCGATATACCATCTTATAGGAGTAAAGCATGAAACATGCAAAACTTAAACAAACCGTTAATTAAATATGGCACTGTATGCCACCTACGGATTAGGGTTAGAATATAAATAGCTCGGATATTGTAACTGTTTTACATTCACCCATGCTCGCATCTATATCACTTTGGGCTTATTGAAGTTATTAATACAATTTTTGCTTACAAAGAACCGGAAGAACAGGAAAGTTTTTTGCGAAACTTGGATGAATTAGCCTTGGTCTAATGTTGAAACGTGCCCGATATTGTGCGCTAAGTTTTGGCAAGTAATTGGTAAAAGCGACTTACCGTTTACTTAGCTCGATATCCTAACCTCCTAATGTCCATATTCAGAATATTTTTTCTTTCAAATCAATGGTGATGCACAATTCAATCAACCAATTACTAGTAATTAGTTATCACTTGTTAAATCCCTGCATTTCTCACAAAAATCTTGCAATTTTAGTAGCATTTCACTTTGAGTCCTATCAACTACTTCTTCATAAGTCTTCATTACGTCAAAACACAAGTGACGCACGTCATGAATATTTATGAGATTACGTCAAAAGCTGATCATGTGACCACATTCCTAAACAACGCAAAATGGAGTTTTATCTACTAAACAAGTACGTTATTTTACAAAACCTTTTAATTCTCATTTAAAAAACTGTGTTTAAAAACCAGTTTTTTAAACCCAATTTTTCACAAGGAACACGATTTTTGGCTCAATTTTGCGATTTGTGGCCTTTTTTATCGATTTTGTCGATCGCTCACGCGATCGTATTATATTGTACACCGCCTTCGGCGGCACCTATTTTAGCGCCATATTTATAGGGACTATATATTCTTATGTAAAACTATGATCCCCCATTGTTGCCCCACCCTACCCCCCAGGGGTCATGATTTGAAAAAACTTGAATCTACACTACCTGAGGAAGCTTCCATATCAGTATGACAAAACATGACTTTGCTGTTCTTGAGAAGAAGATTTTTGAAGTTTTTGATCCTCAATTGTGGCACCACCCTAACCCTGGGGGTCATGATTTGAACAAAGTTAAATCTACACTATCTGAGAATGCTTCCATATCAATATGACTTAACAAGGCTTTGCTGTTCTTGAGAAGAAGATTTTTCAATTTTTTTTTCTGTATATTCCTATGTAAAACTTTGATCGCCCCTTGTGGCCCCACCCTACCCCGAGGGGTCATGATTTGAACAAACTTGAATCTACACTACCTGAGGATGATTCCATATCAATATGACTAATCGTGGCTTTGTTGTTCTTGAGAAGAAGATTTTTAAAGATTTATTCCTATATATTCCTATGTAAAACTTTGTTCCCCTATTGTGGCTCCACCCTACCCCATGGGGTCATGATTTGAACAAACTTGAATCTACACTATGTAATGAAGGTCTCACCTAAGTTTCAACTTTTACAGCCCAGTGGTTCTTGAGAAGAAGATTTTTAAAAGATACCACTAAATTTTCACTAATTCTTAATTATCTCCCCTTGAAAGAGGGTGTGGCCCTTCATTTGAACAAACTTGAATCCCCTTTACCCAAGGATGCTTTTTGACAAGTTTGGTTGAAATTGGCCCAGTGGTTCTTGAGAAGAAGATGAAAATGTGAAAAGTTTAAGACAACGACGACAGACAACGGACAAATTTTGATCAGAAAAGCTCACTTGAGCCTTTGGCTCAGGTGAGCTAAAAATAACTTAATTCCAATACATTTTGGGCAGGCAGTTTTTTTTATGTAATTCTGTGAAAAACTTGGGAATTTCAATCACCAAAGATTATATTTACCGGTAATTGTTTTGAATTAAAACTGATCAAAAATGATATAATCATTAAGGAGGTAGCACATCTTAAATGATTATTACAAAATCATAAAAATACATAGACAACTTTACTTAACATGTTGATTTTACAGTCAAGAAAAGTTTGAATTTGAAGTGTAATTTTTAAAGACGGTGAGACAAAAAATTAAAAATTAGAAAAAAACAATTATTATTTTTATAAAATTCATGCATAATGATTTATAAGACTTTTTTGATAGAATTGTTAAAGAATTCAATATATTGCATATCGCATTAAAAAATGTCTTTCTTTTTCTTTTTTTTTTTTTGCTCAATACACAGCCCTAGCAAAAATGATATACAACAAGGACTTTGATTGGATTATTAACATTCATTCGATTGATCATAATTAAGGTCTTCCGTTTCCAACGGAAGACCTTCTACTGATTGTGATGATTAAGATTATTCTTTTTTTTTTTTTTTCCTAGACGCCAACTTTGACGCTTCATATCTTCCTCATTCCTAAACAGATTTTGTTCAAATTTTCAGAGCTTTTAGACTTTACAAAACACTGTCAGAATACCGTAATACAATTCGGAAATTACCTTCTGTTCACGAGTTATTCCCCTTTGATTGAATTTTGCATGCCTCCGATTTCCAGACAAAGGCTCAGAAATGGTTATAATTGGAGCACAAAACCCTTTGAAATTGAAAAGAGGAAGCATTGAAGTTGTGCACATCGGTTTTTGTTTTTTGATTTTTGCATTAAAAATGGCGCTAGAGAGGGGTCAAAAGTTAGAACGCGGAAAACAGCAAAAAATTTGACATATTTTCCTTTATATCTTGAAAACTAGAAATATTTTGTTAATACATGTTGAACAAAAGTTGTGCATAATTGCAAGGGCTTTCATATTATACTATTTAAAAGGGGCTGGCCCCTATGATTAGGGATCTTGGGCCCTTAAAAGTTTTTGCTGTATAACTCAAAAACGGTAAATATTTCGATCTGGATCTTGGGAACAAAATTGTTCTTTTACACCTTTTTGATCTAATGAAAATGTTGTTTTGTTCGAGTATACCATGGGTATTGCGTAATACGTATTAGAAAGCAGGCCAGGTAAACAGGTAACGTTTTTCATTCGGCAAGGAAATCAGATCTCTTCATTTGTATAACTTAAACAGACTTGCTATCAATAATATACCCTGCGGTATTTAATGTTAATTTTCTTCTAAATAAGGTTTTAAACGTGTTCTGTGGTTCTCTCATAAATTATTTTTTACAACTTTCTTTTCTTTTTTAATTTAGTTTTAAAGGGAACAACGTCTTCAAATAAAGGAAGGAATTAAATGTATCTATATAACTATGTAAGTAATATTAAACTTTAAGCATCGAATAATTAATGATCATTAACTGTACGCATTTTACGTTCTCCATGTTCACCTAGATGTTTTTAATTATGTAACACAACCCGCGATCCCACGTTGCCGAGGTCACCATCGACCAGCCACCTGCGGTCATAAACCATGTAAACAAAACAAATATCTGTGAAGACTGTGATCACGTTTTAAATCCATCGTGTAGAAACAACGACTAATGAAACATTGTGTTTTTTTTTTAATTTATATTGAATCTTTAAGATAACTTAATCTCATCTTTGATTTAATCTTAATTTCAAACACTAGTGCATAAAATCATTTCGAATTTTAATCGTTTTTTACCGGCCTGTTCACTGTCGACACAGCAATGCGATTTAAAAAAAAACAAAACAACAATTTATTTCTCTGTCCCGTGTAATTGTATTCTATTTCAATTGTAATTGAAAAGGTGCTAAGGCAAATAATTGCAATTAGTGATGGAAGTATTAAGTATTAATACTTGTGTAAAGTATAATTTTTACTATCAGTCTCTTAATTGTTTCTTCGTTTAATTTTTCATTAAATATTAAACTATTTACATCAAATAATACTTTTAAACATACAATAATTCACGCCTTCTTACAGCACAGTTTACATTCTGCTCTGTCGCTTTGTAACCCAGTCTTCGTGCACACGTGGCCGCAAAGAGCCGGGGTCATATCGGTGTTAAAATACATTGTGTACTCATAGCGATTAATGGAAAATTGGTTTTGAAATCATTTCGAATCTTACATATTATTTTATTTTACTCTATCTCACGCTTATTTTTATCAATCCTTACCGCCCGTGCATTTATTCATTTCAAGTTTTACGCATTTTAATTGCCGACTTAACCATTAAGTTTGCAACAATTTATTTTTCTGTCTCGTGTTTTAAACTGCATGTACACATGCATGATAATTGTAAGTGGAGGTGACTTTTTCAATTCTCGGCATCCTCACAATGTCAAGGTATTGTGATTTCGGAACCTTAATTGACATTGGGAGGACGAATTCTCGGGAAAATCGAAAAGTTTTACGGATACATACATGCATGCAAGTACAGAACATGCTCTTTTTATATGCACGATCATGAATTCGAATGTACAAGTGTACATGTATATGCAAGAGCGCCCCAAATGTACGCATATCGAGTGTTTTAAATACAGAGAAATACAAAATCCCCGGTCTCTGTTTTACATTATCTTTGCAACAAAATATTGGTTAATCTGAAATCAATTTTATTGATCTATAGCTTATTTTGAAGTAAATGATCGGTCCACTGAGTTGATAATGAGTTGTTTTTATAACGGGTACATTTAGAGTATTCCGAATCACTTTTTACATTTTGACTGTAAACGATTTTATTAACAAGTTTATAAATGGTTGGTTGGTATTAAAGGAAAGCCAATTCAATGAAAAATCAAATTACACGGCGAGTCTATCTACGATACAGCGGCCCTGACAGGGGTTATATTTACATCACCTTTTTAGTGTATTGCAGGTCACTTCGGGTATTTCGAATCACCAGGTAAATGGCTAAAAACAGTCAGATAACAACATTATAATTAATGAATTAGTTGGTATTGTTTACCAAAAATATCAAAAAAATAAAAAGAATTATTTTCTTGTTGAATGTTGTTTTTTTTTTATTAAGTTATTAAAGCCCCCCCCCCCCTCCCCCCCTTCTGTAGACACACCATAAAACAGCGTTCTCAGAGGCGGATCATGCAGAAAAGCAAATACCAACAGAATATTACTTTCTGAAATTACCTGATTGTAAATTGTTGTCCTGTAAATATAATCATGATAATTATGTAATTTTTTTTACCTATGTGATTTTTTTAATGCAAATAATTAACACTGAACTGTCATAATTCTACGAGTAGGCTACCAAATAATGATATAATGATGATAAAAAAAATTGTGAAAAGGAATTAAACCAACTCATGTTTAGATTTCATGATTATCAAGAATGACGTATATCACTGCATACGTGTACTCGTACATATCAACATTGATTTTATTTATACATAATTTTATTCACATGAAGTGAATGGGATTAGGCAGCAGGCATAGCCTATTTTAGCCCTCTCCCTAGGTCAAGGTCAAGGTAAATACACTGATCAAGTGTATACCGGGACCCGGGATAGTCTTATTATAGCTCTTGCTTTGTCAAATCATTACTTTCATACCCCTTGCATTTAAGAAAAACAATGTTAAAAAAATAATAATCTGACATATAACAAGCATACATGTAGCGTGTGCAATTTTTTTGGCTAGGGGCATGTACACACGTGGTTTGAAACTGTAGGGGGCTACAAATGCGGCCATAACTAGTATATTTTTGAGGTGTTATAAAAAACAAATAATACTCACAAAAGCTTATAAAATTGCCGTTCTATCGATACCTAATATGCCATGTTTCATCCACCAACAACGCCACGACATCGATGAGAAATACCATGCAACGTTTCTACACGGGCATTTTCTTCGAAAAGGATAGGAAGTTAATGAATTAAAATAATTAATTCTTTTAGTTAACGCATTATGTTTACCTCTTTATTTGTTGTATGCAATAAGTATAGACCTTACTAATAATGACTGTTTGGTTGTCACACCTGTGCATGTGTCGTGCGAGGTACAGCGGTAAGGTAAATTACCGAGAGTCGCGATATGCTGGGTGATTCGGAATACCCTAAATAACTGTGGTCCATTGAATTTCTACTAGTAAATCAACCTGTCAAATCTAACATGGACCCACATAATACGACTAAATTCGTTTCATGAATGAACTGGTTCTTAACAAATATATGTACAGTATACAATATCTTTTCTTTAGATCTGTTTGTTTATTATTTTCAACCACAATCTGCAGTACATGTATAGTTACACGAAATCCATGCACAACGGCGCTACACCTGTCAATCAAAATCACTCGATATTGTGAACTCAGTCTGGTGTTACGGCAGCATTTCCGAAGTGATTCAAAATATTCTATCGGCTAATTCTAATTTTTCGCGTTGAATAATAATATTTTGGAACAAAGTTGGAATTAAGGCTGGAGCTGCATGCTGTGAATTTATCACACCTGCAGCCTGCAGTCTTCCCTTCTTACATGTATATGTATATGAAGCATCTGTTGAGTAATGAATCAGAGAGCATAATATGCGGAACAAGTTTGATTGAGATTTTTACTTTCCCTTTAAGATAAAATGATTAATAACATAATTTATGCATTTAATAGATACATATAAATGTACATGTATCGCTTTTTAAAAACAAGAATCTGTAATTGAAAATGTGAAAGTGAAGAGTTTAGGTAATAGTTCTTAACCAAAATTTAATGACAGTTCATTCCTTCCTAGTCTCTATATAACTTTTAATTACGAACGTGCCCTCTCCCCTTCAATTGATGTCTTATACATGCTTTTAAATTCTGTTTAATGTATCACGAAATTTCCACAGGTACTTGTGGACAGGATCCCCCCCCCCCCCAAAAAAAAAATTCAACCCCGATGTTTGTTGGACATTTTTTCCCACAAATTATATTTATTACACTTATTCATCATGTGTACCATAGGAAAAAATCGAGTACAAGTACCTGTGGAAATTTCTATTTCCCCTCCCCCCCTCCCAAAAAACTGAAATTGCTTTCTACGGGCTTGACAACAGGTACTTGTGGACAGACCCCCCCCCCCCCCCCGATATTCAACCCCGGGGCTTGTTGGACATTTTTTCCACAAATTATATTTATTGCACTTACTCATCATGTGTACCATATGAAAAAATCGTGAAAACCCCAAAATAATCGTTCCACACAAAAAATGCCTCACTATGTATAGTTAAAACATTAATTTTTCATATTTCTTGATGAAATTAACATTTAAAAAATCAACACAAAATTAATACCGAATTACATATCACTTGAATTTATCATAAAGCAGAAAATCTGTTCTGCGGGCTTCAAGGCCAGCTCAGGAACCTAAAGATGTCCTAATTTTCCAAGTCCAGTACAGAATGTAAAATAAATGAAATAAATCACACGATCACTTGGATAAACTCAAAGAAAGAAGACTCTTTAGGAAAAGATATTTTGATTCGACTTATAGACTGAAATAAACCGATATTCTCTTTTTGCCACTCTTTCCTGGTGCCCTGGAACTCTGAATGTAGGATCAGTATTTTTTTTTTTCACAGGTCCGTTGTACGGATTGTACGGGGGGGGGGGGGGGGCAGACCTTCTGAAAATAGTCTTTTGCTGTAGTTTTAATATGTAAATTTTGATTTAGTTGTTGCTTGCCCCCTCCCCACTCTTTCTTTCTCTACGGTCATACATAGGCGAATCCCAGCAAAAATGTAATGACCCCCCCTCCAACACACACTTTTTTTTTTAAATGTGTATTGCGATAGGACTTAAAATTGGAAAACATTTTCTGCATATCTCTACATCGAAAAATATAAAACAAATATTTTTTTTTTTATATTTCCTTTTTAAAACAACATAGATAATTATGCATAGCTAACTAAATACTGAATTAAATATTTATCTTTGCAGACAATATGCTCTGGGTTATAGAACATGATGTGACAGCGTATCGTAATGCACCTTGTAATCCTTTGGATTTTCAGATTTAAGGCCAATGCGAAAACCCAAAGACGCCGACATTTTTTTTATGCTACTGTAATCGAAGATCCGGGGGCATACAGTTTTTGTCCTGTCCACCTGTCTATTTGTCTGTTAGACTGTGTTAGCCTCTTTGTCCGCAAAAACTTTAACTATGCCCATAAAATTTGATTGGTTGGAACTACTGCTTTCATATTTCTTATGTGTATTCCTAGTAACAAGGACTTCCTTCAGGAATCAACATATTTGACCTCTTGACCTTGAACTTGGAGTTTGATCCTCTTTCGCAAAATTTTACCAAACTATAACCTTGGCCAAAACTTTTGAACAGTTGGTGCTAGGGCTTTTATACTTCACATCTGTATCCCTTGTGATAAGTCTCCTTCTTGGGTATAAATATGTTTGACCATTTGACCTTGACCTTGGAGTTTGACCAACTTTTAAACAACTTTAGCCTTGACAATAACTTTTGAATGACTAGTACTAGGGCTTTTATATTACATAGGTAATTTTCTTGTGACAAGGCCTGTCATTGTATACCTTTAATTTTGACCATTTTACCTTGACTTTGAGTATGTCCTACTTTTGAAAAACTTTAATCTTGGTTTTAACTTTTGAACAGTTGGTGCTAAGGCTTTTTTAATACCACATGTGTATTCCTGGTAACAATTAAGACCTTCCCTCAAGTACAAACAATTATGATCCCTTGACCTTGGAGTTTGACCTTTTAAAGAAATTAACCTTGGCCATAACTTTTAAACTGTTGCTGCTGTGGCTTTCATACTATTATATATTTCACAGTATATTCTTTGTTCAAGACCTTTATTTGGGTAATAACATTTTTTTTTTTTATCTTTTGATCTTGACCATGGAGTTTGACTTGCATTTGAGAAACTTTAACTTTTGCCATAAGATGCCATATGGGGACATCAGTGTTTCAAAAGCACACATTGTTCATTATCCAAATCGGGCATAAAACATTTACTATGATCCTTTAAAGCAGTGAGTTGAACCTAATAAATTACGACTATAGAAATTATGATAATTTATTTCGATGTATGGTCTAAAAAAAACGTTTATTATACCTCTGTGAAAACTAGCTTACAAGTGAAAAATCACTAGTAAAATAGAATTTGATTGGCCGAGAAAGTCACGTGTCCATCATGTTTGCCCTGCAACAAAACGTCGTGTTTCACGATTGTGACGTCACAATTAAACGAGTAAGGAGTTAGATTGTTTATAGCAACGCTGCTAACTTCGTTCGCGCGGTAACAACAACTAAAAATTCACCCCAAAAAAATCACCTTAATTAATGGAATTGCATACAGATAGTAGATTAAACGTTCTTTGTTAAAATGTTTGCACTTTTCAAAATTCGTTTATGGAAATACAGCTAACATACGTCATGAGACGTCACAGTCTAGACGTTCCAAATGTCTCGTGCTGTTTGAAGAGGCGGATCTTAAAATTAAGTGAACAATGCACTCGCCCAACGGTCGCACCGTCAACATATTATCGTTGATTGATTGTGTCGATTTAAATGTGTAAAAATGTAATGGTGTTTGAATGTTACTGGTGTGATCACAGGAATTTTTTTTTAATGAAACGAGGCTATTGGTGTACCTGTAACTTACATCTCTTTCATATCGTTCTCATCAAGTGCATGGTTGCTTTATTCATTGGATCTCCTTTGTAATTCCTGCATTTTGGTTAATTCGGTATTATAAACAATTTATTGCATAATAGTGAGGAAGACATAAAGATTTCTTCACAAATGAAAAATCATATTTCCCTCGGGCGTTGCCTTCGGGGAGTATGATTTTTCATGGGCGAAGAAATCTTCATGTTGCCCTCGGGGAATATGATTTTTTATGGGCGAAGAAATCTTCATGTCTCCCTCACTATCATGTAATAAATGCAAACTGTGAACTTGTCAAGTCCGAAACACACAAAAGGGTATCGCTGATATCATACAGAGTGTATCATTGCCTTGATCAGGCCCATAGGAAGCAAATTCAGTTTTTTTTGGGGGGGGGGGGCACAACCATACATTTTCAGTTGACAGTTGAGGGGGCACTACTACCATAAATTTCCTGACAAGCAAAAAAAAGGTCACCAACTACCAAAAATTCCTTGACAAGCAAAAAAAAAAAAAAGAAGGTTATCAGACGTTTTTATTGAGGTGGCACAAGCTGTAGTATCTATGTCTACTATAGTAATCTATATATCGGCAAAATTATTGGGGGGCACGCCCCCCCCTTCCCTCGGTTCCTACGGCCATGTTGATTAAATTTAGGGTCACTAAGGAAAGAATGTTTTGACTGGATGAATGGTCTGAAAGAACATGTGTTAACTTGTCGAGTCGGTAACACATAGATGGGGTTTGCTTATAACCAGGCAGAGTGTGTCATGGTTTGATGCAAGGTCATTTGAACGAGTTCAAGGTCATCAACGGAGAAACAACATTCCTTAACTGTCTTTCTACTGGTGAGACATTGCAAGTTGATACCCCTTACAAGATTGCTTATAACCTTAGAATGTGGCATGACCTTGACTCAAGGTCACTTCTTCCTGTTCGCAGCTCCAACGGAAGACCTACTCGTTGCTTTGCAACGAGCTCTGCTCTAGTTATTAACTGTTATTGCACTTTCATTTTCAAAATGTTGTTAGGTACATTGTTTGTTCACTCTTTTGCATTGATATTATAATTTTATAAAAGAGTATTTTAGCAGAAAAAATTATCAATTTACCTTTCTTGGAATAAAGACATGTTGACCCTTGAGCTGAGATTTTCTCTCTTTCCATAGATTTGTTACACTGGGGTCCACATGATACTAGCAGAGACCCTGTAAAAAAGGACTTAACTATGGAAAAGCATGAAGAATATATGCCTATTATACATATCTTAAATTCTAATGAAAACAATGTTTTTTTAATTAAGATCCATATATTTCTAATGATTGACATAATACAAATTCAAAATAAAATATGCATGTCTATATTATACACTATACCTTAAGCAGACCAATTGCATTATTACATCCTTCAGGAGACCAACTTAAATCAATGTTTGAGAACTACTTGTGAGAACAATAAATTTGTCTACTTTACAGTACTAAATGTACATGGAATCTATAGGATCATGTTACTTTAATTGACCTGCCTTAGTTCAACACAGTAATTTAACAAAGAAATTGAGCCAAAACAAAATTTTAAGACTTTTTGAACAGTGCATGTTCCTATCATTTCAAAACCATTACCAGTAAAAATGCTAATATAGGAAAATGATGACAATTAATTAATATTGTACTTTCAGGTATATTAGATGAATTAATCTGATTCGTCAAGAAACATTTGTTAAAAAGCACTATTATCTGCTGAATAATGAAGCCACGCCCAGTGTCACAACAGTCAACATTGCTTGATGACGGGTGATATTCCAAAAAATAGTGACTGCGCAGATTTATGCGCTCAAGGTTCACTATTATTTGTATTTGTATAAAACATTCAGTATAATATAATAAATATTGCATGTAGTTGAGTGTAATATTGAAAATTTTCACCCCTCGAAAACCAAATACGTCAAAAAGGGGATGGGTTTCTCCAACTTCTACATAGTTTCGCCCCTGCAAAAACTGGTATAGACCTTGGATATGTTTAAACGGGCTAAGAGAAATCAAATGCATCAAGAGTACTTAATTGTTTTTACCCAAGTTACATGCCAAAAAAGATTCAGAGAGACGTCACATAAAGTTAACGTTGATTTGAACTGAAGTTAGGGTGTCAAAAGTCATTCACATCCAAAAGTGACATTGATCATGTGTGGTAGATAATAAACTCCTACGGGCTAAATATGCTGCCATAATCAAGTGAGGATCTTTCCCTAATCCTATATATAAATCCATTTAGTACAATATTATATGCACTTAAGCAGCTGTTTATGACATTGTAAAATTATATAAACAAGACCGGTTTATATAATTTATATCAATTTATATAATTAATAATATAATTTATGTAATTTTATCAAGATAAGTGTATGGGGTAGAGGGAGCAGACATTGAGAATCAATGTTGTCGGACCTCATGAAACTAAACTAACAGTCTTCCAAATAACCCGGGAGTCCAATGCCAGGGACCTGTTAAATTTGCAGCCGGGCTTGTAAAAATTGCCAAATTACATGTCCGAAGAGGGCATATGTGAATCTTCTTTCATTGTACGATCTTTACTTGCCATTTACTCTGTCCTACCCCCATTATTCGCTTAAACGTTGCTATATGTAATGTCGATGGATTGCCTGTCTACATTCTCGATACGACCTGTCAAATGATTGTCAATCTAATCATTGAAGTGTTTAGTTTAACCTATTTGTTTTCTCGAAGTTGCTTGCTAAATTACGAGATGTTCATCCATGCCACATACTGTGGCACTACAGTCATGATCCCATTTCTGAAATTCAGTTCAGCTAAACCGGCCAACAAATGACCAGCATGCAACTCAAAAGTTATTTATGAACAAAAACGCTTTAGAAAATGGCAATCACAGGCCATGGTTGGTTTACGACGCTGAAAAAATTAATATAAAACCTTTATACCTAATGGGTTTTTTTTGTTGCACAATACTGGTAAATGTAAGACTTTTGAGTAGGACATGTACAAATTTGAATGGGCTTGGTAAAAATGATAGGTCTACATGCCCGAAGGGCATGTGCTGAAAAAGAATTGTTGTGAAGACTGAACTAAAGCGACAGTGCCAGGTGATCATATAAAGTCCCCTTTATTACATAATAATTTGGAAAATTATCAACACATCAAGCTAAAATTTCCAACATATCTTAACAGTGAGAATTTTTATTTTTTAAGTTGAAACCTCGTGACCTGTGAAAAAAATGAAATTTGTATCCCATCTAAAGTCTTAAAATGTGTCAAGGTAATTTTCGATACAAAAATGCGGTTGGGGTTATAAATGAAGGATAAAACCAGAGACCTCGGAATGGAATACTCTGAAGTCTCTGGTTTTATTCTACCCCCAACTGGAAGTTGTAACCAATCTAAAGTCTTAAAATGTATCGAGGTAATTTTCGTGGAATAAATGAGTGCTTTACAATAAAGAGACTCGACCAGAGATGTCTGAAAGGATTTATTTGACAAGAAAAAAGTCTCTTGAAGCGAACGATGTCATTTTAAAGTAGGTTAATGATTGATAATGATACATGAACAAAATACGAGCTTGAAGCGGGGATGCCTGAAATTGAGTTAGATACCTTGTGGTAAAAATAAGTAGGGGTGCACCGTATATGAAACAAGTGCCTGTGATTGATAGTCTGAAATTTCTCTTCACCTAAATATTAAAAGCTTGCAGTGATCGCTATAAATCTATACAACAGTCAAGTTACATATGGTAAACTAACATAAAAACAAGATTACAACAGTCATGATTACAGAAGGTATATTTTGAAGACTCTAGGTCAGTAGGTGAATGTAAACAGGTAAACACACGTGGGACAGTCACCGCAAATATGAACCACAAAACGACTTATAACATTAAAATGTAAATATTCATCTGCACACAGATTTTTGCATAATAATAATAATTTTTAAAAGTGTAAATTAAAATATAAAATAAACAAACCTCAAACCTTGTAACAAGGCTTGTTTCCCTACAATCTTATTCTGGTTCTCTGTGGTTCACTGAAAATGCAGGGAACCAGGCTGCGTTATTAACTCGTACACAGATTTGTTGATACGAATAAACCTATAAACATATATACGAAATAAAATATTATCATAAAAAATGAAGAATTTCAAATTGCTTGAAAAATTATCTTTATGTAATTTATAATAAATGGTTGTAATTGTTTATTAATTTCTATCTATCCATTAAAATTTTATACGTATATCAGCTTAATATGTATCCGTCTGAAAAATTATTGTTATTACACTCCCTGTCACATCTTCATAGTTAAGCCTGTAAGCATGGTAAGTAGGAATCAATTTCAGTTGAAGGGGACCAAAACCAAACATTTTTCAGTTTCATTTGGTGGGGAGGGGGGGGGGGATATAAACCTCAAATGATTATTTTATCTCTGTCACTGAACTGCTGAAAATAATGAAGGGAACTAGGCTGCGACAATGATTTGTTGACAGAATTAAAATACGAAATAAATTATCATACATACGAAATAAAATAATTTCATGAAAAAATGAAGAATTTCCAATTGCTTAAAAAAAGAAGCTTTTCATGTATGTGATTTACAATAAATGTTTGTACTTTTATATTTTCTATATATCCATTAAAATTTCACAGTATCAGTATTTCACTATTTGTAAACATTAACAATAATATTAAATAAATGTTACACTCACTGTGGCTTTGACTGAGTTACTGTCACATCTTCATAATTAAACGAGAATATTCCCTTCCGTAAATATTGCTATATATATATCTGAACTGTTACCAATTCATCTTTCTTTGGTGAAAGAAAACCTCAGGGATGGAGAATAGGCCCGTACGTAATTTAGTTGGAGGGGAGGGGGGGGGGGGGGGTGAGCACAACCAAACAACATTTTTCAGTTTCAGGTTGGGGGAGGCTACAAACCAAAAAAAATTTTAATAAGCAAAAGAAAAATACATTATCAGAGGTTATTATTGAGGGGGCCCAAAAGCAAAAGAAAAATAGATCATCAGAGGTTATTATTGAGGGGGCCCAAGCATAAAGGAGCAATGTTTTCTATAGTATACCTAAATTTCAGCAAAATTACAGGGGGCCTGCCCCCCCCCCCTTCCTTCAGCCATGTATTGTATCAAATCTGCTTCACCCTGATTCAGATTTTTTTTTACAGCATATATATTCTATTAGCAGAGGACCAGATTATATTAATAAACAATTATTAAATTACAGCTATTTTTTTCTTACAGGGTCTGTTTCATTTATACTATATCATGATGAACATGTCCTGCATGATGTTTACAGAAAGTTTAATTTAAATTTTTAAGCTCGAAATAGCTGCGTCAACTTGCGAGACTATTTTTTCAACGTTCGGCCTAATCTTTAAATATTTAATTTGTTTGTGGACTTGCATAAAAGAATTAAAAAAATATAGGGGCCTATCATTTAACTTTATTTCGAATTTCCTTCAGGATTTTATATACCGAACTATAGTCTAACGATTATTTAAAATCATACTTTTTCTCTTGAAAGCTAAATTACTAGGCAAAAAAAAAAAACAACAACAAAAAACCCAAACGAATGTTTGTCTTGTGTATTCTTAATTACAACTTATTACTGTATCATTTTAGTTACTTACCCAAATTTCTCAACATCCATGGTGTTCAGAGGTCATTTTCTGAAAACTGAAGGGGCATTCCGATGGCATTCGGAACAAATGACGGAAAGCACTTGCTAAGAATTCAAAACATGGTTCATAAATTTACAATATTTTTCCTTTTTAGGTTTTTAACATAAAACATGGAAAACTAAGTTAAAGAAACACTCATTTGAACAAATCAAAAGCGGAAAAAATATATATGCTAGATTTTTTGTTTAATTGCATGTTTTTCATGGTCTCCAAAATGCAGAAAAATTATCCTTTGAAATTATACGTAGGTTATAAATTCTTTTCTTTTTTAGGGAAGATGATAGAAATTAGACAACTTTTGAATGTTAAATAACAGAGTTAAAGATTAATAATATTTAATGGCAGACTGTTTATTTATCTATAAAAAGACATTTGCAATACTGATGAGGTCAAAATAATAGGGAGACCGAAAAAGGTCGCCTTAATCCAGTGGTCTCCCTAAGCCAGAAAATATATCCTCCTTGGTCTCCTAAAGCCATATGTCATATATATATATATATATATATATATATATATATATATATATATATATATATATATATATATATATATATATATATATATATATAAGACTAATGTCCAAATAATTGTATCTCACTTCCATTCTCAATGATCTTGTAGTGTAGAGAAGTGCCGCGAGAATTCCGTCGGCATCGAAAGCAAGTTTTTGACTTGCCTAGATAGCCGAGCGGTCTAGCGCGCTGTTCCTGTACTGCGAGGAGACAGATTCCGTAGGTCGAGAGTTCAACCCCGGGCTGGGGCGAAGTGGGTATCCTTATAAATGTGCTTTATCCTGCAACTACCCCTTGCATTGACCTAATAAAGGTAACCTAATAAATCAAAGCTTTATTCGGTCAGTGCCCTAATAAAGCCTCGTGCATGTATTCCGACGTTCTAAAAGCATTGTGACGTCATGAATATTGCAATGTGTACGCCATGGCGTCTTAGATTAAACTGCAGAGATGTATCTAAATCGATTGAAAATAGCTCGTTTTGAAGGTCATGTAATAATATGTTGCAGGATAAACAAAATACATCGATACTGTCTTGAAATATAAGCGATATTTGGGCTCGGGTCGAAAACGTTTTCTTACCCTCGCCCAAATATCGCTTATATCTCAAGACAGTAACCATGTATTTTATATATATATATATATATATATATATATATATATATATATATATATATATATATATATATATATATATATATATATTCATTTATTCATTTATTTATGTATGACTGCAATCGAGTACAGAATTGTACAGATTAAACTGTTAATCGTATCAAATACCCATTTTCGTGACATTTTTGTTCCTAGTAAACTCATTAACACATGTAACTAAAAAAAGAGAATTTAGTGAAAATATTCAATTTTAAAATACAAAAAATAAAACCATGAAACATCCCTGAGATATCAAAGACATTGATATTTTTTGTTACACAACGTCATTCTCCCTTTGTCACTATAATCAACAGAAACTGAGTCTGTACTATAACTTTCTTTACACTGTTTGTTTATAAATGTAATTTGAGAGATAACTGTAAATGATATTCTGGGAAACAAACACGTTGCAATCAGTTCACAGTACTCAACGGTGATTTAATTGATATCATTAAAGAAACACAGGACAGACTGGGTAACGACAAGGTATTTAAACAGCAATAAACACTTCACACACTGATGATCAATCAATCCGAAGAGCCTTAATTAATTACCTTTAAATCAGCTGAAATAAATAGGTAAAGAAGTATATTACTTATAATAAACAGAGTTTTTTTTTTTTTTTTTTTTTTTTTTTTTTTACATTTTAAATTGAATTTTAAGGAAACTTGCACGTTTTCAGTTAAATCTACTGTTAAGCCCGCATGGGCCGAAAGCGCTTTGAATTAAAGTTTGAGTTTTTCATTTAAATTTCGATTTTATTTTACCCCTATACCAAGGAAAAAGATTTCACTGAATATAAATATAAATCAAAGCAAAATGTACGAGAATTATCACGAATTATTCTATTTTAATTAACCATGACAGTACCTTTTAGTGAAATTTAACGTGGATTCATAGAATTATACATTGTGATGTGCCCTATTTGCACAACAAGTTTTATAGAATGGAATAAACTTGTGGGAGGAAATATATTGTGAAACATTTATTAAAAAAGGATTGAGAGACGTATACCTAGACAGGCGGACGGACACTTAACCATCACACAAGCTCCCCTGATCCCTGACCAGAAGTGCTAAGACAAAAAGGAATATATCATGACATACCTTAATGAAGTATTATACATGTACCTGAGTAAAATCCTAAATAAACAGCTGTGTAGAAATTAACAAGGTACGAAAAATCTTTTGTGAATTGCAGGTTTAAGAAAAATCTCTTCTGTATGATATGGAGTATTTCAAGGTAGAGGAAAAGAACACATGTCCGTAAACGATATATGCAAATACTCATTCTGCAAGTGAAATATTACGTAATACACAACTATCCCTTTGTATATACCTTTTTATGACAAAATCTAAAAATCTTAATCATAAAGACAGTTTGTTTTGTATCTCGATTACATTTTGGCATAGAATATTCTTTATCTTTTAAGATATTTTGCATGTTTGAATTCATAACATGACTTGTATTGTGTTATTTGCTGACAATACCAATTGTTCTGAGAACAATATACATGTAAAGAATCAGAAATAGCGTACTTTGAATGAAGGCTCCTTATTAGCGGATAAGGAACCCGGAACTTAAAATCAAAGAAGTGGGATATTCATGTATTTTTACTTACTTGTATTTTCTTATTTTACTACGGTGGAAGTGGGTCATATGTTATTAAAAACTATTAAAATATTTCTTCCCAAACTTATTTTTATTATATGACACCATAAGAATATAAATAAAGAAAATACATGCCAATATTTCATTCAATGGTAAGTTATTTACGGCAAATAAAGTGCTAGCTAATTCAGTTCATTATCATGCATGTCCTTACATTTACGAGTATTTTATATAAACCAAAAGTAGGAACACATTATACTTCTCTATATTTCAAATTTCGTCCTGTTTTGCCGAAAAATATGGTAGTTATTGTCATTTACAGTTTCAGCGAATCACATTTAAGCAGATGTGCATGTTTTCTTCATTAAAAAACACACAATACAAGTCGTTACCGACGCAAAGGGAGCTACGCCATTGCATGTGTTTACAATGCTATCGAATATGCTAACATGATGTAAACTGATAAAAAAAAAAACTACACGAATCTACTCCTGATCATTCGGCTTCTGGTAGAATGGTTAAAGTGTATCTAGTGCGTTAGAAAATCATAACAAAACACCTCTTTATTAAAAACTAGTAGAATTACGGGTAATCATTCTCTTTATCATGACTAATTTGACTTTAATAACATCTTTCATAGTGTTCAATCAAGAACTTTGCACAATAATCGTGTGTTATTTGACTCATCAAAAGGGTTATAGGGAGACATTAATATAAACAGAGATGCTACATTAAGAAAATACCATCAGATATAGAAAAGTATCATGATAATGTGAAAACTTGCCTACAAAATCAAAATTGTTTTCTAAGTCTCATTATGAATGGTCAGAAAACCAAACCGGTTTGTGTTTAAAACAATTTTGAGACTCAATAAACAACGAAATCAAGTCTTTATCAACACTAACTGATAGTACATGTAAATTTGTGTCTGCTGTTGAATGTACGGAGGTACGGAATTGATAATAAGCAAGAAAAAACCCTAATAGTAGTAATAGGTATGGTATAGTGTTATGAGCACTAACATGATTTCAGGTATGCAATCAACGCAAGAGATGGCGGGAGGCAGAATTTCACAAATAAGAGAAGGTTATTCGTGAGGGATAGTATTTCCTTTCAATATCATTTCTGAAGGAATCAAATAAGGAAGAAAACACATTTCCGGAAGGAAAACTAACCATGAGTAGGTCAATGTGAGAAGGGAAGGGGTTTAGGCTAGGGTTGTTGCCGTTCCCTTACTAGACAACGTAATATAGGCTTTGAAATGGCCCATTACTATTGTTTAATAAACTGTTAAGCTTAATATTTATATCGCAAAAGAGATTCCGTATATTGTACAAGTGTAAAAAAAAAAAGTCGTTGATTGTAAAAGTCAGCGCTTCTCGCAAAAGTCCTATAACGGGGCGCAAATTATAAATAAATACTTTGTAAAGTTCAGGTGTACATTAAGCGTAGTAAAACTGTGTATCTAGCTATAGGTTGTCACCAATGCAAATTGATCTAATTTATTTAAACATTGTTACTTTTTGTTGATTTTATTTTTAGCTTGTGTTTGTATATCTTTAATTTTTATTGTAGCTTTTAACCAAATCACCAAACCAGCACGCAAAACTTTATATCGTCACCACTTTTGTAAACAGGGACACATTTTCGCTAATTAAGGTCTGGGCCCTTATTTGTACTGTTTGTGGTCATCAATAAAGTGAACTGGTTAACTGGCTGCAATCAGTGTTCTTACAGTATGTTTTATTAAAATTGAAATGGAAGGCAGTACACTTATGAATTGTTTTTGATAATCATCAAACCCTACATATGGGATTCTAGAACAATTTTCACATCAAACATTTCCCGTAATCCTTCTATTTGGATTTTAAATTCTTGACTTCAGCTGTTTATATGTAAATCTGCACAACATAGGGATGCTTTTATATTAATTTTATTACTTATAGCTGGTTTTGCTCTTTTTTTGAAGAACATACATTTAATATTATTTTTTATATGAAATCTCTTTTAAGTGTGCTCTTTTATTGTTGATTCATCATTCTGGGAGGGTCTAGTTGAACCAACTTCAACTTACACTACATAATTATTATGCTTACATATATTAATTTAAAGCAATATATGTTAAACCTTTATGATCAATTAGACGAAAATAAATTAAAATATTAATTTTTTATCAGAAGAAAGATTTCTGTACAATGGAATGTATAGTATTGTATAAGAAATCAATATAGTACCGGACAACAATTATGTAACTTTGCTTCAATCAAAGATTATAAATAGTTCTTCCATCGCAAATATGAACTACAGAAGTTTATAAACGTTCTTTTTTTCCTGTCATTGAAATAGTTAATTATAATATAACAACAAATATTACCGAGATCAGAGTTGCAGCTCATGTTGCTTTAACTGTAGAATTTTGCTATATACATGTCTTTTAACGCACAACTGTTATCTTTTTGGACCCAATTCGAGATACAGTAAACATTATGAGGATGTATTCCTTTTAATTTGACTAACCCCTAGCTCAGGAGATGAAGATTTGTAAAAACTTTTCTACATGTTTACATGTATAATGTCATTCTAGAGTGACTGCACACAAGCCTCTGGTCATGAATGGGAAAAATACATGAGTATGCTTCTGTGTTAATCTGAAGCAGAGATAACGAGGTTGTAGCTCCACAGTTTTGAATCCATAGTGTGTAGTCTAAAAGCTGCTCAAATCTTTTGTAAAGATTCAACATAATATTCTAGTATTAGTTATTCTAAACCGAAGGTTCGAAGAATTAAAGCTATAGCTATCTGTGAGCATCAACTTTTTGGAATGTGGGCCGTATCTCAAGAATCGCTTGGCCAAATTTTGTCAAATTTGTCACAGAGTATCCTTGGCTAAGGGCTTTTATATCTGCTTAAATTAGGGATGTGACCCTTAAACAAGGAGTAATAATAATGGAAATAAGACAAAAGGAGAGGTAAGATTTTACCTAAAGTAATGTCACTATATTCAATTTCCATTTAAATTTGTTATACGAGTGCTAGTAAAAATTGCACAGGGAAGTCTTTGCAATTTATGAAAAAAACAATTACAAAAATCTACAGAACTGTTTTAAGTTTGCATAAAACAAAAAAAATATATTATCACAGTTGCAAGAAAATAGATTTCAATTTTGAGATTTGGGGAAAATTGTTAACGTTCTTAACATGCCATATACGATGAACGTTTAATTACGTTTCATGTTGACGTTCTCCTCTCCTCTTTTCTTACTTATATTGATTTAATTCTATAAGCTATAATACAGGGCAAAATTCTTAAAAGACAAACCATTATAAATGCCAAACTTTCTGAATTAATAAACAAATTTAAAAACTTATACATGTACGATTTAAATTAGACATAACTATTGCAAGAAAAAGTGATCGACAATCGTTATCTGAAATCCATATAAAACAAGATATATAATTACGAGAAAAAAGCTGAACTGGATACAGGATTTCTATACGAGGAAAGTACATTTATATGTCGATTAACAAAGATTCATTTTTTACCTATATATCGTTTTAAGAAAATGAGGTTTGGCTTTAATTTATGGCATTCAATTCTTTTGTTTGTAGCATGTCCTTTATCATTAATTGGGTGAAAATTATGCTGAATTCATCTTCCTACGGATGGCCAAGAAGATAATACGAAGAGGATAATGCGATTGTCCACAGGATAGGCCAAGAGTATAATGCGATTATATTGTCCACAGGATAGACGAAGAGGATAATGCGATTGTCCACAGGATTTTATACACAATAGGAAGCATTTAAGTGTAGAGTGGTGAATAGAATAGACAATATGCTTAGGTGTCAAGACTACGAACCCTCTTTGAGGGTTTACGAATGACGACGGACGGGCACATAAAGCAATAGATCACTTGCGTGGTTTTGTTGACAGTAAAAAAAATTCTCAAAGGTTTAGTTATTTCGCTAAATTAACGATACATAAAATCACAATCAGTAAAGTTTATTATTTCATTAATAATAAAATAATTTATAACATCCACATACATATGGGGTTTTTTTTTTACATATAGGAACCGGATTTCATTTTTAAAAAAAATACATTAAATTCAAGCCACTGTACTGTGTAGACAAAAGGGAATTCGGTGAAATGCCAAATGTACATTTTTACTAACGAGATAATGCCCGAGGAATAATCCTTCGTTCATTGTATAACAATTAATACTGCGCGTTTTGATTATCTTTAGTTTATGAGAAAGAGAAAATGGTGTCTTGGTTCTTGTCAAACTTCTTGTTTACATATTTCTGAAATTCGCGCCAACATGTTTGTTTATGCCTTTTTTTATTACAAGGCTAAAATTGTGTGTATATATCAGCTTAATAAATGATTTTCAAGACTTACCCGTATTTTCATCTTGCAATAAATATATGTCTACATTTAAATACAAAAATGTATGTGTATTACTCAAAAAATAATGTCCCATGATTATTTCCTCGTCTTTCGCTGTCTCTAGGTAATATTCATAAGTTTCAGGTTCAAATTGATGATTACAATTCGAAAAATTGCTCCCAGTGAAAGCCAGATATGATCTATTCTGAAATTTCCTTTAACCAGAAAAGATACAATAATTTTTACATCATACAAATCTAGGCATAGCTAGAGAAAAGTGACATTTTTTTTAAATGTGAAAGTATTTCTGTATCATTGTCTCCTAGCTACATCTTATGGTGTTAACTAACATTAATAAACAATGCACATCTAAATGGAACAAACTTGTAATGATATAATCGCAATTACTTGAACTAAGTGAAAACTTTCTACACTGATTTATGATAGAAATTGTATTGTGTTTTGTAGCATATAAGTACCTAAAGATTTTTAAGTTTATTCATTATTCTTGTCAGCCACTGCTCGAATCCTCACACAACACTTTCTTATCCCCTAACTGTTTGACTCGATTCCCATCTACGTTACAGTCTGTGACGTCACTAATATGGCTGCAAACGCATGTTTCACTTGAGAAATACGTCCCCTTTCCACAGGGGGCGGTGTAAAGACGCTCGCCGACACATCTGTGAAATATGTTGCAGTACTTTGGATCTGTATAATATCTGTCTTCATTTTTCTGGGGACATTTGAAGGTACAATCTGTAAATAGATATAATATACTTTTTAGGCTTTTGGGGAACTAATAAACTTAATCATACACAAGGGCAAAAATTTGGATGATGAATTTGGAGTGGTAAAATTTTCCTTGATGAGAAGAAAAACTAATAATATTGTATACAAAATTGTATACGAAATTCGATTAGATACTGATAAAAGTTTGGTAAATTTTAATTTGAACAAACCTTCATCGTTTTGGCAGAGAAGTACATCTTTAGGAACTTTGGCTTCCGTAGTGTTAGCCTCGGCTTCGTTTAGTAGAACAGGACGACATGTGACCTCGTTGATACTACTTACAACATCTTTGGGAATACTTCCGGTACAGCTAACAGACCATCCATCGTACTCGTTATATTTGACAATGCACGTGAAATTTACACCATAAAGTGGACCAACTTTATTTCCCATAGTTCCTAGTAAAGTAATTGGCATAGGTGTACAATCGCTAGTGGAAGAACACGTAATCTTGTAATTCCCATCATCCTCTGTTTGTCCAACCTTCAATTGAACGGCTGATGTTTTACCTTTAGAAACAAATGAATAAAAGGTTAAATTGGCGTCAATATTAATATACATATACAGGCATTGGACATTTTTTCAACTTCATTTCGCTAAATAATCAAGTAGTTAATTTTATCTATGTCATAGTTATAAACAATAAGTGCTCAGTAGTTCTGTACCATAAGCATGTCATGCCAACTCGAATTTTTTTTAAAAAAAATTAGAATTGATTACTTTTCCTTGCCTTTTTTCTTTTCTCTCTCTCTCTCTCTCTCTCTCTCTCTCTCTCTCTTAAATGGAGATCCTTCACGATCCTTCATGCTTCTTAATAACTTACTAGGACATACTACTTATAAAATTTTGGGTTTTTTTCAAATTTAGCGGATTGTTTAATCGATTGAAATATAGACAAAAAACTTTCTTTATTTTAACTTTAAGGTGTAGAATGTTTTGCCATTAATAAATTAAAAGAATGACTGAAGAATAAGAAACTTACTGGCTTTGTGATCGCAAGAACTGGAAATCAAATAGAAAACGCTAAGTGCTTGGACGCAAAAATAAGAGTAGAGTGACTTTGGAAGTAATGAGAAATGAGATGTGAATAACCCTATAGAGAGAGGGGGGGGGATAATTCAAGTTCTGATTTTCTCATTTCGTACTCTATTTCTTTTTATTGTCTTATTATTTGCATGTATTGTCAAAATACGCTTTAGGTAAGTTCTTGACCATATGGTTATTTATTACTCGCTGTTGCCAATGAAACTGTCTGACTAGTGTTGTTTTTTGGTCTTGAAATGACAGAGATTTTAATAGAAAATCATTACATGCTATATATTTTGAAATTAACCATGTTTGAGAAAAATCTTTGAAATGCTTAAAAGATATGCCCATTGTCAGGAATAAATCAAACCATTAAACATTTCTTATAACTTACTGTCAATTTCGATATCCACATGGCTGGGGAAGCTATCTTCTGATGTAATTAAAGTCAATTCATATTTTCCGTCTCCACCACATTTCACAGGATCTCTTCGAAATTCAATAGAATTACTTTTCTTGGTGGAAAATTGAATTTCCCATCTTCCATCCCGAAACGGGATAGATTGAAGTGTGCTGTTAATTTCAATTTTATCCTGTGACGGAACAAAATAATATTTCGGTGTAAATTCCATGATTATAGAAGAGTTAACAATATTCATATTCTCTTCATAGTCACAAGTAATCACGATGCTTGAGTTAAATTTCAGTCTACCGGTCTTCGCCATTCCACTAGAATTT
The DNA here is from genome assembly GCF_033153115.1 of Saccostrea echinata. NCBI lineage: Eukaryota > Metazoa > Mollusca > Bivalvia > Ostreida > Ostreidae > Saccostrea > Saccostrea echinata. The sequence continues at coordinate 2,301,112 of NW_026889763.1, read as the reverse complement.
AATACACAATCTACAATATTAAAAAAGGGGAAACCTGTAGTTAGATCTATGAAAAGCAATTTTTGATGATTTTAAGTTTCTTAAAAGCGAACATTTTTATAACTTTAAAGAAATTGTCGACTGTAAAACCACCTAGAAGAATGAAAAAAGTAATACAGGACCTTAAGTATTAGTAATCTTGACCAATTGACCTTGATCAAAGCAATTAGAACCTTTATGGACCTTTTTTATATTCGTGTAGCGAAAAAGACGTATGCATGCTAAAAATAATTTTGGGACCTCATAAAAGACATTTGGAAACAAAACCATTTTGATCTTAAAATCTTGAATGAAATCTATATATAGGTGTCATCCTCTAACCATTCCTCAGGTATAAGGTAAAAATGTTCTTTTTAGTTAAATCCAAAGTTAACATGCTGCATAAATTTAAGAAATAAACTTATCAGAAGTATTGACCCTGATATTCAAGAGATCTCTTCTCTAACCAACCTTTTCTGTGTTGTAAAAGAAAATAATTTTGCGTTCAAAAAGACATTCAAATTATTTAATCACAATAGTCATTTAAAGAAACATAGCCTCCAAGAGACTTGTAAGGAGTGTTTCCAAACCCCTAAGGAGTCTCCATTTATATATAAAATATGAAGTCTATTGGTTACTAAGTGCATTACAATTGTCATATCAGTATAATCTCAATGTTTTACCTTAAAATGACCGGACTTTTGACAGAATTGTATTTTGACATAGAGGCCCTAAACTTATAAATCCTTAACTCGGATCATTCGTTTCCTGTAACCTAAAAACTGTTCAAATCATTACGTCTATATAATCAGATTAATTTTCCCTAAGTTTCACCTGGTCTTTGACGAAGGGGCCATAAAACTTAGGCGAGCTCATTTTTTTTTTATTTCAGTTTCACTTTATAATGGAAAAGCGAGACTGAGATCAAAAGTATGCTCGCCTAAGTTTTATGGTCTCCAGGCCAGGTGTCTTCTATCTACCATTTTTCACCCATCTAATAAATATTAACTCTTGAAGATCAAAAATATACAAGGTATATTCCATCTATGGAAAGCCGTAGGGTACCCCCACATTATTATTATTTTTTCCTATATAATTATACCAAAAATAATTATCTCATCCCAAAATAAAAATCTTGTTTGTTTGTTGGTTTTTTTTTTTTTTTTTTTTTTTTTTTTTTTTTTTTTACATTATTATTTTCCTACAACAATTATAATCTTGTCCGTCCATGTGTACTCATTATTTTTATTTTGCCCCTACATTATAATAATTATTCTCACTTTACAATTATAATCTTTTCAGTTAGTACGGAGACATTATTTTTATACACCTCCAAATTATAATCTTGTCAGTCGATTCGTACACATAATTTTTATTTTGCACCAAGATTATAATTATTCTTGCTTCAACAATTTATAAGACTTCACCTCCTGTAACAATAATGTACTGACTGAAAATAAATAAAAATGTACACGCTTAAATTACCAAGTCGACGTTATAATCTTTGCAACAATAATAATGATGTGCGCCCTTGTTCGCAATTATTTTTATTTTTCAACAGGAAAGATAACTTCTTTTCTAGTGACAGGAACGAAAACTCTGTCCTCCTGTTGAAACAATAATTATGTTGAGACGCGATTATAATTGTGACTGCACACATTATTTGAAGCGTGAAGGAAATATTATCTTGAGCGTGGAGAAATATTATTTGAAGCGTGGAGAAATATTATTTGAAGCGTGGAGAAATATTATTTGAAGCGTGACGGAAAACAAGCGTCGATGCGAGGGAGATCGTCACGTGAAAAGGCCATGTGCGCTGTTCGATCATGTAAACAAAGTGGAAGACAGAAAGTCCAACGTTAGCTAGGCTATAAGAGGTAAGTAAAGACTAATCATTAATGTACATGTAAATGACTGGCATCATTCAGATAATGTCTCTTGAATCAGCTGTCAGTTTATTGTAATTAAGCTAGAGCTACCGAACAAACAGGTAGTTCGAATTGCCTCAGACAGCTGTCAGAAATAGATCATGTGCATAAATGTGAGATTAAGCACATACTAGTACTTTATTAAAACCACCTGCCTGATTAAGCGCATATAGGGACGATCATTTGATTGGGGGGGGGGGGGGGGACTGATAGATTAAGAAAATAAATATTTTAACCTCTACCCCCACCCCTTTATGAAAAGGTGGTGACCTTAACATGGTGAAAAATGTTTTTCCTAACCAAAATTATTTCTCATCTACCATGTCTACTACTTTGTACATGCCATAATCATACTCGTACATGTACCTGTTGATATCTTTTAGATTTTGCATACAGTTTGTCTTTCTGCCACAGATTCAAAGAGAATTCAGATAGAAAATGGAACTATTGAACAATAAATTCTGCCTGGAAGCAAGAACTGGGGATTACAGTGCAAGGGATACCCGCTGCTCTATTTCAAAAGTTATTGGTAAGGTGATTAAGTCCTTGATAAATATCATTAAAAAATATAGCCTTTGTTAACAATAGACAACTTAAACATTTTCCAAAAAGTATTTCTCTTTGTGGGGAGAATCTGGGTTCAGCTGGAATGAGGGACTGTTCTCCCTTTAAGCCAATAAAAAAATTATAATGTGTTTGTTTCTGGTAACATGCCAAAAATATTAGGGAAGGTAGGTAGGCGATAACTTTTTTTTTTTTACTTTGCTTTTTATTAGCTCACCTGAGCCAAAGGCTGAAGTGAGCTTTTCTAATCACATTTTGTCTAGTGTCCATCTGTCTGTAAACTTTTCACATTTTTTACTTCTTCTCAAGAACCACTTGACCTACATGTATTTCAACCAAACTTAACAACAAAGTAGCCATGGGTAAAGGGGGTTCAAGTTTGTTCAAATAAAAGCCACACTTCCTTCCAACTGGAGATAATTACAAATTAATTTAGTGAAAAATTAATATCATCTTTTAAAAATCTTCTTCTCAAAAATCTGTGGTCCAGGAAAGATGAAACTTTTGTGGAAAAATCCTCAGGTAGTGTAGATTCAAGTTTATTTAAATCAGGGGTAGGGTGGGGCTATAATGGATTATCAAAGTTTTACATAGGAATATATAGGGAAAATTTAAAAAAATCTTCTCAAGAACAGCAAAGCCATGATTAGTCATATTTATATGGAAGTTTCTTCAGATAGTGTAGATTCAAGTTTGTTTAAATCAAGATCCCTCGGGGAAGGTTGGGGTCACAATGAAAGTTAAAACTTATAGGAAAATAATCTTTAAAAAATCTTTGAAAGCCACAATTAGTCAAATAAATATGGAAGTTTCCTCAGTAAGTGTAAATTCCAGTTTCTTCAAATCATGCCCCACCACTTTAGGGGTAGGTTGGGACCACCAATATGTATTTAAACTTTTCAATACTGAACTGAGTGCTCGGGTGAGATATATGGCCCTTAGGGCTCTTATTTTGTAAGCATCAGTCAAATATTCAGTATGCCGCTGTTGTTTTTTTTTTTTTTTTTTTTTTTTTTTTTTTTTTTTTTTGGGTCATAGTCATATATAAATAGTTAAATACACATATGAATAAAATGTACACAACAAAACAATTGTACTCATTAAAACACTTGGATAGACATGTTTTAAAAGTATCATGGGGGACATCCTTGCAATGCCATGGGTCCTGGGTCCTGGCTAATTTCATGTGATATTTTAAGTCTTGCTTCTCTCATTGAGAAGCACCAATCAAATTGAAGCTTTCAGAAATATTTAGATATGATAATGTAAACAGGAAGAATCACCTGTTACAAGTTGTTTATCATAGAATATGGCTTAATGTGATTGGTTGAGAGATGAGAAAAACAATGGATTTGAAAATTCCCCTAAAGATAATGCTACAGTCAGCCCATGATATTAATGAATGAAATTGACCAGGGGTCCCATGCAATGTATTGAATCAGGGCCCCTTGGCATTGCAAGGGGGGGGGGGGGTGTAGCCAGGACAAGTCACTTCAGATGCATGACACTCCTAACCATTTTACAAGGGTCTGTTTTTCCTAGGGGGTCAAAGACCTTTTTATTTTTGCTTATTTTCTTAAGCATTTAATATTTTTGTAAATTCCTTGTGGGTCTCCTGTAGATTTATGCTTACTGTATGCATAGCATAGGATTAATATAATTATGTACTATTTAATGTAAAATGTTCAGGGCATAATTATTAATAGTGTTATTGGTTTTGTATTCATCACTCATATAACAGAATGTCTTTTGGCAGTTTACCTTATATTATTCATCATATTGTGTACATGAATAAAAGATAGAACAAAAAATTTAAAGCCAAACTCCGTTGACCACAAAAAAAAGGACTTGTGACAAATGAAATAAAATGTAGATCATAGATGCATTATTTCTCAAATCCATCAGCCTGGCTTGATTTTCTTGAACTTGGGTCTCTTTTTCTATTTTGACCTGGAAGTTCATCTGATCCAATGGTTCAAGAGAGCTTTTCTGATCCCTTAAGGACATACGCAACATAGTTTGAACTTTATTGTCGTTTTCCTTGGAGTTGTAGAGTTCCAATACTTAAAGGAACTGTGTGCTACATTTTAATGTCTATATATTCTGTTGTACACTTCTTCTTAAACAAGTATGTTTAGTGATTTTCGTATATTTTTCTTTGAATATTATACAAGAATTTTGCCTCAATTGGTGTCTTTTCAAAACCCCTGGTATTATTAAATAAAAATACTCCACCAAAGGAATTGTCAAATAAATTGCACCTTGAATTTTACAATGAAGTCTATGGGGAGTGCAGGTTTTATTAAGATATTGTAAGAAGTAATTTGAATTTCATGTAGAGCTCTTGGTGAAAATATGCATAAACTCTCTCTTTATTAAAATATGAAATAAAGTGAATCATTTGCCACAGATATTTTGATAAAATTAAATTTTTGGGTTTTTCATCAAGGGCAGATAACTCTTCAAAAAATGTTAAAGTGCAAAATGACCAGCTTCTTTCATGTTATCAGTCATGTGAATTTGGTTCATTTCCCTTTCATCATTATCTAGCAATACATTTTTAACTAGTTTAAAATGATTCCAAACAGTTCAAAATCCATTCAGTATACACTGAATACCTTAATACATGTATCAGACTTTCTCAACAGAACTACTGGACCAGTTTTAACTAAACCTGGCACAAATGAAGGAGAAATTTATTTTCAATGAGGAGAAAACTAAAAAGTAATAAAATTTAAGTAAACAATAAATCAATTCATTTTGGCATGAAGACCATTGGTTTCACTAATAGGATGCTTCCTTTTCATACTAGTTATCATGAAAAAAATTGGCAGGAAAAAAATTCTCCATCTCAGGTTTCCCTTGATTATGCATGGTAATTATAAAAACTCTAACTGTGTTTCAAACTTTTTATTTCAGGGAATTTGTGATAGAAGATTGTGCAGATCTGGACAAAAATTCAATGTGAATAACTTTGAAGAAAGAAGTCTTGGCAAATTTCAGAGAATTTTTGATGGAAGAATATGTGTTGTTCCTGAACATTTTGCACATGAAATTTGTCCTTTTGACATCATTTGACACTAATTTGAAGTGATGCATTTTTGATAAATTTGTACATGTATATGAAATACTCCATTTAAAGTGTCACATCTGTGTCTCAGGTTACTGCTGATAAAGTGGGATCTGCATGAGTGAACAAACTTGAATTTCTGCATTTATATTGATTGCATTTATGAAATTTGTATTTATATTTACCAAAGTACCAAAGAATGTGTTAAAATTATATGAAAATGGATGATATGTGATGATTTTTTATGGTATTTTCTTGGATCTGAATGTCAAACATATAAAGGAATGCATGTTGGAAAAGCTGGATTGACTTCTTTGAGCTCTGCCATACATGTATGTACATGCGATAATGGCATTTTTATGTATGTATATGGCAGCTTATGGTGAAGGTCGAAGTTTTTCAAATTCATGTCAAACTCCAAGGTCAAGGTCAAGAGATCACAAATGTTATTATCCAAAGACAGGTCTTGTCTCAAGAAATGTGCAAGTAAAATACGAAAGCCCTAGCACTTACCTTTGAAAAGTTATGGTGAAGATTAAAGTTTTTCAAAAGTCGAACAACAAGTTCAAGGTCAAAATTAATGGTGGTCATGGGAAGGTCTTGTCATAAGAAATATGAAGCCCTAGCCCCAACTGTTCAGAAATTATTGCCAAGGTAAAAGTTTGGTAAAATTTTACAAAAATGGGTCAAACTCAAAGGTCAAATATGTTGGTACCCAAAGAAAGGTTTTGTCACAAAGAATACACATGTGAAAAATGAAATGCATAGCTCCAACAAAACAAAAGTTATGGGAAAAGTTAAGTTTTGGGGACATACAAACAGATAGACAGGGCAAAAACTATAAACCCCTGAATCATCTTTGATTAGGGGGGCATAAACAACACTGATGTATTATACAGATTTGTTCGCACTGTACAGGAACCAAATGATGGCTATAATATGGGGTCAAAACTGAAAAAAGGTAAAAATTAGGAAAATTAGGAAAATTATGCATTTATTTTGTATAGTGTATATGTGTCTGATAATCCATAAATACATGCACGCATTTTAATGTAAAAATGACAATTAAGCAGTACCTCATGCTTGACCATGAGAAGAAATTCACACTCAAATTTAGTATTCAAAAAAAAAAAAAAATTACATGTAAATGTAATGTGAAGCAGTCACCCATTCAAGGGTTAAACAGGCTCGACATTGCTTAACTTGTCTAATATAGAGGGAGAATTTACCGCATCACTAGAAAAGCTAGCTCACTAGCGACTCAGTACAAGTTCCCTATATACTGTCTGATACATTGGTACATATTTCCTAAAAATATAAGCACATAACAAAATTAAAGAAAATTGTTTATTATATTGTTTCAGTCTGACATAAACCTTTTTTTTTTCTTAGATCAATTTCAATCCGCACAAGAGAGAAATGAAATATCTCTAAATTTCAGTAACATATCAGTGTCCTGTTTGTGTATGTACATGTGGGATTTCATCTGCTATTGCATCTGTACATATTCTGTATTGGTAATCTTGAAATGCTTAAAGATTGATGTCATGGATTCTCAAATTAGATAAATCATCTAGTCTAAAACTTATAGGCTCAGTGTAAAAGATCTAGTAGTACAGAATTAAGTGATAGCAATAAGTCTGGCAGTCTATAAATCCATCCGAATTTAAATAGATCTGTCTCCTTCTTCAGATCCTTTTCTTTCAAACAAAACATTTTTCAAAATTGGTTATGACGTCATCCATAGACATTTCTGAAATATAACAATACTATTACATCACCTGATTGTTGATCAATGAAAAGGACACATAACAAGAGGCCCATGGGCCATAATGCTCACCTTAGACACCTGATAATGCTCACCTTAGTCACCTTCCTCCTGGCTGAAGAATTTAAAAAAAAAAGTCCTTTATTCCAATGAAAAATTACCTAATATTGTGGCCTCACCTTAGCCTAAAGGTTTGTAATTAAAAATTTATTTGAACCCCATAACATGTTCTTGTGTCCTTCCATCACACTTTGAACTTTTATATGCTGATACATATTGATGAGAGCTACTCAACATTTTTTTACCTTGACCTTTCCTTTGAACCTGACCTTACTTTTCTTAAATTAGAGTGTTAAGCTCAGTTTCAAGAGCTATTTAAGATATTTTTATCAAATCTTATATGCTGATACATATTGATGGGACCCATTCAACTTCATCAACATATTTTTGACTTGACCTTTCCCCTGACCTTGACCTCATTTTTCTTAGATTAGTAAGTAGCTCTATTCAAGAGATTTGGATCAATCTTCATATGCTTATACATATTGATAAGAGCTATTCAGTTGCATAAATTTTGTTGATCTTGACTTCTCTCAATTTCTCTCAATTTTGTGTTAATTGCTAAGCTCAATTTTAAAGAAAAAATTGTGATTTTTTATTCAAACTTCATATGCTGATACATTTTGAAGAGTGTTATTGAACTGCAACATAAAATTTTGACCAGGACTTTTCCTTGGACCTTGATATCACTTTTTTCTTAAATAACTATATGCATGTAACACAGTTTCAACAAAACAATTCCATATGCTTTTATGTAAGCTTATGCACTGATGCAAAATTTGTTAAGAATTTATCAACTTTGTTCAACCTTTTTACCTGGACCTTTCCAATGACCTTTTTTTTTTTCAAGATATTATCATCAAACTTCATACACAAATGCAAAAATGCAAATTTTCATGATGCATGATAAGCCCTAGTAGGGGTATTCATGTCCTATGGTCAAATTTCTAGTTTGTAGTATATTCCCATGCAAATTTTTAATCCCATACTGTGGCTCCATCCTCTCAAAGGGCAATCTCCTATGCAGAGTTGTCATTCGTTCCTCTCTCAGACACCTCTGCAATGGGCTCGCATCAAGATTTTGACATTATAATGTAAAAAACATAACATTCCCAGAATTATTTTAAATTAAATTAATAGTTCTAGATCTACTTGGAAAGTAGCTACCTTTAGGAACAAAATTAGTGCAGGCATTTAATTAAAATGAATTTAAACAAACACACTATTTTTCATGTTTATCACTGTGATATATGCGAGCAGATGACAGAGGTGAATGTATGAGCCGATGGTAGAGTGCTCAAAGGGGTCCTATTTGACTGAAAATGAAACTACGCTATGCCAGGAAGTTTTCACATAAGTTTTAATTTTTCTGCCTAGTGGTTCTTAAGAAGATTTTCAAATGACACCGTCAAACGTTAATTTTCTCTTTATGACCTCCCCTTGGCTCTTCATTTGAAAAAAATTAAATCCTTTCCACCAAATATTGTCTAGTGACAAATTTGGTTGAATTCTGGAAAAAAAAGTTGAAAATGTGAAAAGTTTACAGATGACTCAACATTTATGAATGATAGACAGATGCCAGACACTCTTTAATCAGAAATGTTCACTTTAACTTTGGGCTCAGTGAGCTTAAATGTACGGTATTTAATAATAATTATAAAGTAGATGTCTGTTTTCAATATATTAAGAATGTAAATATAAATATAGCACCTACTATATTATCCACATCCTAAAATTTATATATTTTGCAGCATGTTTTTTTTAAAATTGTACTGCAGAATATATCAATTCTAGGATGTACATAATTTTCAAAAATTCTGATTAATGTAAAAATGTGCAATTACTCTTTAGATTTTCTTAATGCCCCCCCCCCCCTTTCCTGGCTAAATCTGCCACTGTGATAAATAAATCAATTTCTAATTCTTTTGAACACTGAATGTCCTTTTTACCTCTGTGCCATCCATAATTCTTTGAATGTAAAATCCTTTTCTTTCTTTACAACACTGTTTTCTTTTTTTTTTAAACCTGTATACTTCTATAAATCAAGATTCTTTGTATAGCTCCTAAAATAAAATGTGCAAATTATTCTTTAAACAAGAGGCCCATGGCCCACATCGCTCACCCGAGCACTTTGGCTAGGAAAAATTGGAAATCAGTTCAGTATTGAAAAGTTTTAAATATATGAGTGGTCACAACCTATGGGGGGCATGATTTGAACATACTTGAATCTACACTAAATGAGTATGCTTCCATATTTATTTGACTCATCATGGCTTAAGAAGATTTTTAAAGATTATTTTGTCATAAGTTTTATCATCTATTGGGCCCCTCCCTACCCCCATGAGTCCTGATTTAAACAAACTTGAATCTATACTTTAAGAGAATGCTTCCATATAAATATGACTAATCATGGCTTTGCTGTTTTTGAGAAGATTTTTTAAATTTTCTCTATGTATTCCTATGTAAAACTTTGATAATCCATTATAGCCCCACCCTACCCCTGGGGGTCATGATTAAAACAAACTTGAATCTACACTACCTGAGGATTTTTCCACAAAAGTTTCATCTTTCCTGGCCCACAGATTTTTGAGAAGAAGATTTTTAAAAGATGATATTAATTTTTCACTAAATTAATTTGTAATTATCTCCAGTTGGAAGGAAGTGTGGCTTTTATTTGAACAAACTTTAACCCCCTTTACCTCAGGATTGTTGTTAAGTTTGTCGAAAAAGGTCAAGCAGTTCTTGAGAAGAAGTCAAAAATGTGAAAAGTTTAAAGAGATATGGACACCAGACAAAATGTGATCAGAAGAACTCACTTCAGCCTTAAGGCTCAGGTGAGATAATAAAAAGTAAAGTAATAAAAAAAAGTTATCGCCTACCTACCTTCCCTAACATTTTTGGCATGTTACCAGAAACAAACACATTATAATTTTTTTATTGGCTTAAAGGGAGAACAGTCCCTCATGCCAGCTGATCCCAGATTGACCCCACAAAGAGAAATACTATTTTGAAATATGCTAAAGTTGTCTATTGTTAACAAAGGCTATACATGTATTTTTTAATGATATTTATCAAGGACTTACATATGTGTAGTCACCTTACCAATAACTTTTGAAATAGAGTATCGGGGATCCCTTGCACTGTATTCCGCAATTCCTGCTTCCAGGCAGAATTTATTGTTCAATAGTTCCATTTCCTATCTGAATTCTCTTTGAATCTGTGGCAGAAAAACAAACTGTATGCAAAATCTAAAAAATATCAATGGGTACATGTACGAGTATGATTATGGCATGTACAAAGGAGTAGACATGGTAGATGAGAAATAATTTTGGTTAGGAAAAACATTTTTCACCATGTTAAGGTCACTACCTTTTTATAAAGGGGTGGGGGTAGAGGTGGCAAATTTTGTCAAGTCAGATTATTTATTTATTTTTAGCATTCACAGGACAGAATATTTATTTCCAGTTGATCTAAAAATGATTATTTACTTTCTTTTCTTGTCCAAAATCAGAAAACCACTTAACCACATGCAAGAAGGGTGTGTGTGTGTGGGGGGGGGGGATATCACAGTGACAGTCATGGTCTGACAGGGTCATTGTTTTCCTTTATTTCTAGCAATGCCAGTGGATGAAGTTAATTTACTTAAAAATCAAGGTTAAAATATTTATTTCCTTAATCTATCAGTCCCCCCCCCCCAATCAAATGATCGTCCCTATATGCTCTTAATCAGGCAGGTGGTTTTAATAAAGTACTAGTATGTGCTTAATCTCACATTTATGCACATGATCTATTTCTGACAGCTGTCTGAGGCAATTCGAACTACCTGTTTGTTCGGTAGCTCTAGCTTAATTACAATAAACTGACAGCTGATTCAAGAGACATTATCTGAATGATGCCAGTCATTTACATGTACATTAATGATTAGTCTTTACTTACCTCTTATAGCCTAGCTAACGTTGGACTTTCTGTCTTCCACTTTGTTTACATGATCGAACAGCGCACATGGCCTTTTCACGTGACGATCTCCCTCGCATCGACGCTTGTTTTCCGTCACGCTTCAAATAATATTTCTCCACGCTCAAGATAATATTTCCTTCACGCTTCAAATAATGTGTGCAGTCACAATTATAATCGCGTCTCAACATAATTATTGTTTCAACAGGAGGACAGAGTTTTCGTTCCTGTCACTAGAAAAGAAGTTATCTTTCCTGTTGAAAAATAAAAATAATTGCGAACAAGGGCGCACATCATTATTATTGTTGCAAAGATTATAACGTCGACTTGGTACATTATAATTTTTAAGCGTGTACATTTTTATTTATTTTCAGTCAGTACATTATTGTTACAGGAGGTGAAGTCTTATAAATTGTTGAGGCAAGAATAATTATAATCTTGGTGCAAAATAAAAATTATGTGTACGAATCGACTGACAAGATTATAATTTGGAGGTGTATAAAAATAATGTCTCCGTACTAACTGAAAAGATTATAATTGTAAAGTGAGAATAATTATTATAATGTAGGGGCAAAATAAAAATAATGAATACACATGGACGGACAAGATTATAATTGTTGTAGGAAAATAATAATGTTAAAAAAAAAAAAAAAAAAAAAAAAAAAAAAGCAAGATTTTTTATTTTGGGATGAGATAATTATTTTTGGTATAATTATATAGGAAAAAATAATAATAATGTGGGGGTACCCTACGGCTTTCCATAGTGTACACATGGACAGACAAGATTATAATTATTAAGAAAGAATAATTATTATAATTTTGAGGCGAAATAAAAATAATGTGTGCAGACATCGACTGACAAGATTATAATTTGGAGGTGTATAAAAATAATGTCTCCGTACTAACTGAAAAGATTATAATTGTAAAGTGAGAATAATTATTATAATGTTGGGGCAGAATAAAAATAATGTGTACACGTTTGGCAGACAAGATTATAATTGTTGCAGGAAAATAATAATGTTGTAAAGAAAAACCAAGATTTTTATTTTTGTATGAGATAATTATTTTTGGTATACTTATATAGGAAAAAATAATAATAATGTGGGGGTACCCTACGGCTTTCCATACTCCTTATATGTCTTCCTCTTACCTAACTCCACATGAAGTATTTAAGGATAAAAGTATTCAAGTTACTGAGTCACATTTAAGTGTTGACCGGCGGATAGACAGACGGACCCTACCTTAATTACGAAACACCGGTATATTGATGCGGGACCCTTATTATCCTTCTTTTTCATACCTTTATACGAATTTATTGACATATAAAAGAATTTAAAGAAAATAAATTATCATGAATATAAATCATGATGAATCTCAAACTCACCAAACTTTTTCGGTTGTACTTCTGAAAATAAAACATACAAGAAAGCAAATTAAAGAAAGAGCATATAAAAATCATTATACTCATATCAGTAAATAAATATTCACATTCTCTATAACTTACGTCTCTGGGTTTCCGGTGGAGGATCGCCATATTGCGTTGCAAGAACTACTGCTGCTGTTATCCCCATCGCCATGCAAATTAAGACCACCACAAGTTTGACTGTCTACAACAAAAACAAACAAACAAACAAACAAACAAAAACTACATATAAATTTAACTTAGAATGAATATCGATGTCCTAAATACATGTAGATTGCCATATTTATGACACTTATTTCATCCTTCCTCTAGTTACAGTAACCTCCACTTCAGCTGGCATAGAAATTTAATTATGACAACGTTCAGAGTCATCAGTATGGATCTATCTCAGTGTGTCTTTTACAATGAAATATGGAGGAGGGTTTCTTTAACTTTTTAGTACTCACTTCCATCACACGCTTCTTTGCCATGTTTGGCTTCTTGTCTTCTTCATCGTCTTTAGAGGTTAACGTCTAGAAAAAGAACAGATATGTAAATGATAGATTCCTGTGACTTTAATTTCAAAACGTTTATTCCAGATTAAAATTCATGAATTATTTAGTATGATTTCATTATTACTGTAATATTTGTTCCTTGAGAAGGTGCGTATGAACTGGAAAAAGATATTTCTTCTCGGTCCTTGTTGAAACCAATTGAACCATTTCCAAGTGACTTACTTTCCTCTCTTTTCCGTAACTGTATGCATAATTTTACGAAAATGTAAATGTTATGAACTGTACATATCTTAACGTATCAGCTTTAATGAATTTTCATTAAAAAAAAAAAACTATGATATAAAATACAGGTAAACTAGTTTTGATAGAATATGTTGCCTTTTTTTAATTTAATCATAATCAATAGTACTCGTATGTCTCCCTTTAATCAAAAATCTAAAGATAAAAGAAGTATGAAAATGATTTCACAATTTGTAAATATACCCTGTTTGGATCAAAGCTATAACCAGGATTGTAGGACTTCGTTGTGGATGTGTTTCTCTGCGAGAAATCTATAGCACTCTGCAATCATAAAAGTAATCCTTTTAGAACACTTATGTTTGATAACTCATCTTAAATTGATTACAAACACGTTTTCTGTTTATTATAAATTTGTATCAGCACCTGCAAGACAAAAACATTCAATGTAGGATTTGCGGTTATTTCAAACTTTCGAAATCTGTTTGTAATAGTGTATTTTCAAGGAAAAGGAAACAAAATATTTTGATATGCTAATAAGTTTCGGTTTTATATTCCAAAGAAGTGGACTCATGTTTCTCCCCTTTAATAAGATTTACTTGATTCAGCTGGTAATTAAGATATTTTTAAGGAGGTTGGATGCTGAATTCAAAAGTCTTAAGATTTTTAAAAGCATATTTTTTGCCCCAGTATTCGAATATTCGGGGGTATACAGTTTTTGCTCTCTCCGTTCGTCTGTCTGTCTTTTTTTCCGCAAACTTTAACCTTTTGCCCATAAATTTTGATTGGTTGGAGATATATTGCTTTCATATTTCACATGTTTATTCCTTGTGACAAGACCTTCCTTTGAATACCAAGATATTTGACCGCTTGACCTTGACCTTGGAGTATAACCCACTTTTGCAAAAATTTACCAAACTTTAACCTTGGTCATAACTTTTGAACAATTGGTGCTAGGGCGTTCATACTTATAAAGTGCATTTATTGTGACAAGACCTTTTCATGGGTATAAATATTTTTGACCTTAATCTTAGAGTTTCACCGAATTTTGAAAAACTTTTACCTTTGCCATAACTTTTGAACAGTTAGTACTAGGGCTTTCAAATTTTACAGGTGTCTTTCTTGTGACAAGACCTTCCTTAGACACTAACAATTTTGACCTTTTGACCTTGACCTTGGAGTTTGACGTACTTTTGAAAACTTTTACCTTCGCCATAACTTTTGAACAGTTGATGCTAGGGTTTTTATATTTCGCATGTGTATTTCTTATGATAAGGTCTTCCCTTGCGCACCATTAATTTTGACCCACTGTTAAAAAACCTTAAACCTTGACCATTACTTTTGAACATTTGGTGCTTGGGCTTTCATATTTACCACGTATATACATTGACACAAGTACTTTTTTGGTAACAACATTTTTTTATCTTTTGACCTTGGAGTTAACTTGCATTTGACAAACTTTCACCTTAACCATTAGCTGCAGTGTTTCACAAACATATCTTGTTAATATCTGCACACATAGCTTAATTAAAATTCTAAACGAAAAATTGGAGGCAATAAGCTTCCTTTGGCGCTGTGGTACATTCCATATGACCTTTTTGCACTGTAATTAAACCTGTGCATAAATCACTTTTTATGAGGTTTTTTCTTCTTTCTTTATCCGATAAATTATGGAACCAATCTTATTTTGTGCTACTTGGACGCAATCAAAACGGAAACAAAGAAAAAACATTTCAAATTACTTCGCGTTTTTTCATCCTGAGTTGGGAGAGGGCAAAAATACATTTTTTTTATATTTCATGCATAATATTTATTCTATATTGTTTGTTGAGAATCACAAAACTAAGTTCGAATTATAAACTAAACATGAATATAAATCATACTGGCATAAAACGATTGCACATGATGCCCTGTCAAGTCAGAGTAGAAACTTCCTTTATAAACCATTTGAATTCTATTATATATATTATTCTTTCGTGGTCATATTACATGGTATTATCTGCTTTGTAAAATGAAACGAAGCTTTCAAAATCTGGACGTACGTTCATTTATATTTTGAAGTTTGGCATTTTTTCTATGACCATGATCATGATACAATTGTTAAAAATAAATGATTGTAGAAGAATTATCAAGAAATTGGTGCATGTGCACTTGAAGATCTTTGTAGTAAATTGTTTTTGATAATCCAGTGTGGATTAAAGTTCCATAAAATATTAAAGGTAAATGCAACTGGAACCCGGAAGTAGAATTTTTTAAATGTCAGTTAGTGTTTTTCCTTTTGTGCCTATGTTTTCAAAAAAAAAAAATAAATACAAATACATGTAAATATCCTCTATAACCTTGAGCTGGTTTTTACATGAATTACTGTATGCAAGACATACACTGATAACAAATTAGCTACACAGATGTAATAAACGATGAATATTACTCTAGTACTTTCAAAAGCAATGTTGGATATTTCAATAAGAATTCTAAACACAAATCAAATTAGGGTGTATTTTACATGCATGATGAATGGGGGGATCGACAAATGAACATAGGTTATCCTTTTCGGGGTCGGGGAAAGGCTGGCGTGGTTCACTGAAGAAGAATAAAACATGTGCGTGACATATATTAAAACAAAAAGACTGAAGCTTCCTATTTTAAAAAACAGTGCAGATGAAAGATATTTAACTCTGTTCAAGTTAATCAGTGTAGTACTCGAAAAACTTTGAAAACTTACAGGTGAAACAGGTTGTGCCTCAGGAACAATGGCATTTGAATTGTCGACATTTTTCTGCAAGAAAAAGTGACGGAGATTTAATAAATTATTTTACCAGCCGATCTGTCGAGATCTGTCCATCGAGAGAGAGAAAGAGAGACTTTTGCATTTTCTAACATCCGTTCTAACTAATAAATTATTAGTTTATAAATTTATTATTTAAATTGCATAACAGAGAAGCCATAAACAAGATTAGTTCTTATTTTACCAAAACAATCGATCGTTTAATTAACTGCACACAGGTACAGTCAGATAGTTCCATGGGATCACCATATTTACTTCCTGATTACAAAATGTCTATGATAATAGTACTTAAAAAGATATTTACCGAGGAATATACACTAGAATCACTAAGATTAAAATCCGTGGTATTCCAATTAGTGTATTTTTGTGATATATCCCCCTCTGCCATTCTGGAAATGGTGGAAAATCACAAGATATCCATTGAAATCCGAAGATCTATTTTGAGTGTTTGTGTATACTATGTGGAATATTTAAAAGACCCGATATTCCAACAACACAATGCTCTGTAAATTATTGCATGGTTGCTTCG
Organism: Saccostrea echinata; assembly: GCF_033153115.1. Lineage (NCBI taxonomy): Eukaryota > Metazoa > Mollusca > Bivalvia > Ostreida > Ostreidae > Saccostrea > Saccostrea echinata. The sequence continues at coordinate 2,284,282 of NW_026889763.1, read as the reverse complement.
TCGATCAACAGCATGCATGATTTCGCATTTTGAGTTGATTTAAATAATTGTGTTTTGAATGAATAGTTTTTCGTATTGATCCATTTATTATTGATCATTCATTTCCATGCGTTTATTTTTCAAAAAGTGCACTTAAAAGTTTTGATTATTGGTACGTATAAATGATTTTGCTAAATCAACTTTCTAATCGATCTATTCAATTATATATATAGTTTCACTTAAAAAATTGATATTCATCTGCAGAACAAATTAACATGGAAAGTCAAGGTTTGTAATGACAAGATATTTGACGTGTGAAGTGCATTTTTTTTCAGTAACTACCTACCAAACAAATAACTATGTAGCAAGCTATGTCCAATTCACATGTTTGTAATATTTGTGTATTTCTCTAATAACCGGAAGTACAGTAAGGTTCTCTCTTTCTCTCTTTTTCTCTATACTTACTAGATTTCCAGACAGATAATTTATGTCGATGTCATCTTCAAAGTAGCGATCCATTTTCAATTAATATTTCTTAACAGCATAGTATGAGAATAATCCATAACTTGAACAATTTCTTGGGAAAGTTTAAGCCCTTTTTTTTACCAACTACTTGTACTTAAACTACCCATGAATATTTCAAGTCCCATGGTTCATGATTTTCTTTTGACTGGTGTGTTTACACGGACAGGTTTCAACTTCCTCGTCTGTATCTTTTAGAAAGCTTATGCGTTAAAGTGTTCATGCAATTACATCGCAAATTACCAAAATACTCCAAAGCCTATTTCAAAGATCATGACACAATTAGTATATTGTATTTGAAAATCTAACCTGCGCTGTGAAGTTGAATTTAGAATGTATTACCATTTAAAATCTCTCTATCGTTCGAAGTTTTGTTGAACTTCCCAGGGATTTTCATTTGAAATGTTTATGCAATCTGTTATGGGCATAAGCCTAAATTGTTCAATCTAGAAAGAAATTTGACTCGAGCAATTCCTTTTTAGCTCACCTGAGCTGAAAGCTCAAGTTAGATTTCCTGATCACATTTTGTCATTTTGTCAATTTTTTTTAAGGACTGCCTTAGTTGTGAAAAACACTACTTCCTGCAAGTGGAATGAAGTTCTTTTCTTTAAACCAACAGGCATGCTTATGATCGAAGCTGTCTTAAGACTAAGACATCTCATAACTTACGACATATCTTAGTCTTAAATGGGGCCAGCGAAGCTATCCTATCTTAGGAAACTTCCTAATCTTAGTCCTAACTTTAAGACGACGACGAGGGTGTCCAAAGACATATCTTAGGTGTTATGGTTTTTGTATGTAAAGAACCAATACACCGATAGGCCTAAATGATAACAAGTCGAGGAGCACGTTTTGTACAGGTCTCTGTATTTAAGAACGGAAATTACAACTGGCGCCTTGCGCATACTCAAACCAAGTATATGTAAAAAATCAATATCTAAGGGGGATAACTCTCATAACAAAATTAGCCAGATAATGTAACATCTCCCCTTTTAACAAAGAAATCAAATTCACTTAATTCATGTACAATTCATCATATTACATTAAACAGAGTCATTTGAAATCATATGTGTCCAAAGCTGTAGACAATGTTCTGATTCACAATGAACATATCAACAATGTTTTTTGAACATACATATGCAATTAGTGTAGACTGATTTGGTAATTAAGATAACAACTGATTGACAATTTGATTACATAGAGGGAATAATTTTTTGTTTTACAACTCTACCAGACCTAGTTACATATGGTTTGGATTGCTCTGGAGGCTTAGGTGAGTTACCTGTATCAGGATTTTCTCCAGGATGCACATCATTACCAGAATTCAAAATTGGGGTATTGTCTGGCAAAGGCTCATGTTTGAAAACATCATACTGGGGAAGAGCAAGCTCTCCTGGCTGGGGAGCCTCATTTGTTTTAAGGAGAAATCTCCTGTTGCGCCTATACAAAGAACCAGCAGGTGTTTTGACCAAATAAGATCTGTTCCCATGTGGTTGCATTATAATGGCTGGGGACCATTTTTTATCATTCAGCTGAACCCTAACTGAATCACCAGCATTGAGAGGTCTAAGAGGATGAGCTGATCTATCATGGTAGAACTTTGATTTGTCATGACTGACTTGTAGCTTCGCCCTTATCTTATCTGTGTCATGATGAAAGGGTTTGAGACTTTCTTGAACAATAGGGATGTTAGACCTAAGTCTTCTGGACATTAATAGTTGTGATGGGGAAAGTCCTATGTCCAAAGGAGTAGTCCTGTATGTCAGAAGGGCCAAATTAATGTCTTGTTGGTCAGCCTTACACTTGGTAAGAATGCCCTTTATGGTTTGTACTGTCCTTTCAGCGAGACCGTTAGATTTAGGGTATCTTGGGCTTGAAGTGACATGCTGAAAATTCCACTCCTTAGAAAAATCAGCAAATTCATAACTTGAATATTGTGGACCATTGTCTGAAATAAATTACCATGTCTTGCAAAGACTTCTTTGCATTTCGAGATGATGGTGGAACTATGAGTATTGGTTAGTCTGAAAACTTCAAAATACCTACTGTAATAGTCAACAAATAGAACATAGTCCTTGTCATCCCAAAGAAAGAGATCTGAGGCAATTGTTTGCCAGGGGTATGAAGGAATTTCATGAGACTGCAAAGGTTCCTTAGAGTTGGAATTCCTAAATTCTAAACATACATTACACTTCAGTATTAGGTCTGTAATGTCTTTTGTAAGTCCTGGCCAGAAAACTGTCACGAGCCCTTCTCAGGGTTTTTTCAACACCAGTATGTCCCACATGTAATATTTTTAAGAGCTCATTCCTGAGGTCACGAGGAATGACAATTCTAAAACCCTTCATAATGAGCCCATTCTCTACTGACAATTCATCGCGGAAGTTCCAGTATTCCTTAATGGTGTTCGGGCAATCTCTGCGCGAATCTGGCCATCCTTCCAAAATATATTTGGTTAAGGTTTGAAACTGGGGGTCTGATTCTGTAGACAACCTAATCTGTTCTAGACGACGATCACTGACCTGAATGTTTTCATGTACCAAATGTACTTGAGCTTCAATGCCCTTGGAGAGCTCTGGCATTGTATAAGGTAAGTACTTCCTAGAAAGTGTATCTGCTACAGGGATCTGTTTCCCTGGAACATGAACAAGCTTAAGGTTGTATCTCTGTAATTGCAGAATCATGCGCTGTAAGCGGGCAGGGGCAGTAAGTATAGACTTCTGCATAATAGATACTAATGGCTTGTGGTCTGTTTGAACGCACACCTCACGCCCATATATGTAATGACGCTTACACCCAAACAGAATGGCTAACATTTCCTTTTCTATTTGTGCATAGTTAATTTCTGATGGGGTAAGTGATTTAGAGGCATAAGAAACAGGCTTGCCTTCTTGTAAGAAAGTAGCTCCAAGACCAAATTTGGAAGCGTCGACTTGCAATACAGTATCTTTGCTAGGATCAAAATAAGCCAATACTGGTCCTGGTGACCTTGTTATTATGTCCTTGACCTTAGTAAAAGACTCTTCTTGGGCTGGGCCCCAAACAAATTCAGACCTTTTTAACAATAATTGTCGCATGGGGCTAGTAATATCAGCCAAGTTTGGTGTAAATTTGGATAGGTAGTTTACCATACCCAGCACTGTTTCAAGTTCGTTACGATTTTCAGGTGGTTTCATGTCTTTAACCGCAGAGACCTTTTTAGGATCTGGCTTGATGCCATCTGCAGAAAGCAAGTGACCAAAGTATTCGACCTGCGACTGACCTACGTCGAGCTTCTCATCATTGAGCTTGATGCCCATTTCTCTTGTACAATGTAGAGCAGCTTTCAAGTTGCTATCGTGTTCAGCACGGGTCTTACCGTACACAAGAATGTCGTCGACTATAGCAACAACACCTTTAAGGTCTGCATAACAATAGTCAATATTGCGCTGAAATTCATCTTGCGAAAAGGTAACCTGAGGAAGCGATACCTACCATAGGGGGTATTGAAAGTGGTAAGGTAGCTAGAATCGTCGTCAAGCTTAATTGTCCAATAACCTGATCGTGCGTCAAGTTTGGTGAAATAACGTGCACCAGATAGCTCAGGTAAAATATCATTGAGAGTTTTAAGGGGGTAATGGGGTCGATGAATGACCTTGTTCAAATCTCTAGGGTCAAGACAGATTCGTAGAGCTCCAGATGGCTTCTCCACAACCATGGAGTTTACCCAACATGTGGGGGTATCGACCTTAGTGATGACCTGTAACTTCTCCATCCGGTCTAACTCAGTTTTTACCCTGTCACCCAAAGCTTGTGGTATTCTACGAGGGGGGTGGACAGCAGGTATAGCATCAGAATCTATATGGATAGTACATTCCCCTGGAAATAACCCTAACCCTTCAAAGATATCCTTAAACTGTGTCAAAACAGTCTCCCTGTCTAGTACACTGTCTGCGTTGGAGTCTGTTTTAGTCGAGTTTACTGTCACTGAATTAACAAATCTAACAAGTCCCATGTTCATACATGAAGAAAGTCCAAGGATAGGTGGGGCTTGCCTACCGTCAGGGTCAACAACATGAAATTGAGTGTGAAATATCTTGTCCCCAACCTTAAGAGCTACTTTACAATAACAGCGTTCTAACGGGGAACCCTGCATAACCCGACAAATCAGATGATGGACTCAATTGATCAGCAATACCCAGTTGTTTATAAGTAGAAATTGGTATCACATTAACTTGTGAGCCAGTGTCAAGCTTACATTTGACTGGTACATTATTTGGACCTAATGTGACATGTGTAAATGCTTGATTTTGTTCATACAAAACATCAAGTTTGTTAAGAGCATGAACTACACTGATACAATCAACAAACAAATCAGTAAAATTGTCATTAGAGCTGTGTAAAGGATAATCTGCTCCAGTTGGCTCACGAACTTCATGAACTTTCTTGCTACGGCAAACTTTGGCGAAATGGTTTCGTTTATTGCAAAGCTTGCAGGTTTTCCCATACGCAGGACACCTTTCCTTTTTGTTATGTTTGTATCCACAGTTTGGACAAACATGTACGGGTTTACTGGACGCATGGCTTGTGCTTGTGTCACTATACGGTCTTGGTACGGGTTGGCTGGTGCCATGTCCGGTCTTGGACGTCCTGTGGGAATCGCGATTTCCTGGCCTAGATGTAACAGCATGAACTTCCTGTGATGTGGTGCCCATTGACTTAAGCTGCTCTTGCGAGTATTCATAGTTTTGGGCGATTTGGATGGCTTTATCCAGAGTTAACTTTTCCCCTTCATTAATAAGTTTCTCACGAATCTTGGCAGAATTTGTCCCAAACACAATCCTATCTCGGATCATTTCGTCTGTATCGTTATACTGACAATCTTTAGCTAACAGATGAAGTCTGGTGACGAATTGTTCAATAGATTGTTGACCTTGAACTTCATTATAAAACTTAAATCTGCTAAACACTGGGTTAAGCTTAGGCTGAACGTATGCCTTAAAACGTTTGTAGTACGTATCTAGCTTCTTCTTTTCGTCGTTCGTCAAATTCCAAGTATTATACACATCGCGACCCTTGTCGCCTACCCAAATAAGTAAATAACTTATCTTGACAGTCTCGTCTTTCTCCTTCAAGGGACCGTCGAAGATGAGTTGCACGTGCTGTTGAAACTTTTTCCAGCTATCGACTAAATTTGTCGATGTCCAGTCTAAGCATGGCGTTGGGATGCCTGTAAGATCCATTTTTAAGAGACTTCTGACACCATGTTATGGTTTTTGTTTGTAAAGATCCAATACACCGATAGGCCTAAATGATAACAAGTCGAGGAGCACGTTTTGTACAGGTCTCTGTATTTAAGAACGGAAATAGATAGTTTTCAGTAGGCCCAATTTAGCAAGAGTTATTACCCGTTGGCCGCCATATTGGAGGCCAACATGCTCATATTCCTTCATTATTCAACCAACTTTAACTTTTTATACTGGCCATTGTGGGGTAAGAAGCATTGTTTTTCTGAAAAATATACATTTGTTAAAGCCTCCTTTATTTCATAATTTTTATCCTCTAAAGATTTTCCCCCAAATATTTCTGCTACATCCTCTTAAAATTGGTAAGACAAAGAGGAAAAATTACCAGGTTGACCACCAAGATGGCGGCCAAGGGAAATAACTTGGAGAGAAAATATGTCATATAAAAACTATCTATTACAACTTGCGCCTTGCGCATACTCAAACCAAGTATATGTAAAAAATCAATATCTAAGGGGGATAACTCTCATAACAAAATTAGCCAGATAATGTAACATTAGGTGATTTTAGAAGCGCTGCTTCCAGGAAAACAACAAGAAATTATTGAAAGCACATTGTTTATGTAATTAATCCAATAATTTTTGTAAAATATTAATTTCTTTTATGAGTTAAAACAATTTACTATTATGCCGTGTCACTGTATATCATATGTAAGCATGTACCTAAATAAAGGGAAATAGATGAAGTAATAAATGAAAATCCATTCATTAATTGATGTAGTAATCATGTATTGTAGCAAGTTAAAACGTTCTGAAGTAGTTTTATTTAAAATCTTTTGAAATATGTAAACGTACCAGTTATTAATTTGCTCTCTCTCTCTCTCTCTCTCTCTCTCTCTCTCTCTCTCTCTCTCTCCACTGACCTATTCACTGAAAATCTGTATTTCCTTTGATAGTCTTTTTTTGGATTGTTTTTATAATCGGTTACGACAATAGAGAAAGTATCACTTTGTTAGTAGTTATATCTTTATTAAAATGTGTGAAACTTACTAATTCACATATCATATGCAGATCCATGCATTTCTTCAAGGGGGGAGGGGTGCCACACACTCAAAAAAAAATTCAGACTCAGATATTTTTGGACAATCCAGGGGAAAAACACCAACTTCTCCAAACCTGATAACCTTTTCTTGTTTGTGGGGGAGGGTGTGTGAGCTGGTGGGGGTTAAGTTGCTTGTCTTTACAAATACACAGGACATGTTCATGTATAAAACTTTCCTTGCCATCTTTACCAGGGGTCCATGTTTTGTAGGGGGTTAGTTTACTATATACTTTATACTTTTAATAACTCAAAAAAAAAATCAAAGGGGACCGAGCCCAATGACTCTCCTAACCACCCACCCAACCCTTACATCCACACATGCATATGATGGTATATTAACATAGGAACAACATATGATGTTTGTTTTGCAAATATTAAAAAAGAAAAAAAAAGAGAGAACTGCTTGGAATGGAATTTACGACATCTTAACTTAAGATATTCCAAAGATACTTCCGTTTTACACAACAAGACGTATCTTAGGATAGTCTTAAGATATGTCCTAAGTAATATCCTAAGACATGTCTTAAGACACATATCTTAAGAAATTTTCATAAGCATGCCTGCATGTTCCACCTACAATTATATTTCTTTCAACTTACAATAATGTAGTTAGAGGGATACTGATTTTTTATGCTGCTTGTGAGTCAACACGAGAAACTTTTATTTACGATATAAGAAAATACCATATAAATTTTAAAAAAATTTAAATTGCTATGATTGGACAATATTTGATGATACATTTTAACCCAAAACATTTCAAATTTCTAAATCTTTTAGTTGGGCATCTTTATGATCAGTGTCTGTCTAATTAGTTTTCAAAGTACGTGTACTTGTATTTAAGCACATTTACCAGATGTCCTCTTAAAGATTAAACAGTGCTTCCTTGAATAAAATAAGTTTATTTTTAATGTACATGTAATTGTATTGAATGTAGCATTGAACAAATGATGCAAATCTATCAAAATAAAATTACGTTTTTTTTTTTAATTCAAGGCTGAGGATTTTCAACTATCGTGACAATTAAATTTGAAAGAAAATAAAATCAGGTAGGTAAATTCAAACGTAAGGTATTCATTTTTAATTAAAATATATTTAATTAAGATATATTTGAAATAAACTATCCAGTATAAATTTTTTTAACCTTGTTCCTCTCAATTTCAATATTGGAGGTTTTAGCTGCCTAAATACTAGAAGTTAAAAGCAACAGCTCTCAAAAATGTTACTGTCATTTTGATTTATCTTTATGTCCTTATTCTTAATTTTAACGACAATGCAGCGACAATGTATGTGAAGATCGAAACCGTTTCATAAATAGGGGTATGATCATCTACAAACATAAGTAACGAAAATACATTCAAAATACAACAGCACACCCAGGAGAGTTAATGATTCCTTAACACAACTTTATATTACAACCGTTTCCAACGATAATGTACAGTCCAGGCTTTTTGACATCTTAGACAAATGCATTTTTTTTTAAAAAGGAACTCCTTAATTTACGTATCTTGTCAATGGTCATCTGCAAATAATTTTATCAAAACATTCTGATTGTACAAACAAGTACTCTAGGGTTAATATTAAAAAGATGAGTTTCTGATAATATGTAGTTTTTAGAAATCAAGTCTTCCAACAATTCCCATGTGTACTAATTGCGTCACGTTATCAGCAGACCAATTTTACATATGAAGCAGAACTTAAAAACTTCTACATGAAAAGAAAAGGTCTCTTGCTATGGCCTTAAATTCGACATTTTGATCTATCTACGACGTTATATAAATAAATAAGATTAATTTTCATTCTTACGTTGATTCTGTATTACCCTAGAACTCGAAATAAAAGGACACCACGGAATCTAACACACCTGTTTCATATTTGAATATTTTACTAGAGAAAGACGTTAATGGCAAACTAACGACAAACCTTAATGATAAACATATGACGTCAACTTTTCTATCGTCAACTTCATTTATGTAGCAATACACCATTATCACCTGCATGGGGACTTTTTATCTCCAAGTATCTCCAAGTTGATTCAATACGCAAGAGCAATATTTAAAACGAAGGAAGCTATTGACAAATAGTTGATGACTGAAGGATATCAACAGTTTTCTTTTAAGTCAACATTTCACAAATTTTATACGATGACCTTGTAAGCAAATAAAGTCTATCTTTGAGTCGAATGTTGACTGACGTTTTCATACACATTGTTAGGCCAATATTATCACACTGAATTGTCTACGGATTTTCCGTTTGCCAGATCATGAGCATACGGAGGGTATGACAAGTCAACAGAGAATGCTTGCTCCTCCATGTACCTGATCCCACCTCTAATGTCTTTACAGTTCATTGGTTGCTCTATTCCCAATCTGTATTATTCCAGTTGATTTTTGAGCTTGATTACTGTTCGTTATCTTCATATTTCATTTTTGCATTTAATTTTTTTATCGTCAAACTCTTTTCTCAAATTCCCAAATATGATTTTTCCCTTCAGTTTTTTTTTAAATAATGATTAGTTTCGGTGATAAACAATTGAATAAATATAGAAGTTATACTGAAAGTATTTTTATTCAATAAGATCAAAGGAGATATTCTATTTTGCATTCTTTTTGTTTAAAATAAACTTTTTTTCGTTATCTTTTTTTTTAATTTCTAAAAAAGGTCCTTTTTTCTCCTGCTATCTTAGTTGTTCAATGTTCCGGAGGGACACAGATACTAAATACTTTGTAAAAGATTGATTGATTGATTGTATGGTGAAAGGCTTCAAATTTAGACCTTTACTCGACACTTAGGGCCATTGAGCAGTGAGGGGTCTTTATCGTGCCAACGCCTGCCGTGACACGGGGCTTCGGTTTTTAAGGTCTTATCAGAAGGACCCGCAACTTTCACTTCAAAGTGCCGAGCGCTTGGCGAAGGAACAGTTGCTACCTATTTTTTATTGACTTGGGTCAGTCGCGGCCAGGGTTCTAACCCACGACCTCCCGATCACTGAGCGAGCGCTCTACATGTAAAAGATGTTTCTAATTTTAATTGTTTTCAACATTTAAATATATATTTTTTCTGTATCTTCATTTTCCTTCAACAGTCTTTTCTATGGCCATTTTTTTTCTCTTTCTCTTATCTTGCTCTTTTTCATGAGCGGACAGTCGTGGCGTCAAAAATTAAAAATAATAGTAAGGACTACTTTAATTGTGCATTTTTCTTTATTTTCAATCTTTATTCGAATATAGAGAATTCTTCATTTTCATTTTATTTTATGTTTTTAATCTAATTTTCTATTTGATTGACTTTTTGACAGTCATGTTTTTTTTTAAACTTTTACTTAGCTTGCACATAGGTGAGAATAGCAAGTCGCTATAAACAAAATTCTCATTGTAGAAAAGACAGGACATCGATCAGGACATACAAACATACATCAACATACATCAACAGAGCAGATGAAAGTGGGTAACATTCAAGATGAGAATTCAAACTTTTTACAGAGGAAATATGAGGAAAGTTTTTGATGAACGTGACGAAGATGTTTCTGCCTATAAATAGGAATAAATAGGAATAACAGTAATAAATTATCATTGCTGGTCATGCTGAGTTTGTGATTGATTGTGATTATTGGAATCCTTTTTCTGTTTTTTATCCAAAAAAAAATGTTCCATGTTTTTGTTTTATATTTTTTGAATAATATTATTATTTCAATTTGCTGCAAGTATTTTCCAAATCCAAAATTTTTGTTAATTATTGGCCACATGGGACAAGACATTTCGCTTGTAGAACAAAATAATGAGCTTTTATACTAATAATGGGACATTCCTAAATATACTGGATTAAAGAAACAAAAAAAATAATAATTATGGCAATTAAATGTTTCTGTTGTTGATACAGTCTGATTTAAATACTTCTAGGATGCCATATCGTTGTGTACGCGCAAAATGTTGTAATTTCATTGGAAATAACCGCACAAAAAAATAATAAAACGAACTCCGAGTCCGATGTCAATAACTTCTTATTTGTAAATTAACTATTAAGCAAAGAAATGAGCAATGATTTGTATAATTGAACTTTATTAATATGATTTGTATTCTTATAACGAAAGAAATGTTATGTTTCATTTTTTTTCTGAATTGGTACAACATTATTTGTTTTTCTAAGTAAAGCGCGCTAATTTGGATTATGGTTTGGCCATTGTGACGTTATTGGTATCCGACGTTTCTATGTCATCATAACTTTTGTAAATAAAAGCCAGCTGTTTTGTATATAAAAGTTCAGTTGGCAGTGGGGGGCGACTCGGTATACTTCGGGTATATGACAGTGGCATGTATTAACAGTAAGTATAAGTATACTAAACCATTAGTGAAATTCATTTACTACCAAGTGAATAGGGTCGCCCTGGACTGACCATTGGTTCGTCACTCTTTTATTAACCAAATAACGTTGTACTAACCAAGTTACTATTGTGTTTATAACTGGACCTTTTGATCTTCTGATTAAATGTCATAAACTTTACACAGTGTTATTCATAATAATTCTGGTGCAGATATTATTTAGAGTAAACCAAACATTGTTCATTTCGTCAATTATTTAGTGGACCAAAAATTGCAATTGGTCGTTATTCCGACTTTATATAAATTGTGGACAACCATTTCAACCTTGACCAGTGACCAGTACAGACCCTGAAACGTGCTACTACCCCAAAAAGCGTGTGACTTTCGTGCGCTTTTCGTTTCGTGCAAACCGTGCAGCGTTTCGTGCAAACCGTGTAGCGTTTCGTGTAAACCGTGCAGCGTTTCATGTAAGCTCCAAAGCGTTTCGTGCAAACCGTGTAGCGAGCGTGCGAGAAGCGTGAGAGAAACGTGCGACTTTCGTGTAAGAACCGTGTGAGAAACGTGTAGGATTCATTCGGAAGTCATTTTATTTTAAATATGGCTACTGATGGATCAACATGTCATTCTGTATTGTTTGTAACTATTATTGTTCGGATATATCTTACCGGTGGTATTTTAAGAGTAAAAAAAAAAATACGGAAACAACAAAATAAAATTACTCGGTTATGTATTACAAGTTTGTTTTATTTTCTTTCTTTTTTTTTATTTAAATAAAGATGGACAGAAAATGTGTTCAAAGTAATTAATTATATGCACATTAAGGTATTTGATTCAATACATTTTTTTTAAACGGAGCAATATTGAACATTTTTTAAAGAAAATTCCTCAGGAATTTGGTCTTGTCCTTTTCATTCATTTATTTCAACATCTTTACCATTTTACAAATATGGTATATAAAGATTACAAGAACATATGGGTGATTAATACAAAATAATAGATAAATAAAGCAGGCGTGAAAAAGAAAATACAAAATTTAGTGCGTTGCTATAAATGTGAAGTATGGGTATTCTGGAGGCCGGGGAGCACAGTTAATTTATTTTATTTATAAAAGAACATAATTTTCTTATATTACAAGATTGTGATACAAATAATTTTGAAACGGTTAGTCATTTATAGTCTTTTTATGCAGAAAATTGGTTAATTAATAATTGTCATATAAATGAATTATAATTCATATGCATCGGCAAAATATTTCTGGAGGGGGGAGGGGGTGTTCAAATGAAAACACAAACTTTGAGTTTTTGTTGTAAATAAGTGTTTTATAGATTATTTTCTTATAAAAGAAAATTACTGCTTTTTTCGGGGTGCGCCCGAAGCACCCCTTAAAAATATATTGTAATTTTCTTTACACTTCCAACACTTCTTACGACTGTGATCAAGGTCATTTACAACAACGATCACGGGCTCCGCGTGCCGGTGTACATGTACCGGGAACTGAAAACTTGTTCTGCTATTATCTCTTGTCTCTTGAAAACATCCGACAATAACGACTGAATTTTAATTTTTGAAACTAAATGTTTTTTTTAATAAGTATGTTATGGGTTCAAATAAATACCCGTGGATTTTATTTCTTAAATTTATCCGATTGTCTGTAAACAGTGAATTAATTTGCCAGACTGGTGTATTCGTGAATAAAAAAAATATGAAGAAATGAATTATAAATAATTATATATTAGTTGTTTTATTAATCACACAGTTCTAGAGCATAATTTTTAGTTGTTTAGGACACAGGACATGTATACATGTATATTGAATGTTTTGCTAAGAGCCGCGACTATTGATTACATTTTTTTTTGTCTAGAAGGGGTTTCAAAATCAAGGATTTTACACTTTGGTGGTGGGTACCGGGATATATTATTTGATAAACACAATGCCTCAAAAGAGATCTAAAGAATTACAATACCTATCTCCCCGATTTCTCTACCATATAAATTTTAATAATAAATTAAAGTTTAATTCTGTGATGAACGATATATTTACCATTCTGAATAAAGTGCATTTATTGAATTACATGTATCTGGTCCGGCTGGAGATATATGAATATCTTTTTTTTTTTAGAACGGGCACTTGTTTCTATAATAATTTTTTCCCAATGGTATACTTACTGAAACACTCAGATGTATTCTTGAGCCAGCCCTCAGCTGTTCAACATGTGTGATCCACTATACTGGAGAGCTTTATCAACACATCGAATGTGTATTATGTGAAGATAAGTGTTTTATTTCTGAAGTACACGATATTTTATTCAGTAGATTGTCATTTTGCTTTTTAATTTCTAATTCTGTAGACCAATTGTTACACGCGTCACTGTCACCATACCAGTCTTTGACATTACAGTATCACACCGCTGATTTTCTTGTTCATGCAGCCTTCTTGATTGTAAACAATACTACAAATTGCAATCATAAAGGTGTATACTATATGGACAGAATGTTTTGCAACATGTTGAAAATGTCATCAAGGATAGGAACTATTTCACATTCATTGTATTTAGCTTTGTATTTGTATGGAACGGGGAAATATAAGAAAGCACTATATATCACTAATTTGACAAAATAAAGACTATCAAAGCCCTTTACTTTGTATAAAGATAATCAAGCAGACAGACGTAGATACCAGAAATATTTTAGTGGTTTATCTAGAAAAATGAAAGGTGCCTGGTTAGTTGACATTCAGCTTTATACTGATATAAACTACATTGAAGAATTAACATTAGAACAAGAAGATTTAAAATTAAGGGGTGGTGATGCTGCAGGTGTTCCAGTATTTGTGTTAGTGGAAATGATGTCCGTGTTATTGAACTACCGATTAGGCAACAGATTCCAGTGTCTGCAGTCGCTTAAGGACCTTCATATTCTACTCCTTTATGATGATGGAACATTTGTACCATTAGGAATCGGAGGCGAAGCGCGGCATTTACTTGGAATCTGTCAACAAGTTGTGGGGGATTTACATGGGGCATTGAACTTTTTTCAAGAATCACTACGTGAGGGATCATCCTTACAGAAAGCTGCAAAAACTAGAATACACAATATAAAGCATCGATTGATTAGAAATATGCATGTATAATGTGAATTATTGCAAAAAACTATAGATAATATACAGCATCGATTGATTAGAATGTACATGTATAATGTGAGTTCTAGTAACAAAAAAATTATTTTAGCTTTATATCTTTTAAGGAATTTACAATGCACAAAGAAGTTGAGTACATGAATTTGTAAAATATAATGCATAAATAAAAAATAGAATGTACTGATAAACACGTCAAGATGACAAAGAGTTATATGTAAAATAATAATTATTTGTATAGCCTAGTTTGTCTTGATGGACATGCAAATATTTTTACCACTAAATATCTTTTCTATTTCAAGGACTTGATAAAAGTTTTCATCACTACTGTTAAGATGTGACTGTTTGTCATCCACAAAGCCAAATATAACCTGATAAATCTGAATTGTTAAGATTCTTTTAAAATTGTTATTTACGGAATGTTTTTAAGTTTTGTGTGAGTTATTGGTGTGTAAATCACACAAACTTGTGACGAAGGCATATGTCATGAAGCGCTCTAGCGCTTCATAAAAATATGCATACGTGCAAGTCCGTGTGATTTACACATCAAAAATTCACACTAAACTTATAAATATTCCTTATATTTACATTTTACATGTTCAAAAGCACCAAAAAATATACTCAGTGTTTGAATTATTCGCTGCCCTATATCGTTACATTTTTATTAACGTCCCTGTAGCTCATTGTGACGTCACTTTAGCGCGAGTTTCTCCGTGCATATTTCTACGCGTGAGTATACACGAAAATGGCATTCAAATCAATTTTACAATTGGCTTAGTAGAAAAACACAGCAATTGTAAATATTTTAAAGTAATTCAATCTTTTGATTAATATCGTAATACTCCGTTTATTCAATGTATTAGAATTTTAGAATTAATATTAATTTGGAAGTTTTATGAAATTTGGATATTTTTTTATCCTCGTGTATTCTTACA
Organism: Saccostrea echinata; assembly: GCF_033153115.1. Classification (NCBI taxonomy): domain Eukaryota; kingdom Metazoa; phylum Mollusca; class Bivalvia; order Ostreida; family Ostreidae; genus Saccostrea; species Saccostrea echinata. Next base: position 2,269,072 of record NW_026889763.1, on the reverse strand, counting down.
TTGAATTGTTGTAAATGAACATAACGTTATATCTTCTAAGGATAAGATCTGATATATTAACTAAAATTCAAAAATATTTTTTTATATACAATTAAATATTGTCATAGTTTATATACTTGAAGAAAATATACCTTAACAAAAAAGAAAGATTTCTCTTTATTTATTTCTAAAAATATATATATAGAAATTCAGCAATTGACACTAGTCTTGGACTAATAGAAATAAATCAGAAAATGTACGTCTTTTTCTTTACTCTTTTCATCAAGTTGAAAGAACAGCCATATGTTTTTGTTTTCTTTTCAAAAAATCAAGTCGGAGAATTTCTATAATTTAAAGGAATCAAAATTTGATGATTTTCTTGTAAAGTTTTGCTTTTTATTTTTACTATTATTATTTATTTATTTCTTTATCTATTTATTTAAGGTCTTCCCTCTTCACAGAAGACCTTATAGTGATTCTACTTTTATGGTCGATACAATCACCTTGTGAGCAAATACAACCTATCACTGAGTCAAATGCTGACTGGCGTTTTTTTTATACTACGTGTCAGGCCATTATTTACAAACTGAATTGTCTACGGATTTATCCGTTAATTTTTTGGTTCCAATCAGGACAATGCAAGGAGCACGCGGCTGGTGTGACCGGTCGGCAGCGGATGTTCACTCCTTCATGGCTCTTGATCCCATCTCTAATTTTTTGGAGGTCCGAGTTTCCTCTGCTCCAAATGTGTATTGTTTTAATGGACTTTTGTCAGAGATTGAATACTCTTCGTTATCGTCATATTACATAGTTAATGTATGTCAGAAATGAAAAGTTAGAGAGATTACACAATGGTAGTACATACTTGTAAGTAAAAGCTTTTTAAGAAGCTTGCCTGACTAAAGAAAACAATATTTAAAATAAGTTTTACGTGTCAAATCGGGCTAATCTCATATATAGAAAATGACAAAAATAGGAAAACCTTTTTTTTTGAAAGATTGTTTAATGAAGTCGATAGAAATATTTTTGTTATAGATGCATATTACTGAACATAAATGGTATCAGTTTCCTTTACTGTCATACGGCGAGACATGTTTTGTTGCAAAACCTTCCAGTCTTTTCATGAATGTATAACTAATCGGAATAGTCCACTTTTAGTAAAACAGGAAAATAAAATATGGAGGAAAACTTAGCGAATTCATTGCTTTAGTGTTATTTGCCATATACGATATAGTATATGTACAATGTGATAAATATACATTCTAAAACTCTTAAATAAGTCTTAGAGAACATACCTATTAAATATCATTGAAGTCAACACACCCATTCGATAGAACATTCATTCCAAAGAATGACCTTTGGCGCAAAATAATCGTATCCCGCCTTTTGTAGTAGACAAATGGACTAATGCAGTAATATAGTATGTAATATAATATGTCTGTATTTAGAATTGCATGGAATATAAAGTTGAATGCATAAAGAATAAAGGAAGTAAATATATCAATAGTTTTCATCAGTAGCAGATTATTTCTTCTGCTAATAGTTATTGTTAAAACTAATGTAACAAATTCCGTTGTGAATCTGCTTGCACAAAATTTGGCTGGCTAGCTTTCTTCCCATAATTCCGCACTATTAAAAAAAAACTTTTACCCTGACGGCGCCTGAGGCTCAAAACGTCAGACAATGAGTGAAAACATCGATGGTGGGTGGTGCATCACATAGGTGTAGTGGTTTTCATATTAGATTTTCACGCAGGCGATCTGAGTATAATCCCGACTTTGTCCTTTCTTTTTTTTTCATTTTTTAGCTTAAATTTATACCTGTTCAACTTTATAAATTGGCGTTTTTTTCTCTGTGTGAATTCTGCCCTATTTTTATTTTTTTAACTAAAAAAACCTTTGAAATCCTAGTATTTTTTAGATCCATTTTACATTTTTACGTGAAGTAAAGAGCACATAGAAATATAATTTTACATGCAAAGAAAATCACATATAAGGATAGTTATTCGGACGGAAGACCTCTCGTTGCTCGCAAATAGTATCTAGTTATTTTTTTATTTTTGCACCTACTTGCAGGTATTTGAAATGTCTGTACACGTCTATCTTTTTTTCTTTATTTTCGTATATGTATATTTCTTGTTTCATTATTTTTTGAATATCTTACTTTATTAGAAAAATGAAAGTTGTCTGGATAGTAGAAATTAAGCTATATAATTATATATACTACAAAAAGAACCATCGGGTATTGCCCTAACAAATCATTTAAATGATTTTTTTTTTCATTTATATGGTATTCTTTGATGCCGTAATTTGTTTGTTTGTATGTTGTTTAACGTCCCTCTCGAGAATTTTTCACTCACATGGAGACGCCACCACTTGCCGGTGGAGAGCTGCAAATTTTGTCCTATACTCGGCACTTACGGCCATTGAGCAGTGAGGGATCTTTTTCGTGCCAGCACCTACTGCGATACGGGACCTCGGTTTATACGGTCTCATCCGAAGGACCGGTCTCCACGTCCCACAGTGGGATTCGAACCCGCGATTCCTTACTTCGCGACTCTAGAGCAGACGCTCTAACCATTGCGCCGTAATAAAAGTGGGGATTTAAAGACTTTATTTTGATGTAAAATGAATTTTTGGACATTATGTCTGCACAAAATATTTATTAAAATACATCCATGGGATTGCTGATTCATCACAACATGTAACAAATTCAATCAAAATTTAGTTTTTCTCATTCGCATTTCAAACTGAGAGGACATTTTGTCAATTCGCTTTTTCTGTCTGAATTTTATCCATGATCTGGTTTATCATGAACATGCTATCCATAGTCTAAAATTTTCTATTTGTGTTTTTTAAAAAAAGATTTTGCCTTGAAAGAGGATATCTTTTTGTTAATTTTGCCCGAATATTGGGTATTATTTGCTTTTGTTTATTGTTATAAATTGTTTAAAAATAAAAAAAATCATTTCATTCCCCTCTCCTCTCTCTTTCTCTCTCTCTCTCTCTCTCTCTCTCTCTCTCTCTCTCTCTCTGAGAATACATTCAAGAAAAAAAATAACGTTTTAATGGCTTATTATACTTATTGTTTAAGGTTTTAATAGAAAAAAAAAACAACTCTTTTTTTACTCCTCAACAACAAATTAACAGCAGTGAAGGAGAAACTAAAGAGATGCTTGAGTTTCTGATAATATCTTGTTGATTTTGGAAATAAAGTCTCCCAACAATCTGCCCATGTACTTATTGCGTCTCGGTTTCAGCAGACAAATTTTTTTTATTCATATGAAGCAGAATTTATTCAAAAACTTCTACATGAAAAGAAAAAGTCAATGTTTCGCAAATTTTATACAACGACCTTGTAAGAAAATGCAGTCTATCGTTAAGTCGGATGATGACTGACGTTTTCATACACATTGTTAGGCCAATATTATCACACTGAATTGTCTACGGATTTTCCGTTTGCCCGATCATGACAAGGATCACACAGCAGGTGTGACAGGACGACAGGGGATGCTTACACCTTCCTGCGCCTAATCCAACCTCTAATGTCTTTACAGTTCATTGGTTGCTCTATTCCCAATCTGTATTATTCCAGTTGAGTTTTGAGCTTGATTACTGTTCGTTACCTTCATATTTCATTTTTGTTTTTATATATACTGAAAATTTTGAAATCAATAAGATCAGAAGAAATATTCTATTTTGCATTTTTTTTTGTGTGTGTGTGTGTGTGTGTGTTAAAAAAAGTTGGGTTTTTTGTTATCTTAAATTTAATTTCTTTAAAAAGCTTTTTTTTCCTCCTGCTATCTTGGTTTTCCAATGTTCCGGACGGACGCAGAAAATAAACATGTTGTAAAAGATGTTTCTAATTTAAGATTTTTTCTTCCGTTAAAATATATTTTTATTGCGTATCCTCATTTTCTTCAACTGTCTTCTCTCCGGCCATTTTTTTCTCTTATCTTGATTTTTACATGAGCGGACAGGAGTCAAAATTTTAAAATACATGTATTGATAAGGATTTTTTTTCTAATTATGCATTTTTCTTTATTTTCAACATATATTCGAATATAAAGAATTCTTTTTCTTTTATTTTTTTTATTCTAATTTTCCATTTGATTGACTTTTTTTCTGACAGTCATGTTCTTTTTTATTTTACTTAGCCTGCGCAAAGGTGAGAATCACAATTCATTCAAACACTTCAAGCAAGTTTGAGCAGATAAACACTTAATTGTGAAGGCCAAGAACAAAATATAGGTCTGGGGCAACCCTTGTACTATTTATCACATTGAGTATTCATAGATGCTTCCATCTACCAGTTTGTTTTAGATACTTTAGAAGAAGGATTAACTTTAACCCTTAGCTAAATGATTACTAAAGCTGACGTAATGAAACTGTTTCCTACATTAAAGCGAAAGAGTATATTTCAAACGCCGTATTGACAAATGCATCTTTAGAGACAACATATTATGAGTCCGCACTGTTTGTCATTTGTGATACTCTAAAAACGAGATAAAATCTACATGTACCTTTTTCCTGAATCAATGACTTGAAAAGGGTTGTTCAGATGCAGCATCCAGTGCATTATGAAATTTGAAGATAACGAACAGTAATCCAGCTTAAAAGTCCCTTGAAAAATACAAATTTGAAACAGAGCATACACGAACCTTTAAAAACAACAGAGGTGGGATCAGGTGCCATGGAGGAGTGAGCATCCACTTTCGACCGGTCACACCCGCTCTGTGCTCCTTGTCATGTTCGGGAAAACGGAAAATAAATCAGTGAGAAGATAAATGCCTCACAATTTGTATGAAAAATGTCAGTCAAAATTCGACTTAATGATAGATCTATTTGCTGACAAGGCCATTGTAACGACCATAAAATTTGTGAAAAGTTGACGTATTAAAATATGTTTGGTCTTTATACACTGATCACTGTTTAATCGAGTCACTTAATCCGAATCTTGCATCAGACACAAAAGTAAAAATAAAAAACATATCTCGGATGTGCCTGTTCGGTTCGTATATTTCTTATAATGAGCTAAGTAAGTAATGAGCCTAGGTGCTTTACCTTAGGAGGTTCGATCCTTAGCTTTTGATCCGATTTTTCTCTGAACCTTTATTTCCAAAATTTTGCATCATATTTTAGTTCTTAAATTAGATTTGGATTCTACGATGCAAATTGACCTATTTTCATTTGAAACCCACGATGAAATTTTATACAGAAAGCATTAAGTAAGGAACTATACAATATACTATATACTATTCTATTTTGTAGCGGAATGTTTTTTAGAAGAAAATCATGGATTTTTCTTTGTCGAAGTATTTGCAGTACCGTTAAGTTTAGATTCCTATATTTTTTTTTTCATGCAGGCTGCACGCATAGTTATTTTGCGCAATGAAATGTTTTATACTAATCCTTAAATATTTATTAGAGTAGTTTTTATGAATTTTATCATCATATTGTGACAAATACAGCAAATATATTTTGAAAGTCCAGGAAGAAATAGATCGAATTTTAACATAAAATTGACACTGTTTTAGTAATATCTAAAAATGTACATCATAGACCCCCACTTTTTTTTCTTTTCTGAATATATAAAATAACTTAGACCATTCTGCTTAAATTCAGTGAGGGTTTAAGACTTAAAAAAATTCTTACCTGTTGAGTTTTTAATGCCAGAAAAATGACATTTTGTGAGTGTAGAAATGTCAAATAATTGATTATGCGAATTAATTTGCAATTTTTTTCTTTGTTTCAATATTTTTGATGTGTCTCTTAAGATAAAATAAGAGAATATTTAGTCTAATGATTTATTTGAATAAAAAATATTGAAGGATAAACTTCGAAAAAGTAATTTATGTTTAAGACACAATATCAGTGCAAAAAGGTCATATTAAATGTACCATGGCGCCAAAAGAAGTGTATTGACCCCATTATTTGTTTTGACTTTTAATTAAACTATATGTGCAGATACAAATAAAATACTTGAAAAATATTCTTAAGACTTTTGATAGCAGGATCCAACCCCATTAATTAGATTCGGTCAAACATAAAATTAGGTCAAATGCACAATTCAATGTACGAGTACTAAAATTATACATATGGCCGAACTACATATATAGAAGTTAAAAATAATAAATTGCTGAAGCACAATCACATAAAATTAATATGAACCTTTTTAGAACACCTCAGCCGAAGGCTCAAGTGAGTTTTTCTGATAAAAACGTCCATTGTCTGTCGTTGTTGTCGTTGTCGTTGTCTCATTGTCGTCGTAAACTTTTTACAGTTTCATTTTCTTCTCCAGAACATCTAGGTCAATTTCAATTAAACTTGGCACAGAGTATTCGTGGGTAAAGGGGATTCAAATTTGTTCAAATGAGACGTACATCCTCTCTCAAAAGGAGATTGTTAAGAAAAAATAAAAAAATAAAAAATAAAAAAAAACTGGATGGGGTCATTTAAAAAATCTTCTTCTCAAGAACCACTGGGTTCTTGAGAATGAAACTTTTGTGAAAGCTTCCTGACATAGTGTAGATTCAAGTTAATTCAAATCATTACCAGTGGATTAAAGGGGGGCACTGTGCGATCAAAGTTTTAAATGGATATATATATAGGACAAATCTTTAAAAATCTTCTTCTCAAGAACAGGAAAGCCATGATCAGTCAAATTTACATGGAAGCATCCATAGGTAGTGTAGATTCAAATTTGTTCAAATCATGAACCCTGGGGGTAGGGTGGGGCCACTATGGGCAATCAAACTTGGGTATAAAAAGGAAAAAATCTCTAAAACTCTTCTTCTCAAGACAGCAGAGACACGATTAATCATATTTATTTGGACGCATCCTCAGGTAGTGTTTGTTCAAATTTGTTCAAATTCTAACCCCCACTCCCACCCTCCCCCAGGTTCGGTTGGGCTACAATGGACAATCAATGTTTTACATAGGAATATATAGGAAACAAGGAATATAACAGAAAAATTATGATTAATATTTATAAGGAAGCATCCTCAATTTTGTTCAAATCATGACCTCTGGGGTTAAGGTGGGGATACAATGGGTGATCAAGTTACATGAGAATACATAGGAAATATCTGCTGATGAAGAACTAGAAGGATAAACATGTAGTTACTCCGCTGAGCGTTGTGGCCCATGGGCCTCTTATTTACCTGGTTTAAGAATTATCTTTTGTAATTATTGGACCTCATTCATACTAAATTTGACTATTGATTCCGTCTATCTGATTAATATACATGTGACTCAAGGCGAAAGTGACCGATCGACAGGGGATGCCTTCTACTAGGCACTTGATTACACCTCTGGAATTTCCGGGGCCAATGAGGACTCTCTTTTATGCCCTGCTCACAAATTTGTATTGTATTCTTTGTATGTTTTTGAGATCGATCGCTGTTCGTTATTTTCACCTATCTCATGTATAAATATGTTACCATACTTAAAAATAAGACATTTAAACTTGCAATCTTAAGTGTGGTGTAACAATTCTATAGAAATGCTTGAAAACCTTGCTCACATTTTTGGAAGAATAAATTTCTATTCTTTATTTTTGTGTTGTCCATTTTTTCATTCATAAAAAATCAGAAAAAATTGTTACCGGTTATGCAGCGTAAGCCCATAGAGGGCCCTAACAGGGTAGCTAGCATGATATCTGTAGGGTGTTCCCTTGAAGAAAATCATTAAATAATTTTTTGTCTTTTCTTCTGGCTGATTTTTTTAGATAGATTAACAAATGTAAACTAAAGGTAGTGTGAGCGAGCTCGCAAACTAACCCCCCCCCCCCTCCGCCACAATTTTCTTTTAAAGTGCCCATTCAATTTTTCTAAATGTGATTTTATACATTCCAAAAAGACATTGGCTTAAAAAATGACCAATACTCTGGTCATAAGTAAACTTTCAGTGAAATATGGAATGCAATGTTTTCCATTAGAAAATTATAGACCTGCTGTGAATTTTACTTTTTAAACCAGTTCAGTTTTTTTATCAGTGACTTTGAACTTGCAGGAATGATCTTGGTTCAAGGTCATGATACATCCTATGGTCATTAACGATCTCTTTTATGCAAGTGACCCTGAACTTGCCAGAATGACCTTTGGTAACTTGTCATAATGACCTTCGGTCAAGATCATGACAAATCCTAATGACATTGGCAATCTTTAAGCCTAGTATGAGCTTCCAGTAATTCCCCAGTAAAAATTAAAGTTATAGTCCAAATAAGAATTTTATACTTTTTCTACCAGTTACCTTGAACTTGCCGGAATGACCTTGGGTCAGGGTCAAGACACGCCATTGGCTTATAAGCAATCCTTGCACGAAGTATGAGCTTCCAGTGATTCTCCATTACAAAGTCAAAGTTTTAACCTGGACAAGGATTTTATACTTTTTCTGTCAGTGACCTTGAACACGTCGCAATGAACTTTGGTCAAGGTCATGACAAACCTTTGGATCATAAGCAATCTCTGTACCAATGTTTCTCCGTAACAAAGTTATAGCCCGGACAAGACTGGACTTTAAATTGAAGGTTGTCCTTTAGAAACAAGATGGTCGGCATTGCACGTGAATCTCTATGACTTTAAAGTATCTAGGTTGTGTAAGAAGCTGTAGTCTAACAAATCCAGGTGGTGTATCCGTGTCATCCATGAAAGAATTTCAAGATTTGATGCAGCATACTTCCTTAACTGAGAGGTGTCATTTATTAATAAATGAATTCCACAATACCAAATCATGTAATCCTCGTCAAATGATTTAAACCTTAACCCTTCCCTCTGACTACCGCGTAAAATTCTTCTTCCTCCACATTCGTGTTTACCAGTATGGTAACTTTGCTCTATCATGTCCTGCATGTCCAGCACGTCTCTTCTGATGGTCACCTCTGTCGGTCTCCCTATCTTACAGCAGAGACCAACATACAGGATCTCTGACAGACGGGGAATGTGGTCCATCCTGTAGATTATGTGTGAAGAATTGGTACAGGGTAATTGGGCATTGATGATAAAAACGAAAAGAGTAAAAAGATAAGCAAATAACTTTACTTAAAAAACATCTTCAGCATTGTATGCTATATGTCTAAAATACACATCTTAAAAGGCTTATATTACGTGCTAAAATATTTAGTTGAATTTATGTGTTTTAATTCCACTTCTTTATATCTGATAAGGGGTTTAAACTATCTGTATACATGCATAATATAAATGTTTAACTTAGAAAATTTTGTAAAAGTATGTTTTATTACTGTTTGACGCAGGTGAGTTTATCAATACTATAATCGGAAATGTATTTCTATACACTTTAAAGATTTGCCTATTGTACCTTATTTTGTTCAGAGTAAAACAAAATAAGACATTTCATTTAATATGCTTGAGGATGAATGTGGCTGCATTATTTTTTTAATTCTAGATCCTTATATAGCATAATAGAAATATTTTATGTATATATATATATATATATATATATATATATATATATATATAAAATATGCAAACCATAAAGAACACGAATTAAGGATTTTACATTAATATTTCAGTATTTGAGCATTTTTGTCCTAATTATTTTCAGTTTATTGTGTTTTAATAGAGTTCATATAGATGAAAAGAAATAACAATTTTCTATATTGTGAATGTGTTCTTTTTATTTTATTTTATATATTTTTTAACTCATTCATTTTTTTTAATTGCATAGATGTCTCTGTAAATAATATATAGTTATTTAAATCGATCCCCTCTCAATCTGACAATATTTTATTCTTCATATGCACTGTCCCTTAAATTAATAATAAGGATATAAACATAAACATTACAAGATACAATTGTACATGTAGGTACATTTGGCAGCTATTCTTTCATGAATTTATTGCTAATTACAGTTTTACGTCCGTTCCAATATGATTATTTCGCCCATAAAAGACGTCACCGGATACCAGCGAAGGGCTTCTTAAGACCTTTTCTCTGCGTTCGGGCTATTTGAGCGGTATGGAATCTTTAGCTTTCCAATGCCTACCTCGGTTTTTTATGTCTCGTGCGGAAGACACGCCTTTGATTACTTTCAAGGTGACGAGCGCTTGTCTAAGAAACGCCGGGCGCGAATCCACGATAACGAAGAAACGGTTGGAACCTACATATATTCACGAATTAAGCGAGCACTCTGTTGACTTAGCTATCGTGACTGTTAAAAATTAACTTACATTAAACAGATCCCACTTACCTGATTTATGTTCTATCAAATATTACTCTCTTTAAAGTTGAAAATCTCAAGAATATAGTAAAATTGAATACGTGTAGTTCGAATTTTTATTTTGATGGACGGCCATCATTTATAATATGCTGTGATAAATAAGGTCTGCCTACATTCAAGGAAGTACAAAACTGTTATCTTTGAGAAAACATCTGATAACTGAAACATTAAAAATGTGCCTAAATTTAAATACTCCTGCTTTGACTACATAAAATTTGGGAAGTCCAATAGGAGAGTAAGCAAATTTGGAAATGTCTTGTAGAGATTCGAAGGCTTGGTTTTTATAATTATCAAAGTTTAAACATTCTGCCTACAGTGAATAATTATTATATGAATTCGTGGGATTGTTGATCATCGTAACATGTAAAAGATTCAATCAAAATTTAGTTTTCATCAGCACTTTGAATTGGCATTTAGTCAATTTTTCTGTTGGAATTTTTCCTTGTGATTTTTCCTTGTAACTAGTAATATCACAACCAAGTTGTACATGTTTCAGATACATGTTCCTGTATCAATTTTGGTTATAATTTTCTAGTAGTAAAAAGATTATACCTTGAAAGAGATGGAAATACTTTATTGAAATTAATCATAAAAGTTGTTTTGATTATTGATTTTATGTGCCTGAAAAACAACAACATTTTCAGTTCTTTTCTCTTGACACTAAAAATAAACCCAACTTCTCTCTCTCTCTCTCTCTCTCTCTCTCTCTCTCTCTCTCTCTCTCTCTCTCTCTCTCTCTCTCTCTCTCTCGTGTCTTTATTTTAGATGACACTTCCTCCTTGTAATAAGAATCTTTTATAAGGAAAATAACACAAACAAAAAAATTAATGCCTGGATTGATAAATAATTTTTGACTGATTTTCAATGGACAAGTGCTTAGGAGTAGGCATGCATATTTAATTCCTAAAATATAAAAAAAATTGTAGGAAATTTTTTTTTTTTTTTTTTTTTTTTTTGTATTCAAATATGAGACTTTGTGTTACAACAATAAAATAAAATCATAACATGTACACATTACTCTGGCAAATACACGTGTATTATCTAAAATTTGTATATAAACATATATATAAATCAATTAGATATATTGCTGATTTATTAAAAAAAAAAAAAAAAAAAGGTAGATATCCTTTATTGAGTAAGCTATGCAAATATCAATCTTTACTGAGGAAAAAGCCTATGTGGTGTTAATTACTGTTACTAACATAAGTACATAATGCGTCTAAAACATGTACTACGCATAGTATTCATATTTTCAAAGTGAATGATCAACCACTAGTAACAAATCAACCAATCACAATATTTTAGGTAATCACTCTTGGAATTTTTATATCTCAGATGTACCGGTGTTTTCTGAACTCATATAGTACACAGGGTATTCATAATTCTTGACATTTTTATATTAAACAAAAACGTACTTTTAATTGAGCTTAACACATTTGAAGAGATCATTTATCTATACCTGTCTTCGAATGCTCCTCTTTCTAATCCAATATTCAAAATTCATTTTGGTGATAACAATTGATTAAAGGACTTATCGCATGTTTCTAAATTATTTGAAATTAAAAGCGTGAAACGTTCCTTATGACCACAGTTTATAAATTTTGTGTTTTTACTGAGGATAAACCGCGGTAATGAACTAATTATTGACTCAAATGAAAACCCCTGAATTAAAAATCTATGTTAATTAGATAGCGATCACGTGACCCTGTGACGTCAAAGGCGACAATGACTGATCAGCTCCTAACGTTAATCTTACTAAAATATACGCGATACAACCTGAATTTTCTGCGTTACGGACGACCAAATCACCGATTTTATCGATATGAAATTTAATATCCATCCTTATATTTTAGAACTGTCAGCAAGAAATAATCTGGAAAGTCCGTTAACATTGTAAAAATAACAGCGACGATAGCGAGGGAGACGCGGCGAAGACGAAGAAACTCGCCATCACAATAAAATTTGATTTGTCGTCATATCACATGTATAAACTTATTTGATTCACAAATTTAGTATTATATAACTTTGTTATTCTACGTTTTTAACACAATTTATGCAATATGCCTTCATATGTTTTGTAAAGGATGGCAGTCTTGAAAAATAATTTTCCATCACGAAACATTGCCGAAATCAGATCTACAGATTCTAAATGTTTGGAATAAAAAACGAAAATATCTCAAAAGCCTTATACCGTATAACTAGTTAATGTTTCTATAGTAATTGAAAATCACGTTAGGAATTAATTTTTTTCAGCATTTTTCGTAATTAAGCTGAATTTGTCGTTGATAACTTCGTAAATAGTGTGCAACTTCTCATCTCTCTATCACTGAATTGTCGCCTATGACGTCAGAGCAGTATTTCGCCGAAATCCGACTGAAATATGCATATTGCCGTATTTGAATTTCAACTCTCAATATCTCTTAAAATACCCTTTCAACAACATTTACTGTATTCAGAATTTTAATAAACAAGGTTGTAGATAATATTTTTCATAAAATCAAGATTTTTGAAAAATCATGCGATAAGTCCTTTAAAAAGAAGGAAAACTGAAGGTGAAGTTATTAACTTAATTAATTTTTTTTACAAAATTTTGAAATCTCTTCAATTCGTAAAGAAAAATTGTTCAATAACTTAATTTTTTCCTGTGTCCATGTATTTGGACTCCTATCACCGTGTTTTCCATGAAAAAACAGACGTCAATAGACGACTTTCTCATTTACTAAACATTAGTTTTATCAGAGGATCATTACCGATACACATTGTTATGCAATTAATTTCAATTACAAAGCACATTTTAAAACAACTCTTAAACTAACATAAATATTAGTTTAAGAGTTGTTTTTCCCTTGCATTCTTTTTCTTTATTTAAATTTCTCAAATTTCCTTTATGGTTTTCCCTTTAGTTTTATTAAAATAATGATTAATTTCGGTGATAAACAACTGAATAAATATAGAAGCTATGCTGAAAATTTTTATATCAATAAGATCAGTAAAAAATATTCTATTTTGCATTCTTTCTGTTAAAAATTTTTTTTTTTTTCGTTATCTTAAACTTAATTTCTTTAAAAGGCCTTTTTCCTCCTGCTATCTTAGTTTTTCAATGTTCCAGACGGAAGCAGAAACTAAATGTGTTGTAAAAGATGTTTCTAATTAATTTTTTTTTTCTTCCTTTTAAATATATATTTATTCCACGTCTGCATTTTCCAGTCTTTTATCCTGTCATTTTTTTTCTCTTATCTTGATTTTTTTTTTACATAAGCGCAAAAAATTAAAAATATCAAGTTTTTTCCTAATTATTCATTTTTCTTTATTTTCGGCATATAATCGAATATAAAGAATTCTTTTTTACATTTTATTTTATTTTTTATTCTTATTTTTCATTTTATTGACTTTCTGACAGTCATGTTTAAGCTTTAATTTAACTTAGCCTGTACAAAGGTGAGAATCACCATTCATTCAAACAAAATATAGGTCTGGGGCAACTCTAGTACTATTTATCACATTGAATATGCATGGATTCTTTCATATACCAGTTTGCTTTGGATAAAGGATAAACTTTAACCCTGAGATAAATGTCTTATTTACAAACAAAGCAATTGATTCCATCGTATCTCCCTATAACATTTGACAAGATATAATAACTAAAGCTGCCCTAATGAAACTGTTTCCTACATTAAAGCAAAAAAATATATTTCAAACACCCTATTGACAAATGCAAGTATAGATACAACATATCATGAGTCCGACCAATTTGTAATTTGTAATACGTTAGAAACGAGCTAATACCTACATATACCTTTCCTGCATCAATGAAGTGAATAGGGTTGGTCGGATGCAGTTTCCAGTGTATATATACATATGAAGATAAAAAACAGTAATCTCGATCAAAAGTCAATTGAAACAATAAAAAAAATTAAACAGAGCAAACACGGACCTTTAAAAACATCAGAGGTGGGATCAGGTGCCATGGAGGAGTAAGCATCCACTTTCGACCGGTCACACCCACCCGCTCTGTGCTCCTTGTCTTGATCGGGAAATGGAAAATAAATCAGTGAAAAGATAAATGCCTCACAATTTGTATGAAAAAACGTCAGTGAAAATTCGACTTAATGATAGATTGTATTTGCTGACAGGGCAATTGTATCGACCATAAAATTTGCGAAATGTTGACATATTAAAATATGCATTTTGGTCTTTATACACTTATCACCTCTATAATCCAAGTCACTTGATCCGAATCTTGCATCAGACACTAAAGGAAAAACAAAACATATCTCGGATGTGCCTGTTTGGTTCGTACATCTCTTATAATGAGCTAAACAAGCCTAAGTGCTTTACTTTAGGAGGTTTGATCCTGAGCTTTTTAGCTGATTTTTGTCTGGACATTCATATCTAAAATTCTGCCTCATATTTTAGTTCTTAAATTAGACTTGGATTCTACAATGCAAATTGACCTATATTCATTTAAAACCCACGATGAAATTTCATAGGGAAAGCATTAAGTAAGGAACTATATTTTGTGGCGGAATGATTTAGAAAAAATCATGGATTTTTTTTCGAAGTATTTACAATACTGTTCAGTTTGGATTCCTATTTTTTTTTAATGCAGGCTATACGCAGAGTTATTTTGTGCAGTAAAATGTTTTATTTTGATCCTGAAATATTTATTAGATTAACTTTTATGAATTTTATCATCATATTGTGACAAATTTAACAAATATATTCTGAAAGTTCAGGAAAAACCACGTCGAATTTTAACATAAAATTAACATTTTCTTTAGTAATATCGAAAAATGTACATCACAGACCCCCACTTTTGATTGTCTATGTGAATATATAAGATAACTATGAACATTCAGCTTAAATTCAGTAAAAGTTTAAGACTTTAAAAATAATTTTCTTAATTTTCTGAATTTTTAATGCCCGAAAAAAGTCATTTTTTGAGTGCAGAAAGTTCAAATAATTAATTTTGCGAAACTTCTTTCTTTGTCTCAATCTTTAATGTGTCTTTAAAGATAAAAAAAGAAAATATTTTGTCCAATGATTTTTTTTGGATAAAAAAGATTGGAGGATAAACTTTGAAAAAGTTGAATTATGTTTAAGACACAATATCAGTGCAAAAAGGTCATATTAAATGTACCGAAGTGCTAAAGAAGCGTATTGACCCCCCATTTTTTGTTTTGATTTTAATTAAGCCATATGAAGATACAATTAATATACTTGACAAAAATTCTTAAGACTTTTGATAGCAGGATCCAACCTCGTTAATTAGATTCGGTCAAACAAAAAATTAGGTCGGATGCACTATTCAATGCACGATTACAAAAGTATACATAAGATGGAACTACATATATAGAAGGTAAAACTGATAAATTGCTTAAGCACAATCATATAAAATTGATATGTACCTTTTTAAAACACCTGAGCCGAAGGCTCAGGTGAGCCTTTCTGATGAAAACGTACATTGTCTGTCGTTGTTGTCGTTGTCTAATTATAGAAAGGAAAAGTTAAAAAACTGGATGGGATCATTTAAAAATATTCTCAAGAACCACTGGGTTCTTGAGAATGAAACTTTTGTGAAAGCTTCCTGACATAGTGTAGATTCAAGGTAATTCAAATCATTGCCAGTCGATTAAGGGGGGACACTATGCGCGATCAAAGTTTTACATGGATATATATATACAAGAAAAATCTTTAAAAATCTACTTCTCAAGAACAGGAAAGCCAGAATCAGTCATATTTATATGGAAGCATCCATAGGTATTGTAGATTCAAGTTTGTCCAAATCAGGACCCCCGGGGGGTAGGGTTTGGCCTCTATGGGCGATCAACGTTTAAAATGGGTATGAAAAGGAAAACTCTAAAAATATTCTTCTCAATAACAGCCAAGACACGATTAATCATATCTATATGGAAGCATCCTCAGGAAGTGTATATTCAATTTTTCTCAAATTTTGACAACCCGGGGTCGGGTTGGGCTACAACGGGCGATCAAAGTTTTACATAGGAATACATAGAAAAAAAAAGGAATATATGATTAAATATATTTATATGGAAGTATTCTCAAAAAGTGTAGGTAAGGTGTAAGGGGGCAAGGTGGGGATACAATTAGTGTCAAGTTTTACATGGGAATATATAGGAAAAATCTGTTGATGAAGAACTAGAAGTACATAGTTACTATGTAAGCGTTGTGGCCCATGGGCCTCTTGTTCAATTTGTTTAAGATGTATCTTTTGTAATTGTTAAACCTTTTTCATACTAAATTTGACTATTGATTATTCCGTCTATCTGATTAATATACACTTGCCTCAATGAGAATGTGATCGATCGACAGGGGATGCCTTCTACTAGGCACTTGATTACACCTCTGGAATTTCCAGGGCCAATGAGGAGTCCATGTTTTATGCCCTGTTCACAGATTTGTATTGTATTCTTGGTAGGTTTTATGAGATCGTTATCTTCACCTTTTTCATGTATAAATTTGTTACGATAATTAAAAATAAGACTTTGAAATGTAGAATTTTAATTGTGGCGTAACGATTCTTTAGAAATGCTTGGAAACCATGCTCACGTTTTTGGAGGAATAAATTTCTATTCTTTATATTTGCGTTGTTCATGTTAGCATTAATAAAAAATCAGAAAAAAAATTATCGGGTATGCGGCGTTAGCCCATAGAAGACCCTAGCAGGGTAGCTAGCATGATGTGACACTACATCATGTAGTGTGTTCCTTTGAAGAAAATTGTTAAAAAATAAAACAAAAATCGTTCCTTTAGACTGATTTTTTTTTAGCTAGATTAACAAATGTAAACTAGAGGTATTGTGAGCGAGCTTGTAAACTAATGCCACCGTAGCATTTTTTAAGTCAATAGGTCAATACAGAAATACATGTGAATAAAAAATTCCAACATTTATCAAATTCGAATACAATACTTGGATACAGCAAAGGGATATTCATCATATAATTGAAATCACTAAAGTGACAATTCAAAATTGTAAACAATACAAAATATTGTTTCAACAGTGTATAGGTCTTCAAAGAACAAACCAGATACGTCAGAACAAAGCGCAGTGTGTACCTTGATCTAATCCTTGTAATTCATGCGGAAAGAAGAGTGCACATGTGTCAGAGCAACAAGATTTAGTCCAAGTTCATGCTTAATCCACACAGGGTTATCGAAATGGTTAAAATACATACTAACAAGTATTTTTATATACAATTTATCCTCTTTCCTTCATATGTGATATAAAGCAAAAATTCAACGATTACAGGAATTTATATCATACATTTTAATTTCTACTTAGTTGATGCCGTATATGGTCAATTCTAGTTTTTGTAGCTTTCTGTATTCCGCTCCTTGGTACCTGTCTAAGCGACTCTTGATAAGACTGTAAAGCCCCGTGTAAGTCCCCCACAACTTGCAAACAGATTCCTAATATATGCCAGGATATGCTTCTGTAAACTAATGGTACATATGTTCCATCATCATAAAGGAGCAGAGTGTGAAGGTTTGTCAGGGACTGTAGATACTGAGATCTGTTACCTAGTCTGCAGTGAGATAACACGAACATCATTTCTACAAATACAAATACTGGATAACTTGAACCCTCACTACCTATTGACTGTACCATGCTCTCTTCATGTTCTAATATTAGTTCTTCAATGTAGTGTATCCCATGATAAAGCTTAATATCCACAACCCAGGCGACTTTCATTTTTCTAGACAAAGACAGATTATTTATTTCTTCACTATATCTCTTTCTGTCTACTGGTTTTCTGTAATACAAAATAAAGGGTTTTGATAGTCTTTGTTTTGTCAGATTAGTTATATAAAGTGCTTTATTATATCTTCCTGTCCTATGGAAATACATAGCTAAATACACTAAATGTGAGATGCTTCCTATCCGTGATGACAACTTCAACATGTTGCACAGCATTTTGTCCAAATTGTACATGTGTTTATGTTTAGAATGTGAAGGATTGTTAACAATCATGAAAGTTGCCAAAGCAAGACTATCAGCTGTACACCACTGTAATGTTAAATAATGGTATGGCGAGAGTGACGAATTTAAAAGTGTCTCTACAGATTTTAAAAATGAAAAGCAATAAATTTTCGCTACAACAATATCCCTTAATTCATTTTTTCTACACAAATCTTTACATGCACATCCAATTTCTTGACATATTGCTCCAGTAAAGTGAATCGTATATGGACGGCTAAGAGCCTGCTCAAGGATAGATCTGAGTGTTGGACTAAGCAGTAGACAGGATACGCCTCTTGTGTAATACTGGTAAAGTTGTCGCAACAGAGATTCACGTGCAACACCGACAACCTTGTCTGAAAACATATTGTTCTCCGGAATAAAAAAATTGGCGAATTTACCACGATATACACAGAGAATGAGATATTTAAAACACTTCCAAAAACATTCTAGTATATTGTTAGGACACCACCTCAAGTCACCAACTTGTATTAACCAGAACATTGTAGTCTTCATGAAATAAGAACACAGTAATGGTCCCTCCACGTTGTCATTGATTACTTCTTTGAGAAATATTTTAAGGAGTCCATAGCATATAAATTGAGTATGATTCATGGTGTACACTAACTTTTGTTCGGCAAGAGAAAAGGACAACCTCCAGTCTAAAAAATGTCCAATGGTTGTGAATTTACTCCCAATCGCCACACAGTGATAACTATTGTTTAAGATATCTTTAAGCACACTTGCAGGAGGCCACATGTGCCTAAGGCATCTTTCCATCCAGCATTTTGTACTAGGGGGCCAATATTTGCAGGTAAAACAAAACGCTCTATCAACTTCTTCCATTCCCATGTAACCAGTGCAACAAGGACCATTTTCGTGAACATTTTGGTAATCCATATTAGAATCTTCTGTAAGGAACAATTGCCTCCACAAAAAACTGGAAATATAATTTCGATCATTTAACCGAAAAATAGTTACTGATGATGAAAAGTATTTAGGTTGTGTAAGAAGCTGTAGTCTAACAAATCCAGGTGGTGTATCAGTGTCCTCCATGAGAAGAATGACAAGATCAGATGAAGCATAGTCCCTCAACTGAGAAATGTCATTTAATAAATAACGTTCACAAAACCAAATCATGTAATCCTGGTCAGATGATTTAAACCTGAATCCTTCCCTGTGACTCCCGCTTAACATTATTCTTCCTCTACATCCGTGTTTACCAGTATGGTAAATTTGCTCCATCATGTCCTTCATATCCATCACGTCCCTTCTGATAGTCACTTCCGTCGGTGTTCCGATCTTACAACACAGACCAAGATACAAGACCTCTGAGAGACGGAGAATATGATCCATCCTGTTAATTAAGCATGAAGAATTGATAATTGTGCATTGATGATAAAAAGAAAATAGTGAACTGAAAAACAAGCTCTAATTCTTAAAAACATTCTCATCATCGTCTGTTTTGTGTCCAAAATAAACACCTTAAAAGGCATAAGGACAGATAATACGTACAAATTTTTATCAAAAAATCTTGAAAATAACAATTTAAGTCATGTTTATATAACTAAAATGAATACGTTTACATTTTAATTTTTTTTCCAAAGTTTCACAATTATGGGATTTAAGGAGGTTGGATCCTGTTATCAAAAGTACTGAGATTTTTTTTATCAAGTTTATTTTAGGAATCTACACACATAGCTTCATTAAAAATAAAAACAAAAAATGGGGGTCAATGCGCTTCTTTTGGCGTTACAGAGCATTTAGTATGATCTTTCTGCACTGTAATCACGTCTAACACATACTGAAATTTAGCGTGTACGATATTTGGCGGAAATTGATTTTTGAACAAATTAGCGTAGATTGATTTAGTGCATTTCTCAATTTTCTTATTTATGTGTATATGTGCAAGACATTTAGCGTTGTACTTGAATTAGCGGAAGTTTCTCTCCGCCAAAAGTTTCTCTCCGCGCTAAAAAGAATACACAGTCAAATGTAGTAAGTTTACAGTAAATCAATTGTTAAAGCAATATGAGCTGCAACTTTGATGTCGGAAATTTTTGTTGCAATATTGTAAATAAAAATTTCAATGGCAGAAAATATACGTTTATAAACTTCTGCTGTTCTTATTTGCATTGGAAGAACTATTTATAAGCTTAAAGAAAAATTACATTATTGTCGTACAATATTGATTTCTTATATTATACTGTACATTCCATTGTACTGAACTCTTCCGAAACAAAATTAATACTTTATTTTAGTCTAACTGATCAAAAATGTTTAAATTACATGCAAATTATCTTAACAGCACATTTAACAGCAAAGTAAAATGCTCAAAAATACAGCGCATATTGCTTTAAAGTTTTTCCTCCAATATTTTGTTTATTCGAATACATTATGAGAACAAACACAATCTTTTTTTCATTTTGAATAAACTCATTAAAATTTGTGACAACAAAAAAAATTACAAATTACTTCGCATGGTCAATTATTTGACCTTTCTTTGCACTCAAAAAAATTCATTTTTCTGGCATGAAAAATTTAACAAGCAATGAAATCATTTGAAAGTAATGACATTTTACTGAATTTTAGAAGAATGTTTAAAGTGTCTTATACGAGGGTTGTCCAAAAAGTTCGTGGCGTTTTTGTCAAAATGAATGGTTCAAGATATACTTA
The DNA here is from genome assembly GCF_033153115.1 of Saccostrea echinata. Classification (NCBI taxonomy): domain Eukaryota; kingdom Metazoa; phylum Mollusca; class Bivalvia; order Ostreida; family Ostreidae; genus Saccostrea; species Saccostrea echinata. The sequence goes on along the minus strand of NW_026889763.1, from coordinate 2,248,198 downwards.
TTGTATACCAAAATATTAGTTATGAAAATCCAAGTAAGAATAGTTTGGTTTTTATTGTTTGGACTTAATATTTTTGTAAAAATCGCGGTCATTAAAGGTCGGCGATAGTGCGCACGGACCAGTGTTAAAATGCCATAAACTTTTGAATAAAGTGTTCTGATTAAAATGATTATTTTCTTTATAAAACGAGTCAAAGATTAATAAAAATTAAATGTGTCGCAAATAAAGCGCTATCGTCATTTTCTGGTATCTTTAGTATCGCTTACTAAATAGACAGTGAGAATATTAAGCGAAATTCGCAAGAAGTATGTTTCAAAAATTGACGGAAAAAGCGACGTCGGCCATCCGAACGGAACAGCGTCGAATCATACAATTATGTTTTAATATGGTTGAAACGACGTCAGACACAAAATATTTATTCAAACAATGCAACTTGAAATTATTGGAATATATTTAGTTCATTGATTTGTAATTGGTGAATACGATTGTTCAACGGTGTGTAAAATTTCGGAAACGCTACAAGAAGTGGAAAACCACTGTTATTTGATGAAAATAGGATATCCCTATTCATGACGTTGTTATAAATCTAGCGCCGTCGGACTGGGCAGTGCAGCCTGTGTACTAAGTATACGAAGTGTTTATATTGATAACGCTCTTAAATTATCGTGTGTTGCTTTGAATTTTAAAAATTAAATAGATTATAGTCTATACATAAATACTATTGAACACACTTGGCAGTGTGGCATAATAAAGAAAATAAGCGTGTTTCCATGAACATGTGATAAAAATTCAAAATCCATATTTTTGACGTTAACATGAAATTAGCGTTACGTCAGACTGGGCCGTGCGGTTTGCGTATATAAAGTATTTACACCTATATAATAATGTTCAAAAAACAGTGTGAATTGTTTTGATTTTTCATATATTTATTAAATCATGGTCTATATTAAGACATTATCGTACATGTTTGCTATTGCGGACTTTATTAAGAAAATTAAGCATTTGTTCTTGAATTTTTTGGACACCCTCGTATATTCAGAAAAGAAAATTAAAAGTGAGGGTCTGCGATGTTAATTTTTAGAAATTACTAAAATAATGTTAATTTAAAGCTTAAATTTGGGATATTTTTTTCTGGATTTTCACAATAAATTTGCTATATTTGTCAAATATGATGATAGAAATCATGACAGTTTATTTAATATATAATTTTAGACCAGCATAAAACAGTTCGCAGCATTAAATAAATCTGTGTGCTGGCTGCATGGAAAATGGGAATCCAAACTTAACAATACCGGTACTTTAAATACTTCGAAAGAGAAAAACCGATCATTTTCTTCTTTAAAAAAAAAAAAAAGCTTCCGCCACAAAATATAGTTCCTCAATGCTCTTGGTATTGAATTTAATCACGGGGTTTTAAGTGAATATAGTTTAATCGGCATTGTAGATTCAAAATTTATTGTAACTAAAACATTATGCAGAATTTTTGAAATATAGGTCAAGACAAAAATCTGCTCATAAGGTCACGAGCGAACATCTTTAAAGTGAAAACATTTGTACAGTTTCATAAGGATGGCTGCAGAAAGGTAGAATTTTGAACATCATAGAAAGTCTACAATTTCTTACAAGTTTTGAAATTTATAAAGTTTTGAAAAGTCGTACGTTTTGATGCTATTGATTTTAGTAAAATTTTGTGATTTCAAATTTTCGAAAAGTTCTTTGGAGTTTTTAAGTATCCACATCTGATTTACACCACTTCTCGAATATGTTGTTGTACAGTACTCCTGACGTTTCTCCTTCATTACAGTAAATGTTTTAGTGAGGAGTAAAGAAAGAGGCTTGGTAGAACAATTACTGGAACCCGCTATCTTTGTAAGAATTTTTATGGATATTTTTTTTATAGTTTTTTTATATAAACAATCACACGTCTGTGACACGATTACAATACTTTAATGTTTAAAAGAAAATATATTATGGCAAATTTGTGTATTTTGTCAAATATTGTTTTTTTGTAATTGTTAGTTGGTAAAAGATTTGTGTATATTTGTTTTTATTTTGTATTATTGTTACATTTTTATATATCCTAGTCATATACGTATATATACATTCATTATATATATAAAATATATTCAATCTGATTGCCCTCGGGCACTTAAGTGAGCATTAATATCCTAGGATATATTGTTGTATGGTTGCAAATAAGGATTTGACAAAAAAAGAATAAGAAAAAAGTGCATATAGAATTGCAGGAAGAGAATTCCTTGGGACAACTCATTTTCTTCCTATGACAAATTTCTGTACATGTACAGTGTACATCTCTGTACACTTTAAATTGCCTAGTACCTTAGTTTGCTTATGGTAAAACTTAAGATAGTTATTTGATATGCTCCAGGATGTATGCGGCAGCATGCATTTTTTGTTTTGTTTTAGATTCCAGATCAGTATATAACATAATAGGAATATTAAATGTAAATAAACACATTGAGTTTTTTTTTTAACCAATGCTCAAATATGTATAAAACACATGATTATAGAGGAAAATATTCTAATTTTATAAAGTCAGTTCTCCAAAATAATATCAGAACATTAACGACCACTAATTCCTGACGAGTAAAAAGATTCCCTTGTATTTGTATCATTATTGTCATTTTTGAATTTACGGGGTGGTAGTAAATACAAAGTATTTAATTTTTTTTTTATTTACTACCACCCGGTAAATTCGAAAATTGCAATAGGATATTCGATTTCTTTCGTATAAGGATTAAAGATTTTAAAGAAATTACTGAGGAATTTAAATTGTTCCTTTCAAATTTGATTCCTTATAAACATTCTCCCCAGGAGCAAAATGTTTACATTGTTCCATCTGGATGTCTAGACTATATTTTAAAACAAGAGGCCCAGGGGCCACATCGCTCACCTGAGCACTGTGGCTAGGAAAAGAGGAAAAATCTGTTTAGTATTGAAAAGCTTGAATGCATAAGTGGTCCCAACCTACCCCTAAAAGGGAGTGGGAGGGGGGTATGATTTGAACAAAATTAAATCTACACTAACTAAGGATGCTTACATGATTTTTTGACTGTGACTTTTTTCTCTACAAGTTTGAACTTTCATTGTGGCCCCACCCTACCCCTGGAGGTCATGATTTGAACAGACTTGAATCTACACCACCTAAGGACGCTTCCATATAAATATGACCAATCATAGCTTTGCTGTTCTTGAGAAGAAGATTTTTCCTATATATTGCTACATAAAACTTTAATTGTCCATTGTGGCCCCACCCTACCCCCGGGGGTCATGATTTGAACAAACTTGAATCTACACTACCTGAGGATGCTTCCAAATAAATATGACCAATCATAAGTTTGCTGTTCTCGAGAAGAAAATTTTTGAAGATTTTTCCTATATACTCCTATGTTAAACTTTGATCGTCCATTGTGGCCCCACCCAACCCCCGGGGGTCATGATTTGAACAAATTTGAATCTACACCACCTGCAGATGCTTCCATATAAATATTACCAATCATAGCCTTGCTGTTCTTGAGAAGAAGATTTTGAAGATTTTTCCTATATACTCCTATGTTAATTAAAACTTTATTCTTCCATTGTGGCCCCACCCTACCCCCGGGGGTCATGACTTGAACAAACTTGAACCCACATCACCTGAGGATGCTTCCAAATAAATATGACCAATCATAACTTTGCTGTTATTGAGAAGAAGATTTTTGAAAATTTTTCCTATATACACCTATGTAAAACTTTGATCGTCCATTGTGGCCTCACCTACCCCTGGGGGTCATGATTTGAACAAACTTGAATCTACACTACCTGAGGATGCTTCCATTTACATATTACCAATCATTGCTTTTCTGTTCTTGAGAAGTTTTCTGTTCTTGAGAAGAAGATTTTTGAAGATTTTTCCTATATATTGCTACGTAAAACTTTAATTGTCCATTGTGGCCCCACCCTACCCCTGGGGGTCATGATTTGAACAAACTTGAATCTACTCCACATGAGGATGCTTCCATATAAATATGACCAATCATAGCTTTGCTGTTCTTGAGAAGAAGATTTTTGAAGATTTTTCCTATATATCCCTATGTAAAACTTTGATCGTCTATTGTGGCCCCACCCTACCCCCTGGGGTCATGATTTGAACAAACTTAAATCTACACTACCTGACAATAATTCCACATGAGTTTCATCTTTCCTGGCCCATTGGTTCTTGAGAAGAAGATTTTTCAATAATGCCATTAGTTTTTTTGATATTTCGTAATTATCTCCCCTTGGAGGGGGTGTGGCCTTTCAAACTTGAATCCCCTTCACCCAAGGATACTTTGTGCCAAGTTTGATTGAAATTGGCCCAGTAGCTCTGGAGAAGAAGATGAAAATGTGAAAAGTTAACGACAACGCCAACGTCAACGACAACGACGACAGACAACGGACAAATTTCGATCAGAAAAGCTCACTTGAGCCTTCGGCTCAGGTGATCTAAAAATGAATGACCTGAAATATCCCATCTCTAATTTTCTCATTGCCGTGTTACAATTTTCCTGGCAGTTTTACCATTTTTTCAAAACTTGGAACAAAATGACGTCTGCTCCACAGTAAGGAACAATAACTCTTAGAATTTATCATTCAATTGAAAAACGTCTCTATATAAGTGAAAAATTCTCGAATAGGACGTAAAACAACATACAATCAACCAATCAATTGAAAGTCTCAAAGGTAGAGTTCAGTAAAACACGTTAATAGTGAACACGCTTATAATGAATAGACGCTTACAGTGATACTCATTCCCTGTGACTTTAAATGGTGTTGGGATTCTAACGGATATAACGAATTACATTTATTACGAATCAAAATCATCTGTCCCTGGCCCTTCCTTATAAGCGTGTTTTACTATATTTTCTTTTTATGCATCTTAGTTATATGAACAACTATAATGATGAACTTTGAAGAAATAACATGGGTGCATGTATATGTAAATTACACTGTACATGTACATGTACTTTGTGAATTCGGTGACATTTTTGTGAGCATTTTCAATGACATTGTACTTTACTGCTGAATATTTAATCTGAGAAAGGAACCACAAACATTTACGGCGATTAAAGAAACTTGAAAATTAAAAGTGTATATATGCAAGACCTAAATTAAAAGAATAAACATTTTCACAATAATTTTCGAGTATTTTTGAGCATTTTGTCTTAATTTTTCTCAGTTTATCGTGTTTTTATAGACTTCTTACGGATAAAAAGGAACAAAAACAAGCATGTATAAGCTCTGTTGATTGTGCTTCTGTTTTGTGTCCGTCAAATTTCATTTACTTTGAACATCGTATTTCAAAGAATGTATGACGGTTATAAACAAGATATTATGGCAAGAATTTGTAATTCTCTTAAATATTTTTTATATCAACATTTAGTGGATAATGTTGTACTACAGGCGTATTTAAGAAAACCATTACATTCAAAGTATAGAATACCCATTAGTCGTTTAAGACTATCAGTGCACGATTTAAAGATAGAGAGGGGAAGGTATAGTAACATAGAAATAAAAGATAGAAAATGTGAAAGAGATAGAGGACGAATTTCACTTTGTATTAAAATGTCCTCGATATGAAGAACTAAGAATTAAATATATCAAGAGTTATTATTTTAAAAAACCATCAGTATTTAAATTAGTACAGTTACTGAGTTCCACAAATACTAAAGAACTATGTAACCTAGGTAAATTTCTGTATTTTTCTTATCAATTAAGAAATGATGTTTTAAATAATGTACAATAAGAAATGATAATACATTAAATGCTATTGTTTATGTAATTGCCACATGTAATGTATATTGTATAGCATATACTACACTTATCCTGTGCAAAGCTTATGTATAATTATTAATGTACATATTTTGTATACCTATGAGATGTAACAGTGTAATGTCTCTGGTTCAAATAAAACAAACAAAAATACTTATTTATTTATTTGTTTATTTATTCATTAATTTCAAATTGTATAGATGTCTTCTGTAAATAATAATAATATATATTTGAATCGGTCCCTACTTAATCTTACAATGTTTTATTCTTTACATGCATTGTCGCTTAAATTAAGAATATTTAAGGATATAAAGACAAATATATTACAAGCTGCAAATGTACATGTCCATACTATTACCAGCTATATATTCTTCCATGAATTGATGGATTGTTTGATTATTTTTCAGTCCATTGCAAGATTTTTTCACTCATATGAGACCTCACCGGATGCAGCAAAGGACCCTTTCTCAGCACGCACTCAGGGGCATTGAGCAGTGTGGGATCTTTAGCTTGCCTCAGTTTTATTTTTAAATGTTTTATGCGAAAGACCCACACCTTTCACTTCGAGCACACCGGGCGAGAATCCCAGCTCTTTCGATTACGTATCGAAGAAACACTAGATACCTACTCACTCACGAATCGAAGCGAGCACTTTATACTGACTGAGCTACCTTGACTGTTAAATTTCAACTTATAATCTATGATAGAACTCACTTACCTGCTTTATGTTCTATCAAATAGTACTCTCATGAAAGTTGAAAATCCCAGGAATATAGTAAAATTGAATTATTCATTTTTTTTTTAATTTTGATGGACGCCCATCGTTTGTAATATGTTGTAATAAGGTCTGTCTTCATTCAAGGAAGTACAAAACTGTGTAATCTTTGAGAGAACATCTGGTAACTGAAACATTAAAAATGCCCCTAAATATAAATACTCCTGCTTTGATTACAAATAAACTGAGACGCCCAATAGGAGAGTACGCTAAATTGGATTGATCACAAGTCGTCCAATTAGGTCATTCAATCGTTGTTTTCCATTTATGTGGTATTTTCTAGTGTCAAAAATAAGTGTCTATTAGAGATTAGAGGGTTTGGGTTTTTTTTGTTTTTTTTTTTATAATAATAATTCAAGTTTGAACATTCTGCCTGCATTATTTTTTTTCTAATGCATTCGTGGGATTGTTGATCAGCAGTATGATATCAAAAGGGTCAAAAGAAGAGTAAATTTTGAAGTACCCATGCCGGAGAAGCAATGTTTACCACATCAAAGATACAAAAACTCAAAAGACAACCCAGTTGTATGTTCAAAACTACTTATGTGTCTAAAATATAAAGCTGAAACAATTTCAAACTTTCTTTCCCAACCACTCTCCACTCCCCCTCTCTTTCCCCACTCGCTCCTCCTTTCCCCAATCACTCACTCCCGAATCTGTTCACACTCCCTCTGTTTATCCCCTCTCCCCCTACCATCTCACTACCTCCCTCTATCCCCTTTCCTCGATCCCCAGTCCCTCTCTACCCACTCCCTCTCTACCGCCTTTCACTCCCAACGCCCGTCACTCTCCCCACCACTATCTCCCATTCACACCTCCTTTCCCCCACAGACTTTCTCCTCACTCACTCCCCCTCTCTCTCCACACTCCCTCTCTCTCCCCCCCAACTCTATCTCTCCCCCACTCTCTCATACTCCTCCCCACACTCCCCCCTCTCTCCCCTTACAACCTCTCTCCACTCTCTCTCCACTCCCTCTCCCACTATCTCTCCCCCACTCTCTCATCCTCCTCCCCACAAATTCCCCCACTCTCCATTCTTTCTCTCTCCCCACGCTCCCCCTCCCCACTTCCTCTCTCCCCACACTCTCTCCTCTCCCTCCACTCTCTTCTCCACTCTCACCCCACTCTCTTTCCCTCACCCCACTCTCTTTCCCTCTCCCCACTCTCTCCCACTCTCTTTATTTATTTCTTGTCCGTCTGACTCAGTTACTCTATGTCCTGGTGAAATAAATTATATATATGCGTAATACATAGATGTTTCATAATTTTTACAATAGAAAATAATTGGGAAAATACTTATTCTACAGCAAAGAGAAAAATCTTATCGTTGTTTCAAAAAAAAAAATATAAAATGTTTATTCTTGATCATTTTACTTTAAAATGAATTTAGCAGAATTGTTTATTTATGCAAAAAATTAATGTCATTTAAAATTAGAAGGGCGATAACTTCACACAACATAAAATACTGCGTTGCAGTTCACAATTAGATCATTGCGTTGTTTGCGTATTTAATGAAGAAGAATTTTATATGCTAATTGAAGAACAATATTTATATGGTTACTAACATGCAAGGAAGATGGTATGTCAGCTTGAAATCCTAGTTGGATATTATTTTTTGTACCATTATGAAAAGTAGATGTCCTAAATTATCAGCATGCTGAGAGGAGGTCTATAAAATATTCTTTATTTGACCAAGTATGTAATTAGGGTTTGACTTTCACTACCCCTTTCCCTTGTATGCATTCAGTTTACTTAAATTATATATTTTTTATAACTGTTGTCCGGTTCAGACATCGTGTCGTTGCATTGAATGTGAGCCAAAATGCATTTGCATCATGACTCTCCCGTTGTTCTACGCATTACCCGGTATTTCATATTTTCTCATTGCAAAAAAATGTTCGTTTGGTGCTTTATTGAAACGCGTACCACATGTAACCTTTTCTTGGTGCATGTTAAATTCTACTCTACTAACCGATTTCCACTTTACGGTGTTAATCATTTGACCGTTGGGCCATCAGTGTGATTTGAGTAAATGTTCACCTTATAACAGGCCTTAGCCATGCTTAGCCAAGCATTCAATTCTTAGTCTGAAGGAAGAATTAAAGTTATGAAAAGGACCGGGGTGGGGTGGGGGAGGGGAGCGAACATGTTAGAAATTCGAAATTCCTTGAGAAGCCCAAAAAAATAATAATAAAGCCAGTAGACTTTATAGGACAGGAGCAAAAAATAGGGAGAACCATACTGCAGTGCATGATTTGGAGACAACCAATATCATTTACAATAAATTATTAATCCTGCGCTTAATAATATGTACGTATACGTTTTGGGGTTCCCTTTTTGGTTTTTTTTTTATTCCTCAAAGGTTTTGTTCCGAAAATGACATATGTTTCTGACAACGATAAACCAGTCCTGTAGGAATGTTATCACAAACCATTTTTAAAGACAAGTTTTAGGTCCCATATTTCTACCTTTAAATTCGTGTCCGCTTTCAACCTACCTTCACCTTTTATCAGTTTCTGGATACACCAATACATTGAATCATAAAAGTATTTTATTTTAACAAAAGAAAAGAAAATCAGAGCAAGCAAGACGTATGAAATGACCACATGGAGATGCTAATTAACTGTAATTACTACTTCAGTTTTAAAATCATGTTATATCTTTTTCCCTCTTTTAGGTTCATTCACCCTTATTTATTACATGAATGTTAATTACCCCGCTCCGAAGAAAAGAGGGTATAGTGTTTTACATTATAATGCCCCTAAAACGAGCAAAATTTAAGATCTAAGGAAATAATATTTCAGCCTTCATACATATCTATAAATTAGACGAAAAAAATTCCTCTCGTTGTGTGTATGGGGGAGACCTCCACCTCCCTTTTTTCAAATTTTTTTTGTTATAAAGTAAATATTGAAAATTTCATTAAAAGGTTGGTTGGCCAAGCCCCCATCCCCTCCAACACTTTTTGTTGCAGTATGGTCGAACCCTCCCATGTTAATGTATCCAAAATTCTTCTTGTCGAAAAGCGAATTATCATGTTGTACATGTTGTAAATGTTGAATTCACTGGTGAAGGTTAATGCGAAAGTAACAACATAACTAGTTACCATGTTGTAAATTTGGCATTTACTTCCACGTAGTAAATTTGAAATTAACAAAATGATAGAATGTTGGAACTATCCCCCCCCCCCGTCCTCATGAAATGGCTTATGTACTTTGGTCAGTACGATATATCTTACATAACTTACTTCGAAATTCATTCATGGTCATTGTCGATCATATGCGCCACTGCACTCCTGAACCATTAGCGGAAATTTCAGATTTAAACCCCTGAAGACCTTCCAGGGCTTTTCAGCGGTTGCAAAAAAATCAAGAAAACATGGAATTGGCACCCCAAAAAGGGCCCTCACAATAATGGAATTCAAGCCCCATCCCATCATAATGCACGTATTATAATGTATATGTAATTGTTTTTTAAAGAATTGATTAAATACAATGGCAAAATTTTTACCCCAATAAGGATATTATTACTATATTATTATATAAAAGAGAGCATGTTAGATATTTGAAAACAGTTCAAAAGCTCAACAAATTGCAACCGGCATGTAACATTTTATCTGACATTGTTCTGAAGCAGAAAGACATTGTTTCATCCACCACCCCACCATCCCCGCTTTCTACGGGAGTGGTTTGCAATGAGCCACTGGTATGTGAGGGGAAAACTGAGGGTTAAGCATCCCTCAACGGAATATATATATATAAAAAATATGTTGTATATTGTTAACAATTCAAAACGTTGAATCACTTGATCTCACTTCGAAGATTCCCTCGATACAAGGCCGTAACTATAGGCAAAATGTTTAGTGGGGCGAGGGACTGGGGTCCGCCTATGGTCCCAGCAAGCCGAGGACAGTGCCCGTGCGGGGGGGGGGGGGGGTCGAAAACTCCGACATGGTTTTAGAAATGGGAGACTTAACTTTATTTTTTTTAAGTTTTTGATAATGTTTTTGCCATGGAAACAATCTACAGCAAACTATTATGACTGACATGGGGAATAGATCTTGCCTTATTTTCATTTTGCCTGATGCCATGTCATTTTACACAATCAAATGAAAAGTGGTTTAGGTCAATAAGCTAAACTAACAACATTTCAAAGTATTGTCAATAAAAAGGGAAATAGTTTGAAAAGTCAGAAAACATGGATTAAGCACTCCCAAAAGGGCCCTCACATTAATGGAATTCAAGCCCCATCCCATCATAATGCAGGTATTATAATGTATATATAATTGTATTGTACTGTAATGTATATGTAATTGTTTTTTAAAGAATTGATTAAGTACAATTGCAAAATTTTTACCCCAATAAGGATATTATTACTTTAAGCAGGGACCTATATACTAAAGTATATAGGTCCCTGCTCTAAGTTAAGTAGAAATTTTACTTTTTTTTAATGTGCACGGAAATTACGATATTTTTAACTTTCAGTAGCAAAGGTTCTCAGTTTTAAATTTTATTGTCATGATGAATTCAGAAAAAAACATAAAACTATTCTGCACAAACACTTGACGTTACATATTTTTCTTATTTAAAAAAAAATAATGATCTCATGCCTTATAAATAGGATATGGGGTTATTTTTCTTTTCTTTTCTTTCTTTCTTTCTTTCTTTATTTTAAACAATGTTTGTCAGAGTTTACGGAGAAGCCGAGTGTCTCGTTGAACGAGCTTCTCCCTGTTACAAATTACAATTAAGGATCGGGATCGGCGTTTTCAATATTAGTTACTTCCGTTGGTGTATGAAACATCACATTTTATGATTTTTGTATTGTTTTGAAGAAGCCGGGTGTTTATACAGAAAACTGTAGTGAATCTTGTTGAATTAAGTTATTCAAATTAATAATGAAGATGAATATCACTTCTGCAGGTATGAATTTGTAACTTATACAAAACTGATATGTTCTTTAGGCCTATATTCCGAACAGTGTCGAAGCCGCGAACGACAAAGAGTTTTAAAAGTTAGACGTAATTATGAAGCAAAAATTTGTGTACATTTGTATATTAAATACTGTAAGTTATTGATAGATGTCGTTATGCTGAAGAAATAGTTTCTGTATTGATCGAGGTGAAGCTGAGTGTCACTCGGCCCCCCCCCCCCCTCCTCTACCAATTGATCTTTTCAATAAAATTTTAAAATTTGAGTTGTTAATGAAACACTATGATTTAAGCATAAGATTTTGTCCTTCTTGGAATAGGAAAACCAATTTAATGCTGCTAGGAACCCTTTTCATAATTTGAGAAAAATATCAAAAGTGATTCAGAGCTCCAGATAAGGTGCGTATATTTGCAGAAATACGCATTGAATTTTTACAAAAACGCATTGAAAATTAAAACTGGGCGTACAGTTACGCATTAGCAATCGTAGATAAGCATTACACCATGGAAGTACTGCGTACGGCTGGTTGAATAATAAAAGTACAACTTGTAGCTATCGATATGAATTGAGGTAAACTCAGTGTTTGATTTTTCTCAAAACAAAATACTGATTTTAAAGCGTTTTGTTAACCAGGAATATTCTAGTAATGGCGATGACGATTTCCATTTATGGAGAAAGAATCAACAATATAGGTTAAAGTCGATTTCTTTAAATAGAAAGACTATGCACTAGGCAGAGTCACATGTACTTTTAAGCACACAAAAGCTTGTGTCGTCTATGTAAGATGATATTGTAACAAGTGTAATACATAAGTAAAGAAAACATGTTACCTAGAAAACAAACGATAGTTGGAGGAAAAAAGTCTTAGGTCGAGAAATAAGTTTATACTGCAATGTTATCAAAGAGGACAAGAAAAAAAAAACAGTGAAGACCATATTATAACCATATTGAAAAAACTAGCTCTGTTTAATTTCAAGACCAATTAAATAAATAAATTGCTGTAGAGAGACATTACGCATAACATGTATTTGAATTTACCGATCAAGAGTTCTCTTAGATTCTCTAGAGTTCCCTGTTTAGTAGGACGAATACACACGGTTTGTACATGACGTTTTTTATGATGGGTTCATTGCCAATTTCTGATTTCTCTCAACTTGCCATATTAATGATGATTTTTTTTTCTCAGTTTACTCTTGTTACGATATCGTCTAAAATAAATGGAGGAAAAGTCTTTTGTGCCAATGGTTACTTTACCTACTGTATGAATGTTCCTTGTCAAAAAAAAAAAAAACATTTCTCAGTTTTATTAAAATGTCTTATTGGTATTTTCAAAAATTATTTAAATGAATGCAGAAACTGTCCTTTGTAGTTTTTTCCCTTTCCTCTCAACACTTATATTTCGATAACAAGCTCAAAATCAAAATTTATAGATGTCAAAACATTTATATATTAACAAAATACTCTTAAATCATTTTGCTAAAAATCAAAATCTGCATTGATTTAAAAATCAGGGAGTAAATACACTTTGAGGTAAAAAATTATCTGGAGCTCTGGTGATTTTTTAATTTACCTGAAAAAATTCAGGAACGCTGGATCTATTAGTGATGGGAATCAGTTACTTATAATTTCATAATCAGTGTTTGGTTTTCTGTAACCAAGTAATTATTGCTTATAATCCAAAAAAACAAAAAGTTGCATGATAAACTATCAAATGTCATTAGATAAACTTTTGTCATTGATGAGAAATAATGAAATAAGAAAGTAACTATTAAAGATCAAAGTAGCCTAGTGCACATTAAGAGTATACGGTTATTTCTATGGGTGACACTTTGCTCTCGGGTCTGTCAATCAGGGATGGGGTAATCGTAATCGAGTAATCGTAATCGATTGTAATGATTACTGTTTTTCAAGTAATCGACAGTAATCTGTAATCGAAGAGATTTTCGATTACTTGTAATCGTAATTTAATCGATTACAGCTAAAATTTTCAATGTAATTATAATTACTTTTTCGATTACTTTCGATTATTTTATACATAAATGGATGTTATTTTGGAGAATTAATTCCAGTCAATCACACATAAATATCAAATATAAACCACCTAGTGTAATGTTTGGATTTCCTAACTTTTCTTATCATAAGTTTAATAATGTTCTCAATGAAATTTGCATTATAGACCTACTGGTCTAGTTTTAAATAATTCAGAAGTATATTTCAACCAATTATTAATAAAATATACAGATTTTTCGTGTGCATTTTACATTTGACCCACTGTCCTCTTGCTGCATGTCCTTTTTCATATTTCAGAAGTTGAAAAACTTTGTCTTGTAATAGAAAATTATAAATAGCAAAAACAGATTTAAGTGCTGTATTAAATATAAATAATTTGGTAAATAAACTACATAGTACTCAAAAAAAAGATGGAAATACTTATTCATATCTGAAAATGTTTAAACAACTTCAAACTTGTGTTTTAGTAACTTTAAAATTTGCAAAATCATTCTCATGTTTTCATTCAAAATTGTAAGGTTGCTTTTATATCATTTAGGGGTTATAAGTGCCTGTAAGAGAGGGAGTAAGTGTCACTGTGTTTGCTTATCTTAATTGGCTGATTAATTGACTGAGACATATCCCTGATTGCAGATAATGAGGTGTAAACTGTGAACTACCTTGTGTTTAACTATCATTCCATTGAAGACAAACAATATTATTAAAAGAATTAATACCTCTCAAAACACTTATTTCAATACAGAATGAAACTGTGTTACATGTATTAGTTAAATTACTTAAAGACACATTTAATTTACATGTTAATTACTAAGAGTTCGTTCTAATTTACTTATTTTTTTGAAAAAGACACTTACAGGAATGTTTAATGTGTACTGTCAACATACGGACAGCCCAAATACTTCTAATGAAGTAATTCACAATAAAATATTAAATAATCTTTTCAACAAGTCAATAAATATGGAGGTACAGATCTAAGGTTGAAAGGAATAATTAATTCCTTGGCATATTTTATTGTAGGAATCATGTCTCCACTTTCCATGGTAGAAAATCCCTCATTTGGGCATTTAGTGAGAATGTTAGCCAGAATAAAACCTTAAAAGAATCTGCACTGAAACTGCAGGAACACATTCAAACTTCAGTGGATAACATCAACATTTACCATTTAAATATTGCTTTGATATTTGAAGGGATAAAAACTTGGAAGTAATCGATTATTAATCGATTACATCTTCCAAAGTAATCGATTACAATCGATTACAGGACAAAAATGAGTGTAATCGATTAATAATCGATTACACAAAATTCCTCTAAGTAATCGATTATTAATCGATTACATTTTTCAGTAATCGTGCCCATCCCTGCTGTCAATATATTTTTTTCAGAGAGCTACAGTTCTATAGCTAACTCTGATTTGAAGAGACTGACTTAGGGTTGTCTCTAAGAATTGAAATAGCAGGGGGCATTAAAAAAGTAGAAGGGGTTCTGTAGTTTCTCTCCTAAGAGGGGGTTGAGGGGGAATAACTGAATAATGGGGGGATTATGTCATATAGGCGGGGAAATTCCCCAGTCCCTGGGTCTTGGGGACAACCGTGCTGACTGCATTACATGCCAAGTCTTTAGAAGTCATGGTTATGCATAGTGTATTGTATAAAAACATTATGTTAATGAGAAGTACAGTTTAACTTCAGTATCTTGAACACCGATATCTCGAATATCATGGATATGTCAAAGTGCTTTTGAAGTCCCAACACAAGCCTTTATTTCTTAATAGGTATTTTACCTGGGATATCTCAATTCCTCAGATATCTTGAAGTATTTTCTCGGTCCCATCGAGTTTGAAATAATGAGTTTGACTGTACTCTTTCATTCCATTTTTAAAAGAGGTATGATAAATCTTGCCTTATTTTATTCCAGCTGGAGTGATTTCTCTATTAGATGAGCCTGAACCACAGTTAAAGGTACATTTTGTATACATGTAGAGTTTGAAATAAATCTAGCATGGTACTACATAGATAAAGGTTGTTTTTTGTAATTTTGCTCTGTAACTGAATTTGAAATTGAACAGGACAAATGAATGAAATTTTCATGCTCAATAAAGTGGAAAAGTAGTTGCTTCTTAAAACAGAAAATTACTTCTTCTTCATAGTGTTCTTGTCAATTACTCATATTTACATGTATATCAATTTTTATAGGCTTTTGCCCTGGAAAAATTGAACAACATTGTAGATGTATTTTGGGCAGAAATATCTGAAAATGTGGACAAAATGTAAGTACAAAAATTTTGATAACATTAAAAATCGGTATTATATCTTGCATATTAATAAATGAAGAAACTTTTAACAATGTAAAGAATTTTTTTTTTTTAGAGAAGTATTGTATGAAGACTCTGCATTTAAAAACAGTGAACTGGCAGCCCTTGTAGCCTCCAAGGTATGATTAAATAAACGTTATTTGTTAATTCTATTATGGTTATAGCAAAGATCAAAGAAATGCCACATCCATTAAATCACAAACATCTTCAACAAATTATCAATAACATTTAAATCAGTTTTCTCTAATTCTGATCGCTCTTACTAGGCAAAGAATGGAGGGCTCTTTTAATTGAGACACAAATTAGTGGAGAAAAAAGTTTACTTGGGATTCGGATTATGTTGTACTTTTTCTAATGCGTGAAGTGCAAATGATTTAATTGTGCAGGCACTTACATTGATGTATAGACATCTACTTCTCCGTTTCTCTATATAGGTGTTTAAAGATTCACTGTAGCAGAATAGAAATAATTCTCTTGTTGGTGAAATTGTTGGAGAATATACCCCTCAGTCTCAAGATTTTGTTCACAGATAAAATCCTTGCCCTTTGATCAGTTTTTATTTGCCAACAAAGTCTCGTGACCGTCAGGGTGACTGTATATTCTCCAACAATGGCGAAGACGCAAGAATTATTTCTTCAATAAAATAGACATCTGCTTGCATACTTGTATCGGTGTACATGTATATAGAAAATATATCTAGATGGACTATTGTTTTAGCATGTCTATTCTGCTGTGATTTTACAGTAATATATGATGAAACAAACATGTACCTGCATGTATAAACATGATAAAGAACTTTTTTCCTTTTTGATTTGGTTTTTTTTTCCACTCAGTAATCCATGTAAGTGAGTATTTCATCCTTAATAGTTTTTGAAATGTATCATATTTAGATTTTCACTTTTTTAGAATATCACCTGTGAAAAAATTATCAGATTTCCTTTTTCACAGGTTTATTATCATTTGGGAGCTTTTGAAGAATCCTTGACCTTTGCCCTGGGTGCAGGCTCCCTTTTCAATGTCAACGATACATCAGAATATGTGGAAACTATCATAGGTAATTTTAAGACATATTCCGCAATCAAACCATTGTCTATCAGACATTACTCTGTCTATCAGACATTACTCTTTCCTTTAAACACTAGGTGCAATACATTTATTTGACTTTTCCCTTTATTATACATTTAATGTTTTTACATTTTAACCAGTGAACATTTTTCAAGATATAAACTTAAAAATGGTATGTTTAAGACCACTCAAAATTTGAAAGTGTGAAGTTGAAATATTTATATATGTACATAAATCTTATGGATCTCTCTGATTTTCTCCAAGCCAAGTGCATAGACTTCTACACCAAGCAGCGAGTCAAAAATAGTGATGGCCGAGAGGAGCAGAAGAAGGAGATTGATCCACGACTGGAGGCCATTGTCAACAGAATGTTTCAGAGGTGCTTTGATGACAAACAGTACAAACAGGTACACCCCAGTACAGATTTTTTCAGAATGCAAGAATTTTTTAGAAGTGTCAAAGACCATTCCTCTGACTTACTGTGGAATCATTATTTAATTTTCTAGTGGTCAATATTTGTGTGCAGTCAAAATTACACTGATTAGTTGGCATATATGATGAAATTTCATTGGTAAATTGTACATAACCAAATGATTCAATGAATGGAAGTTGTTGTTTGGGTCTACTCAGAAGATAACAAGTTTAATTTAGTTTTGTGCAGAAGTTAGTGCACAGTAGGCATATTTTTTTGACACCCCTCTTATTAGGCTGTGAGAAATGGAATATTTCAAGTCTCTCCTAAATAATAGACCTCTTCTTTCAATTTTTTTTTTCTGATCTGTAATGTAGTGGCATTTCGATATGAATAAATGGACACATTTTTTGATCCATTATCTGGTTACCTTTCATCAGATTAGGTTTCATAAGATTTTTCATAAGATGTACCGTAATCCGGTTATGTCTTGATATGGTTAAATGTACACATTTTTGCATGTAATCTGGTTACATTTTGATGTGATTAAAGGGACATAGCTCTTTAAGGAAAAAAGTATTGAAAAAAGTCATACAATTGTACATGTACCTTTGTTTTTGAATATACTGTATATAAGCAGAAATTTTAGCGAAGATTCATTTTTGGCATTATTAAGAAGGTTTTGAGATTGCTAAAATTAAATATCGCTAACAATTTATACCGTATTAGTTGTTATAGCTGTCTTTCTTGACATTATAAAATTGCTAAAATTACATCTCGCTAAAAATATACCAACTTTTTTTTGATAAATCCCTAAATTTGCGTCTAGCTAAAACTTCCACTTATACGGTACTTGAGAGATATAGCTTGTTGACGTAACAACGTTACATCTTTTTTTTTATTGCAGGCTGTTGGTATATCACTGGAAACCAGAAGAATTGATATCTTTGAGAAAGCTATCTTAGAAAGTGTATGTAACAATCATATGACCTCTTCCTACACATAAGGAGTACAATTATTACATGGAAAAACTATCAAATATCTTTTTTATAAAATATGAATTTAATTGATTTCAAGTACGATATTTACGGTTAAGAGAGTAAAATTTGACACACAATCATATTTACAGTAAAGCACAGTTATCTACCAAACATGATTAAGTGAATCCATGATTACAGTGAATTAACTTCAGTTTCTAACTGTGTTATGAATTTGTCTGATATAACAAATTACACATATAATGAATCAAAATTGTTCATCCTTGGCACTCCACTCTAAGTGTGTTTTACTGTACATACTTCGTATAACTTAGCGAATCACAGTTGTTCATCCCTGGCACTCCACTCTAAGTGTGTTTTACTGTACATACTTCGTATAACTTAGCGAATCACAATTGTTCATCCCTGGCACTTCTCTATATGTTTTACTGTACATACTTTTTCTATACCCTTTCTTTACAGGAAGACGTAAATGCAATGTTGCTGTACAGTCTAAATGTCTGCATGTCCCTGATTCAAAACCGTCACTTCCGGAACACAGTTCTTCTGCTGTTAACAAAACTATACATGGGGCTGGAGACCCCTGATTACATCAATGTGTGTCAGGTAGGTCTATATCCCCACCCCCTCTCACTGTACCCCCTCCCCTTTTGTAGCCCCATCCTTTTGGTACCATTCGTGGTTACCAATGGGGACAGACATATAGTTAGATTACAGATTAGGGTTAATATTCACTACTCTCTAGATTTTTCAGAGAAATCTCAGATATTTTTTTTCTCAGCTGAGTCTGAAAAAAATGTTGATAGCACACATATTTGGAAATGATTTCAGATTTAAGAATTAACTCGAAGACAAGTCTAAGTTTGAGAAAAAAAAAATTCTGTTTGGTGAGATTTTCTGAGAAATCTCAGATTTGAGAAAATCTCCACGTGTGTCACAATTTGTCATCAAGTGAAAGAAGTCTTTAATGTGTACACCCTTCTTTTGCTTTCCCTCCCGATCAATCTCATGTACAATGTAGATCATCTTTGTCAAATGCTTTATATCTAGTATTATTATCTAGTCAGAGGTCAAATACTGTAGATCACCAAATTTTCGCAAGATAGTAAAACATTTATTGAATTTATAAGCGAGACAAAATTTTCACAAATTGATAACGCAATTATACGGAAGGATGACAGTTTCCCGAGCAGACTGCCTAGCTAAATTACACAAAAATATTTACGTTTCCAATGTCTTTGTCCGAGATAAAATTTCAAATAGTAAAAATACTTTATTTCTACATAAATCTACTGGTTCATCAAAAGGCGTGGTGAAAAAAAATCACTTGCGGGGCGGGACAAATAGAGACAGAATCGGGGCTTGTAGCACGTGACTTTGCAGAATCAAGAGCATGTGAATATAAGGAATAACTGTCAGATTTTTTGATTTCATGACGATGATCAATCGATTGGCTTGCGTGATAATTTTATGCATAAACGCCTTCGGCGTCTATGCAAATTATCACGCAAGCCAATCGATTGATCACATCATGAAACCCAAAAATTAGACAGTTATTCCTTAAATAAAGTCCTTGCATATGAAAAAGGGATCTAGGTAGGCAGATCATCTTTGTGTGGAAAACATTGTAACTATTCGTATTAGAAATCTATGTAGGTATTATCTCTTCCCCCCTCCCCCCCCAACCCCCAACCCCCAACTGATAGTACCGTGTGTCCTGATAAACAGGGGATCACAGACCCCAGATTTCATCAGTGTATGTCATGTCTAAGTACATCTTCTTGTAACTCGGCCCCTGTAGTCCTGCCCACCAAGTCGTAAAAGCAAAATAAACTCTAAATTACTTTTGAGTATTAGACAATTACTGATATTTTAGACTATGTTGGAATTTTAAATGCTAAATCACAGCATTTTCTTTTTTTAGTGCTACATTTTTCTGGACGATGCTCAGGCTGTGGCTGACATCTTGGAAAAGCTACTGAAGGGAACAGAGGTATGGCTTAGCTAGGGTTTATAGGGTTAGGCCATTCTGTTTTTTTTTTCCTGTTAAGTGGCCACCTATCATTTAAATACTAACTTACCTATTCTTAAAAAACATGCCAGCTAGTAATATTTGATTTATTTCTGAATTTCTTTCATAGAAATAAATATAGATGTATAGTAAGAAGTAAAATCTAGGACCGAGCTACAACAATTCCTTCAGAAATGAACTCGATTCAAATGTAATGAACAAAAAAAATAATATGTCATACCTTTGCTGCTGATGTGTTTATTTTACCTTTTTGGGTGTCCAAAACCAAGGCACAAACTGATGTTTAACAGAGGAAAAAAAATTTGAATGGCCATATTGAGAAATGATACATGTTTACTGTTAAAATCTCTGACTGTGTTGGCTACATTGAATTTCAGACAAATGAAGTTCCGTCAAAGAATGTTTCAAATTGATGTCCCTCTTACGATTTATCTAATGGAGTCATGCTGAATTTGTTATACATGTACATGTACTGTGTTGGAATTCTAATCTTGCTTTATGGTGTCAATCCTTGGAGACATGTGCAGTTTTAAATTCTTTTTTTTTTTTTAAATCTTCAGGACAATGCTTTGATGGCATACCAGATTGCCTTTGACATGTATGACAGTGCCACACAACAGTTTCTCCTACGAGTACAGAACGCCCTCAGATCAACTGTCCCCCTCCCCGAGACTGACCCCAAAAAATCAAGTGATGGAAAGGAGGAATCAAGCCAGGAGGAGGCAAAGGAAAAGTAGGTGTTAGATCTTCAGTGCTTCTGTCCCATAAGCATAGAATTTTGATAGAAATAAGTTCAGGCTTGGTATTTGTTGAGCATAGTAATTATTTTCTTTGATTATTAACTTGCTTTATATTTTTTTTAGAATGGACACAGAAACATCTGATACAACTCCATCACAGACACCCACTGTACCCCCCTCAAAACCACAGGTCAGATTTTACTACCTCCATCCTATCAAGAGCTGTATGCCCCCTCAGAATTATAGGGCAGATATAAAGCACAGCTATAATGTCTAATGCATCCTTGTTTCCTGTTGAATACATTTTAACTACAAAATATCATTAAAACATTTTTTTTAATTCCTTAGTTTGAATTTTCCAGTGTGTTTGTTATTCATTGTAATTTAGTTATCTTTTTCAAATTTAAAAGTTATGTTACGTTTTGATATAAATGACATTCTGTACATTTACGCAGAATCATGTAGATTTAGCAATGATCTTACCCAAGCTCAATTAACTTCTCAAAGATGCCAAAGGGGCTTGGGATTCACCTACAAACACAGTCTATAAAATTGATTAAGCAGCTTGCAGTCAAAACATGGGTGTGAAAGGTGTGAAACTTTGACGACGTCGAGATACCCGGAGTCGTCCGTGTGTGACAAGCGACCCTATCTGACAAACAATTAGGTTCAGTAGAGCAGAAAATTGCCAATGTCGACATATGCCTGGTAAATTTTGCTCTTGGGACTGTGAATATACGTCGAGATAACCCGGGTTGTCGACATTACCGAGGTTGACATATCAGAGTTTTTGCAAATCATTAATATAGTAAATACTGCCGGGACCGAGGAAGGATGTCGACATATCCCAGGTTGTCGAAATATCCGATGTCGAGGTACCGAAGTTTACCTGTAGTATGGTAGATCAAAAATTCTGTGGTACTTACATGTAATTGATCATTGAGTGAGGAATTATTAGAAGTCTTTAATTATTTGTTGCAGACAGAAGAGGAGAAGACTTTAGCTGACAGAATGAAGAAGCTTCACACGATTCTGGGGGGAGAGATCACGATTGGATTACATCTACAGTTCCTTATTAGGAACAACAAATCAGATATACTTATACTCAAAAATACAAAGGTAGGTAAATCAGACATACATGTATGGCGGACAATAGACAAATTAAGACATTAGATAAGGTGGGAGAAATAACTCAGATATAATTATACTCTAAAATACATAGGTCGGAGAAAACAGTTCTATTACTTATGTCTCAGATATTTTTATAGAAATAATTATCAGAAATTTTTCTTCTTGGACAGAAAATTTCTTTCTCGGAAACAATTTTAAAAATAATTGATATTTTATAGATTATATATAATTCATGATAATTGAAGATTTAATGACTTTAGACTTATTTCTTAGATTAAAAAAAAAAGAAGCAGAAAAAATGTGCACATGATTAAAAAAACTAGCAAGGAATGGTAATGGAAGATTTTATGATTTTATTTAATGAAAGACTTTTTGGTCACAGGAGGCTGTGAGAAATTCTGTATGTCATTCAGCTACAGTGATAGCCAACTCTTTTATGCACTGTGGAACAACATGTGATCAATTTTTAAGGTAAGCTGATCTTTGAACAGACAATTTTTTTTTTGAATTAGAAAAGCTTATTGATTTATCTCCCCTGTAGAATTGGTGCCTTTTTGTTTGAATTAATTCTTTCTAATTCATATGGTGCAGTTAAACTTTAGCCATCCAAATGTTGTGTATTTGGATATATTTCTTTATTTTTTAGTCTCTTTCAGTAAATTCAGTTCGTAAGAATGTCTAATCTGACAAATTTCTTTGAAGCCAATGATGTCCAGATCGGACATCTTTGACTGTGTAATGGTATTATCTCAACTCTAAGAGAAATGATAGTGTACAGATCTGTACAATATTTTCAGTCTTACAATGTTCTGTCATTTTATTTCTTATGCAAATCATCTTACTTTGCATTTTTTCAGAGATAATTTGGAATGGTTAGCTAGAGCTGCAAACTGGGCTAAATTCTCAGCTACTGCTAGTTTAGGTGTTATACATAAAGTAAGTATGGGTCATTACCACTTACCATGTCCATGCTAATAAATATTTTTTAAGTTTTTGAAAGAAATGTGAATTTTCAAGAACTAAAAATCACTGTTTCAACTATAATTAATATTAATGATTATTTTTTTAATTTCTGCAGGGTCACGAGAAAGAAGCTTTGAATCTCATGTCCACATACTTACCTAAAGATTCAGGCCCGGGGTCGGCTTATTCTGAGGGAGGGGGACTATATGCTTTAGGTAAGAGATGATTATTGTCTTTCATTGCTACTGAATATCACATGTTAAATATTGTTACCCTGAAATTTAAGTTTACAGGGAATTGGGGTTTGGGGGGGGGGGGGTAGAAAATTGAGTAAAATTTTTACTTTCTGCTACATGGGACACCATTCAAACTCATTTGTTTAGCGTTATGAAGAGCTACATGTATGTCTGGATTTAGTAAAAAGTTCTACTTTCTACTACATGGGACCCCATTCAAGCTCATTTGATTGGCATTATGAAGAGATACATGTCTGAATATATTATATCTGATTATTTTTGGTAAAGTTTTTAAAATGAATAAACAACTGAAGGCTCTTTGTCATAATGTTCTTGTTATCACACTGGCATAAATAAACCTCAAAACAACTTTTCCTTCATATGTGACTAACCATCATGAATTCAACTTTGAAATGATGCTTTTATAAGTTGTTCCTGACTGATTATAATAACTGTCTTAAATTTCACACAAATAATTAATTGATACCAAATGTAGGTTTTCCATGCCACATTTAATGTTTGGAGTGGTGCTCTGTTTAATTTGTTGGAGTCTGGTAATTCTAATGAGTGTTGTTGCCTTTGGGTTTCTTGAAAAAAATATGATTAATATCTGGAAAAATATATGATTAATGTCTGGAAAAATCAGTGGTTTTAATTTTTTAAGAATATTTACCAAACAGGATTGCCTGAAAGTACACTGAACATGATATATCTTGACAAGTCTTGAAGAAACAAATAAACCATAGTGTTAAAAATTCCTTGAATTTGTCTTGTAGTTGGCAAACATTCTCTCTGTCCAACAGCAAATTAAACATGAGATTCAGAAAAACAGATATAATCTAAATAACATGAGAATGCTCTTCATGTAAATGCTATTTTCACTTGAAAAACAAAAATTTGTAAGATTTGAAACGTATCCATCATCCTGAAATTAACTGTCAGGATTGAATTTGTTCCTGTTTTGAGGTAAACAAAATTAATTCTTATCCTAGCTCATGTTAATGTCTTAATCCTTTAATAAGGTATTCATATGTGCATTTTGAATTTCAAAGATTAATATGAATTTTTAAGTTTGAAACTGTGCAGAGATATTGATTATTATACATGGCATAAATTGTTATAATTTCTCCTCCAGCAAAAAAATTTTTAGTCGTATAAGTCATCAGAAACTTACTTGAACCATGGATAGAACATGAAAAGCCCCCCCCCCCCCCCCCCCCCAGCATCGTCTGACTTATTTCTATCAGTTGACCACAATCTGTGCTACAGGGACACAACTCTTCCAGTTTTATTGAAAAATGGAAAGAGTATTAACATGATTCAAATTAAAAATAACTTGGATAACCTTTCTTATAAAATAAAGATAAATCTTTCTTCATAGAAAATGTCTTAGCTACCTTAGAAAATATTTTAATGTGGCCAAAGTACAAGTATGTTCAATTTACAGATGACAATTATGATTTGATATTTTCATCTTAATCATGAATTTTGTGTGTTTGCATTATTAGAAAAAATTCCAGTTTCTCAGATAAAGAGCTGCATGCATCTGAAGATGCCAACATATTTTCATAATTCTCAAATTGGAAATCAACCTCTCATTCTTGAATTTCAAGAATTTCATTGATTTAATTAGAGATGTTTTAATTACTTGCAGGTTTAATACATGCTAACCATGGAGGAGAAATAACAGACTATCTCCTCAATCAATTAAAAGATGCCTCAACAGATGTAAGTTTCTAAAACCAAGGAGTTCCAACATGAATATATTAAGTTGATATCGATAATACATAATACTGGAAACACTTTTGAGTGTGATAATTAAGATTTGTCGTTATCAGTCCGATTAATTTATGGGGATAACTTATTACAAAGTGGTTATAAACCAATTTTATTTTGCTTTGATTTTTTTGTAGTTCATTAAATGAAATTGATTATGTCTGTCTGTAAAAAAACTAGACATATGTACATCACTGATAGAATGAACTTTCAAACCATTATTTTTTGTTGTATTTTGTTATAAAAAAAAAGTTGTTCCCTGCTAATTTAGCCTCATGGAACCTTTAATTGATTTTTAATTCAAAGAAAAGTAAATGACTTTCCAAAATTAATTGAAGACTTGAAGTAATTTTTTTTAATGCCATTTTCTAATATACAGGTAAACTTCGTTATTTCGACATCGACGGGACCATCGGAAAATGTCGAGATATCCGAGGTGTCGAGATATCAGAGTTGAGACTTGACGTCCAAGATTTCACTGCATAGCAAAACAGACAAGCTTATTATATGTGCATGACTTCAATATAGATTTTGTGCAAACATATTTCAGAATTCCCTCTATTTTTATTAAAAATCTAAGAAGTTATTTTAAAAATCTTGTTTATAAAACGTGTTCTTCATCGAAATCTTTCTAAATTCACAAAGTTTCAGCACAAAGTTACAGCATTCGGCAGTGATTCGCGTGTAACTTGCCTTTTTGTCCGAACAGGATACGACATGCGCTCTATAAACTTCGAACTGTATGAAGTCGATATCCGATATATGGAAAAAATTAAATGCAGATTATTTTTTTTCTTATTTCATTCAGGAAGAATGTACATTAAAATTAATTTTTTTTAAGAGATTTGTGTATCTAAACTAACGTAGTGATGTTACAGATGCATGAATTACGGCTGATTCGGTCAATTGTGTTGTTAATTGGATTGTTTCCTGTTGAATGCATTTTAACTACAAATTATTAAAACATCTTTTAATTCCTTAGTTTGAATTATTCAGTGTGTTTGTTATTCATTGTAATTTAGTTACCTTTTTTCAAATTTAAAAGTTATGTTAGGTTTCGATATAAATAACCATCTGTACTTTTACGTAGAATTGTGTAGATTTTGCAATATTACCTAAGCTGAACATTAAGCAATTAACTTCTCAAAGATGCCGAGGGGGCTTCGGATTCACCTACAAACACAGTATATAGAATTAATTAAGCAGCGTGCAGTCAAAACATGGGTGTGAAAGGTATGAAATATTAATTTTGATGACGTCGAGATACCCGGAGCAACCCTATCTGACAAACAGTTAGGTTCAGTAGAGCAGAAAATTGCCGATGTCGACATATACCAGGTAAATTTTGCTCTTGGGACTGTGAATATACGTCGAGATAACCCGGGTTGTCAACATAACCGAGGTCGACATATCAGAGTTTTTGCAAATCATTTATATAGTAAATACTGCCGGGACCGCAGAAGGACGTCGACAAATCCCAGGTTGTTAACATATCCGATGTCGAGATACCGAAGTTTACCTGTAAATGCTACAAGTACCTTCTGTTGCTTTTATCACTACTATTGATAAGTTACAAAAAGATTACCAGTTTATTTATTTATTTTTTTTATTTTATTATTTAAATTTTTTAGGCGCAAGTCCTTATATTACAACAATTTTATTTCAGGAAATGAATGCTAATTCAATATTTGATATGTTATAATTTCAGATGGTCCGACATGGTGGTTGTCTTGGTTTGGGCTTGGCTGCCATGGGAACAGCTAGACAAGGTATCAGCAATTTTTTCTTATGTCACTGTCATTTTGTCTCACATCACTGTCATTTTGTCTCGCATCACTGTCATTTTATCTCGCATCACTGTCATTTTATCTCGCATCAATGTCATTTTATCTCGCATCACTGTCATTTTGTCTCATGACACTGTCATTTTTTGTCTCATGTCACTGTCATTTTTGTCTCATGTCACTGTCATTTTGTCTCGCATCACTGTCATTTTGTATCTCGTCACTGTGACAGTCATTTTTCTCAAGTCATTGTCGTTTTGTCTCATGTCGCTATCATTTTGTCTCAAGTCATTTTCATTTTTGTCTCATTTCACTGTCATTTTATGTCATATATGTACTAAGATATGGTCAGATCTTGTTATGTCAATCTTGAGAGGACCAAGGAAAACTTTGAGATATCCAAAGATTCAAGATATTGAGATTAAATTACTTAAAGAAAAAGTTGTTTAGACATCCAACACACATAGAAATATCCATGGTATTTGAGATACCAAAGTTCAACTGTATATATAAATCATCCATTTGGCAAATAATTTCAAAATTAGGAGACGTCTAAAGAAATGATATGCAGGAATATTGAATTAAGATGTATTTTGATGTTAATATGCATAAGAAAAAGAGTTTCGCTGAAAATATATGAGAAATTCAGGATTTAAGTAACATGCCGGTCATTTTCTGTTTTAATTTAATTAATTGGTGACTGGTAATCTATTAGCTTAGTGGTAGGGCATTCACTTTGTGATTGGAAGCTTTCCGGGTTTGATTCAAATTCCTGGCACCATATGGGTAATGACTGTTCCTTCTCCAGATGCCCAGTATTAGAAGTGAAAGTCACAGATCTTTCAGATGAAACCTTAAAAACTGAGGTCCTGTCACATTAGTCAAGGGCATGATAAAGAGTCTTCACTGCTCAATGGTCGTGAGTGCTGATAAAAGGTTTAAATTTGAAGCCCTTCACAGGCATATCTTACCACATATGGTGACATCTGTATATAAATGAAAAATTTTTGAATGGGACATAAAACAACATACAATCAACCAATAATTAAGTGGTGGGCAGTTGTACATGATACACTGTATACTAGTGTATAACAGATAATAGGAGAACTACCGGTATTGTAGATCATTAAGCTGGGTGAACAAGTAGTTTTATATGCTTACAAAGCAAACAATATTTTTCCAGATGAACACGTGTCAAGTAAAAAAATGTCATAACACTCAATGCCTTTCTTTAAATTACATAACTTCTCATACTGGCATCCAAATGGAATGCAATGACAACTAGAAACAATGAACTATAGCTGTTGGGGCAATGATTTCTACTTAGGACTCAGTAAGTGTAGCATCTAATTTTGTTGCCTGAAAGGAAGCTGAAGAGACATACGCAAAGGGCGTACAAGTTTGTTAGGTACAAAACAAGAACAAACTTAGTAATTGATAACAATGCACAATGAGATTTATTATTATATATTAGCAAATTTACAATTTTCGAGGCATCACTCATGTTTTGAAATGATACAAAAGGTCTGCTAGTTCCCTACTTTCTGCCTGCCCCGGTCTTCAATCGCTCGTAATTCATATACTTTAAAATAAGATTTATAGCTTTTCTTAGAAGTAACACTTAAAAATAAATGACTTATTTTATGTTGAAAACATCACACAGACAAGGTACTTAATCTCTCTTGACAAAGAAAACGGAGCTGAAATCTAATTTTATCCTGTTCTAAATGATCATTATAGAAAGTGTTTATTTTCAATTTGATAATAAAAATTCATGTTGAACCATTCTAGATAATTCTAAAAGAAACAAGGCCACTTGTTGGGTCCTATCAACCTATTTTTTTTTTTATGAGATTTAAGATGTGCTGATGGCTGAAATGTAAATGACTTATTGCTATTTTTATGATATCTAGGATATGGGTTAAGTGTCCCTGTATGTTTGTAGAAAAAAACGTTATGCAATCTTAATCAAAAAGAAAAATATGACCTATAAAGATCCAGATATAAGATGCAATTTCCACCCATAATTTCAGATTTTAGATTTTCACTTAACTTCAAAGAGTTTGATTTATTTATTATGAATATTTCTATATATTCTAAAGTATGGTTTCTGATGTTTTATTACTCAGTATTCAGAATTGAGGAAAGGGATAAAATGTGTTACCACATTAAAAAGTGACCAAAGTTTTCAGATTAATGCCATGCAATCTGAAGCCAAATATTCACCCTGTGTAATTATGTATTCAATGTAAGAGGTGAAGTTAACGAACAGTGATTAATCTCATAAATGCAGTAAACAAAAGAGTCAATCGTGAACAGGGCAGAAACAGGGACCCTTGGAAACACCAGAGATGGGATCAGGTGCCTAGGAGGAGTAAACATCCCCAGCAGACAGGTTACAACCGCTGTGTACTCTGTATATTGATCAGGTAGACTGAGTATTCCATAGTTAAATTTAGTACAAAAGCAATGACCTGATAAATGGTATGAAACGTGTCAGATAAAATACAACCCAACGACTGGTTGTATTTACAAACAAGGTCATCATAATGACCAATGTTTTGGGGTATCGCAGAATCACATTATCAATCTTTGTGTTTCACTTTGTGTCTGTAAACAAGAAACATTGACGCTAAAATTTCAAGAATGATTGCTTATGACTATATTTAATACCCCAAACCAGGGTCCTTTTTACAATGTCATGGAAATTTGACCTAAAGATTCTGTTTGACCTTAGAATATGGAATGGAAATGGATTTCTGTTATTTAGATCATGTAAGGGTTAAAAGAATTTACAACTGTAAAAATGGCAGTTTTTTCAGGTATCTACTGTTTTGAGAGTAGCAAGCCAACATGGATTGGCCCAGTTAGAACAGGTCTAGTTGTATTCAGTGTTTGTTCACAATTTTGACCTAATTTTTATGACTTCTGACTTAAAAAAGACATATTAACTATGTTTATGTGCAAGATGGCTTATTTTTGTGTCCGGTCAAGATAAATCTTGCCAATCAGAGGTCATATCTGAATGTGTATTCTTAGGATTATGGCTGGCTGAACAATAACTTATTTTTTGAATATTTCAGATTAATTTGACAGAGCTTAATTTTGTTTAATTACTCAATGTTATTGCTTTGCTTGTATATACTTAGAGTTTAAATTTTTTATTTTGTAGATATTTATGAACAACTGAAGTTTAACCTTTACCAAGATGATGCTGTGACAGGTAAGACATTTCTGTTTGTCATTTTTGATTCAAAGGAATATTAGAATAGAAATTGGTGATGATCAAACAAAATGAAATAACAAATTTTCACAAGAAACCTTCATATCCTTGATCTGTTGACAAAACCTGCAGATACAGCAAACATGCTTACATTCAATTAACCCTTACCTGAAGTGATTTTCCTTCCATGTGATTTTAAAACATTTTGTGAACTTAACAGATATATTGAATTACGTTTATATATAATGAAGCAAAATTGTCTGCCCCTGGCACTTCTGTAGAAGGGTGTTTTACTGTACATGTTACAGGATTAGCACAAAAATTGGGAAGAAATTAGAGATTATTAACTAATATGTTCAATGTGTTGTTGTTTGTGTGTAGGTGAAGCTGCAGGAATAGCCATGGGACTAGTCATGTTAGGTACTAAACAGTCCACCGCCATTGAAGACATGGTGGCCGTAAGTTGTTGTTTTTCATCAAAGTACTGAAAGTACTGTAAAAAACACAGACAGAATCATGAATTATTTAAAAAAAAAAAAAATGTCTTTTTCCAAGTCAATTTCATTTTTCTTTTCTCTCTTAAATTTACAGAGAAAATTTTAAAATGTGAAAATGTGTCAGAAGTGCAGAAAATGTATCTTCCTTCATTAAACTTTTTCTTCTGCTTTAATATTTGACTGTTGTTTACATGGCTTTTTCTTTTTAATCCACATAATACAGTATGCCAAGGAGACACAACATGAGAAGATCTTGAGAGGCCTAGCCCTGGGTATTGCCCTTACCATGTATGGCCGGCTTGAAGAGGCAGATGCTCTCATTGACAGTCTGTGTATGGACAAGGACCCTATCTTAAGGTGGTCCGGCATGTTTACTATCGCCATGGCATACTGTGGCTCAGGAAGCAATCAGGCCATCCGTAAACTACTACACGTAGCTGTGAGTTCAGTGTCTCTTCTTAAATTATGGAAATTTATCACTGTGTTGCATTATTTGTCTATGCCTCTTGTTTTAACTTAGCAAAAGCTTCCATTGAAGTCAATAATTTTGTACACAACACTTATAAACAACATTATGGAGTTCCACATTAATGAGAACTACACAAACATTACAGATATTCTGTAAAGAAAATTATTAATTTACATGATCAGTCGAAATGCAGGTACAGTTCTTCTCAAAATGTAATCCGTAATTTGAATAAAATAATTAAGACCTGAAAGATGGGACTAATATATATATTGTTCTTATTCAGTATGTGTATATTTAATGTTTTTAAAAAAAAATTTATATTCATTAGAAAATGAAGTTATTGTAGTAAAGAAATTTTCTTTTTTTTGTTTTGCCTTACTAAGAGGTAAAAAAAAAAAAATAAATTTCATTAATATAACAATTAAATACAGTTCTTGTTTTAATTTGATCTAAAACTTGTTACACCATTTGAAAATATCCTTAATTTTAAATTTATAAAAAAAAAAAATATATATACAATTATAATCGATATTGATTGATTGTGTGTATCCAATTATTACCGATAATCAATTATGATATTGGTATATTCCCATCCCCTCCCCCCAACCCCCCACACCTTCCTCAACCCCTAATGTTTAGAATTTTAAATTACAAAGAACGCTGAAAATTGATTTTTTTTCCTGATAATTACATGTATCATGGTCAAGGCTTGAGTACCAGGATAATCCTTCATTTTGTAAGGTTTGGCTCTAATAAATAAGTTACTCCTGCTGTAACACTGATCTTTAACGGATTTATATCTCTATGTTGCGTAAGGACATAGTCAGATCCATAAACCGAAGGCCAAGCCAACTCATTTCCTCCCCTCTGCTGGCTTCTTGAGCCGTGTTTTCTATAATGGACAAGATAAATTGGTGTTTTTTTGAGAATATGCGCTACTAAGAGCTCGTATCATATGAAATCAATAGTGATGAGGATAAACAGGCCTTTTATATATGTATATCTCGTAAACGTACCCCATTTCCTTGAATATTCCCGGCGTAGTGATAAAATTGGAAGACGATAAATATGTAACTTTTATGGTAATTGATTCTAAAGTTACAGTCTTAATATTGTCTGATCTTTTATGTATGTGTGTCTGATCTTTAATATAAGTATGTGCTTTTGTAATGAAAAACAATTCTTAATAATGCATATGCTTTATTGACAATTTACGCATTTAATTAATAATCTTTTTTTTTTTTTGAAAAATAAATAATCATCATAATATTTTAATGCAATTTACGCAGTCGAGTTGACCCAAGTAACAGCTAAATTATCTGAAAACTTGTGGAATATAATCTTTTCTAACTTTCCCCTCTAATTACATCAATTCTTTACTTTTGTTCCAGTGTTACTTAATATAGCTTATGATTTAATAGACAAGGGTATAATAAATATTTATGATATTTTTACTTGATGAATAAAAAAGCAAAAACAGAATTTTTATATAAAAGGGAAAAAAAATATGGATGGACAAGCATAAAGAGAGTGTTCGGTGCATGTCAGTTGAGTGGAAACAGAGAAGACGTGACATTTATGATTTTCTAAGAACCCTGTGCTCCCTATAAATACTTCAGATGAAGTATAAGTCTTAGTGAAGAACACGACCTAGTACTATGTAGCTCTTAAGATATCATCTTAATCGTGCAGCAGTAACGGGCAAACCGTGTCATAAAATCAGAGAATTTGAAACAAACATGTCATCTCTAATTGGATTCTGCTGAAAATATTAGAATTACCATGATTGCAAAACAATCCCCCATGTTAAATTTTGCATGAGGTCTTCTTCCCTGAATGACAGTTTTGCTGAAATCGGCCATGAAATGTCAGACTCATAAAGAGACGTCTGGGATTTAATAATGGAGATTTTCAATTTTTCGCAGTTGTGTAATTCAATGATTTTGAGCTTTTAACCAGCAAAGTCTTTTATAAGTGAAACAAGGGTGTAATTATCAATGGGAAAAGGGAAATGTGCGATATTCTCTCCATATAAGGAAAATAATTTATTATGATTTTTTTTTCTATTAGCTTTAGACGTATTGTTCTCATGAAATTATTTTCCAGTATTGTTTATTTCATGTTTTCTACATTAGTTTCAGGATGTGAGGTTCTTACTTTTCCTGTTTATTGAAGTTAATTATTTTTCACAATGTCAGTTGCATAAGTTGTTATGAAACCAGTAAATCCTTGAAAGAACTTGATTATAAAAGTTTTAAAGGACTAGGTATGGTAACAGATGAATTTGGCACCTTGTTTGGTATAAGAATTAAAAGATGGTTAAAACTGCAGTAATTTGCAATTAAATGCTTCAAATGATGCTAATTTGATTTTAATTTAAAAAGTGCATCATGTATATGCCACAATAGGGTGACAAGAGGAGGCTTTTTCCCAGAATTTTCTCAATTCTGATGGAATTTTATCACATTTGTAGATAAAGTTTTTTCTTCAGGAAACTGAGAGTATAAGCTTGCTTATATGAAATTTTTATACACAAAATATATCTGATACTAGTGCATGAAATCAAGTAAATTAAATGGTAGATAAGAAACTTTTGCTCTATGTTTTTGAAAAAAAAAATGTGTCTAAAAATTGACAAAATGAATAAACATGAGAAAATTTGAAAATGGACCAATTTTATAACACTCCTTTGACCTTTGTGTATCCTATCGCTGAAACACAATGCTCATGACAAAAGGTTTTTCAATATGAACTAATGCACTTTCCCAGGGACATTTCAAATTTCCTACCTTACAAAATCACTGAAATATCTAAAAAGTTTCTGATGGATTCGACCCCTAGCTTGTAGCCATAACATGGTCAAGGCAGACCCATACCTTCCTTCTATACATCTGATGCCTCGCATTAACTTCAAATCATGGATCCACCCCCTGTTATTTACTGTAACCTAATTTGTAAACACAAATTGATATATGATATAAACTTAAAGAGGTTTTTTCTGATAATTTAAAAAAAAATGTGTATATAAATTGGGAAAGAACTTTTAAAAATCGAACTGTACAGCAACATTCCTGATTATCTTTGATATAAACACAAGTTTAAATAATATCTCAAAATTAAATCAAAGGTTATTCAAAAATAGTTCAATATATCTTAGAGAATTATTCAGATAAAAGTATCAACAGCGGAAAAAAGACAGAGCTTAAAAAATGGAGAGCCTATTTAGTGCAGGGCAGGTGATTGGGGAGTTGTCTGTATTTTTGAGGATCAATGAGACTGGCTGCGTGCTGAGAAGCGATGAACCCTCCCTTAATGTGGAGCTCTGGGTCTCTGACTAGAGATGTGTGCTGTCGGGCTTTTGGGATTGTATTGTCATGTTCTGTGATAAACTTCACACAAGACACAGCTTGAATTGATTAGAAAAAATTACAAATTTCATATTTGATATACTGTGTTTTTTTGCATGGGGTTACATTTTGGCATGATTTTGTATAGAGAAAAAATTGACAGGTTTTCTTGTTCACTGCGGTTTTTTTACATGCTTTAGGATAATAAATATGAAAGTGAGTTTATAATTGGAATGGATACATGTTAATTATGTTATAAACTACAGCAAATCAGTCGGAGGAATTTTTAACATTGTGATCAAAGGGACTTTGCCACCTTAAATGCTGCTGCATGCAATCGTTGTTGTTACTCAAATGGCATAAGCATTCACCGTTTTATTTCTTTGATTGTAATTAATTGCCTAACTGAAAGAATTTATGAAACTGTGAAAGTAACTTTAAATAACAACACATTTCTGTCCAAAATAGCAGAATTTTTTTTTTATATGAACAGCACCACAAAGTCAAACATATTCAGCCAACACATGATGTTGAAATGGTTTCAAATGATGGTTCAATAATGTACCTGTGTATAATTTTCCTGTCTGTTAGCTATGCAAAAAAAAAAAAAACAACAACAAAACAAAAAAACAACAAAACAAAACAAAACAAATAAAACAAAAAACAAAAATTGTGCACTCAATTTTTTCATAAATCTCATGTCTTCTTTAAATTCATTCAATTATAAAGACAATTTTGTACTTGAAGAAAAAGGAAGAAAAGAAAAAACTGGTATTTACTTAATATCTGAACTGGGTATGAAAAATATATTTTCTTGTAATCAGGCAATATTTAGTACAAGACTTTTAAGATAGCTAGGAAGTCGAAATTGCGGCACACATCATTTTTTGTAGATTTAAGAAAAAAAAAAAGATTAAAAAAAAAAACTTTCTTACTTGAAACATATTTTTTTCACAATTAAAAAGCAGGAAAAAAAATTATATTTATCTTTACAACCTAGATATTGTTTTGCAATGAATTTCATTGTCACAAAAATGTTTTGCATTGTGTTTTTATCTCTGAAATGCTTTTTTCAGGTCAGTGATGTCAATGATGACGTAAGGAGAGTGGCAGTAACCTCCCTTGGATTCCTCTTATTCAGGTTTGTTTGTATGTCTGTATGTATACTGGGAGAGCAGCTATACTCTTAATAATACTTCCTTCATTCCAGTTTATTTTTCATGTCTGAAAAATGAATATGTTTTATTCATTACTGTAATTATAATAGAATAAGAATTTAGAAAAAATTCTTGGGCTGTATCTAATTACTGTAAATCTACAGTGCTATGACAAAAGTATTTGCGATTTTTCAAAATGGCGCCCATAAACAAGGACGCGCTTCAGGGAACAAGTATCTAAAATGTATATATAACGCTGTAGATTGCCATACATTGAAAAAAGAAAGATGCATATAAAACCCCAAAATTACAAGGGAATATAGCACATGGTACCAAATAAAATCAAACGTACTTAATTTGTGCTGTTCAATGTCACTTCAGTGCCTGCAATGCGTAAGACTTGAATCATTTTTCCAAAATGATACTTTATCTGCATTTGGCAACCAAAAAAAAAAAAATTACAGTTGTCCATAATATGTTAATGTGTTTGTGACATTGTGTTGGAAGTTTCTTGAGAAGTAAAACTGAATTCAGAAAGAATCTAGGAAACCATCTTATCTTTGACATATTGCTTGGTTCACATGACTAGTTAGCTTCATTTAGACATTGTCATATTTAGCCCTCAGAACCTATTCAGACCTTATACTCAGTGTAAACAGTCTATAATGCCTCTAATTTCACAAGACAAATGACCATGTGGCTGAACTCTTCTGGTTACTGACCACTGTAATATGAACTGTCGAAGATGGTTCTCTCTGATCGTGACAGAATTAGCAGTTAGTTTGATCACTTGAAACATCAATCACTCTTTGTTTGCTATGTTAGCAAGACATTGTGACAGATTGGATCCCGGAATGGTCCCAGAGCTTGTATTCATATCTATTTATTATGGAAAGAGTTCACCATTGGTGTTGGATGAAGTTTATTTGTCTGTGTGGTTGTTTGTTTGATTAGATAGTTGATATTCATGGTTTTGTACCGACTTAAAATTAAGGTATACCTTTAAGCCTCTTTAATTGAAATCTTTGTGTTCCCAGGCAAATCTCAGCATTAATGAAATGTCCAGAATACTGAAAGATACATTTAATAATTTGTAGATGTAAAATTAATGTAAATTCTGTTTTCCATAAATATTGTCTGGAAGTCGAAGCCGATTCTTAGCATCAGGACTATCAAGGCTTAAATTATTGTATAAGGAAAGTTAGACTTATGTTATCATGGCATTTTATCTAAGAAAAAATTTCAAACAGAATTATTTTACCCATTTTCTTTCTGTCAGAAGTATATATGAGCAAAGTATCCTGTTTCATTGTCAAATCTATTGTAAACATACTTTTTTCAACAAGGTCATAATTCCGTGGAATCGCAATTTCTATTTAATCCGCTGGTAGGAAATTATGCAGATTTCTTGGATTATGAGTCTTAATTTGTCTTAAATGCACTTAAATACACTGTGAAAATTTTCCGTGGAAAATGTGTGACTGCTTTCATAGCATAAATTAATCCCACACAGAAAAAAATATGTTTACAGTAGTTTAGAATGACTAGTTTTTTAAAGTCAATAACAATTTAGTGACTTTCCTATGCTGAGCAGTAACTTAACCAACCCTGGTTAATCCTGGTTCTATTTCTGCCTCTTTTTCTCTACGTGTTTATCAATACCTTAATTGTAAAAATGACTGTATTCATTTGTCATTCCCTTTGACAGCAAAGCATGTTTGCATCAGAAGTAATCGAGAGACAATAATTTGATAACCAAAAAATTGGAAATCAATTTGCCCATCTTTGAAAGACAGTCCCCCTTATAAACGACTTCCTGCCAGATTATGAATGAACATGCTTAGTAGAAGCCAAGGGCTTTGTAAACGTCTTCTTCTTCTTAGGTTATCTGATGTCTGCAAAAGATTTTGGTGATTTACATCAAATTGGCATGAAGTAATCGGAGTTTCGATAATGGCGAACAAAAGTACAAATATTACATCATAATGTCAGATTTTTTTCCTCTCCATGAATGAAGGGATTAGATAAGATACAGCTTTTCTAGAAATCAATCTCTGACATACAAAAATATGAAGAGTATTTCTTTTTTAATTTCACTCTGGAATGGATGTATTGAACTCTTAATTGCATATTTTGATTACAGTGTTGGATTTTTATGGCTCTGAGGGGGGGTTATATTGATGTTTTTTTATTACCTGGCAGTCTGCTTTAACATGTTTAAAGTGCAAGTATTTGAAATCTTTTTGGATGTGAATCTTATGTAAAATGATTAAAGCATAGTTTTTACAAAGATGGATATTGTGAATTTCATGATATCATAAAAAATAGGGAAAAAGTATACCAGGTTCCATTACGTCTTTAGAAAATAAACTGGAAATGGGGGGGGGGGGATACAGCTGGGGGTCATAACAATTTTATCGCTTCTTCACAAAAGAGAGTAGAAAATAAACTGGAAATGGGGGGGGGGGGGGGGGGGGGGGAGGAATACACCCGGGGGTCTTAATGATTTTATCACTTCTTCACAAAAGAGAGTAGAAAATGAAGATTAGGTTTAGAAAGGATCTACTGGCAGTACTAGTTCTATACTGATGACATAAGTAGAAGGAGAGAATTCCTTTTGAGATACATGTATATGCTTACCTGGCAATAGAATCATTTTTTTTTTACTAGTGAATACTGTGGAATCAGCCTTGTTTGAGGGGACCCAATGTTCTTGGATTTTGTTGGTCACCTTTACCCAAGAATTTATATTCCCAGAAACAATAGCATTCATTGTCAGTGTATCAGTTTTTTGAATCTTCTGTATATATACTAGTTATCTACAAAATTACATCCCCATGAACCAGTGAAATTTTGAATGCATACGAACATTGACCCCCCACAAATTAAAATGATCCGCAATAGCTGCAGTGAAATGTCTATCAGAGTTTTGTATCAGACTTTTGCTTAATTAATGAGATTGACCAAAGAATAACCAAGTACAATAAGTGTTGATTAACCACAAATGTGCAAATTGCAATTTTCTGAGTTGGTGGTTTCATCAGATCAGTTTGATTTCATTTCCTGAGGATGTGTCCTTCTCTGAAAATTTCTATTACAATGTGCATTGTTCCATTCTTTTTTCTTGATAGGACGAAGCTCGGTGTATTGTTTTCACTGCTTATATTGTAAAAAAAAAAAAAAAAAAAAAAAAAAAATTAGACAAGGTGCTAGAGGCTTATGTAAAACAGCATAGTGAAGTGATCCTTACATGCTGATTGAGCAGTTAATTTGATAGTGTAGAGGAGGAAAATGAGAAGGAGGGATTCAAATTCTTAAAAATTTACAATCTCTGAATTTGGGAGGGGAATTGGGTTTTTCTGCTGGATTGCAAATTTCTTTATAAATACATAAAATGTAGTCTTAGGTGCTGTTAAACCATTAAGGTATCCCTTGTGAAAATAGACCAGGATATCCCAAGATTTCTTGAGATTTTCTCAAGATATCTTGGTTAAAAATCCCAGGAAGTCTCAGGATTATCCTGGTTCCTAACCTCAGGAATTGTCAGGATGGTATTGGAACAAGGATTTCTCAGGATTTCACAGGACATCCTGGTAAAGCAAAATATCCTGAGATATCTTGAGAATTCCTGGGACCACAATTATCCTGACCTCAGGAATATTTCACTTGTTTCATGGTAGTACAAAAATCCTGAGATGTCTTGAGATTTCCTGTGATCACAATCCTGTCATCATCCTGGCCTCAGGAATTTGACTTTGAAGTGCAAAAATCCTGAGATATCTTGAGATATTCCTGAGATCAACAACCCCCTTACTATCCTGAACTCTGGAATTTTGTCACTTCTTTCAAAAACAGATCTTTCAAAAACAGATTCAATTTCTCAAAATACATTTTAAATATCGACAATGTCCCTCTGTACACTAAAAAGACAAAGAGTTATTATTTAGGCAAATTCTTCTTTAATCAAATTTTTTTTTTCTTTGGAACTTTAAAAGTCTTTCATGATGTAATGAATGGTGGTAACATTGACCCCAGGGATGCATTCTGTTATTAGATCTGTAAAAGTAAAGATGCTTTATTATTCTAAAACAATCACATTAATGTTTATATTAATGGTCGAAATGAAAAAAAAAAAACAAAACAAAAAACATACAACTCTATGTATTTTTTTGCTTTTTACACTTACAACATCTACTTGTGTTAAAACATAACTTTACCTTCATTTAATGTTCTATTTTCCTCGACAAGGCCCCTTTTTTGGTGAAAACACCAATAAACTGGAAGTCATCAGCTTCTCTTTACTGAAAAATATAAATGACAGGTAGTTGACATATTTCTTCTTTTTAAACAAAAGACTAGTCAGCTTCTTCTTTAAAAGTGAATGAGAATGACATTGTTAATAGGTTCTATCAGCATTTTTTCAAGTTTCTCAAAAATATCTTTTAAATTTGACCCATTAAAAAATATCAATAAAAATATACCAAGTTTATTCCATGGGCAAGAGGTCTTCTCATCATCGCATCTTCCAAAATGTTACTGCTTTTGCTATTTGTTTCTGTGGGGGAAAGATAGATCATAGAGTTTACCTATAATATTATCTATTGCTCCTGAGTCCAAATACAATATTATTACAAATTATGCATGCACTAACCAGGTCTGGTACAATCACTAGATTTAGCTACGTAGCTTGAATTACCTACATAGCTTTATTTACCTACCTGAAGTAGCTTTATTTAGCTACTAAATCAAACTTATTTCATAAACTAGCATTTTTCCCAGAAAGTGCAGAAAATTGCACTTTGATGCAGTGATAATTTTCAACTTTTAACTCATCTGAAAACAATTCGTGAAAAATTCACTCTTGGAAATGTGTCTTTTTCTGCAAAATTGCAATCA
Source organism: Saccostrea echinata (assembly GCF_033153115.1). Classification (NCBI taxonomy): domain Eukaryota; kingdom Metazoa; phylum Mollusca; class Bivalvia; order Ostreida; family Ostreidae; genus Saccostrea; species Saccostrea echinata. The sequence goes on along the minus strand of NW_026889763.1, from coordinate 2,207,634 downwards.
AAGTTCTAAAAGTTTTGGGGCTTTAATTTGTGACCTAACTGTTACTTCTTGATTGAAATAACAAAGAAAACCAGTTCTGGTTAACATGAGCACAATGTGAAGTAATATACACTTATCCACTGGCTGTGAGTGGGATAGCTCTTTTATCAAACCCGCGACAGGAACTATTCCCCGAGGGCTTGCCCGAGGGGAATAGTTCCTGTCAAGGGTTTGATGAAAGAGCTATCCCACTCACAGCCAGTGGATAAGAGTTTTATTATACTGATGTGTATCATAATTTCTGAGGGTTGGATTTACCTGATACTACAGTTCCATATAAAAACATGAAAAAAAAAATTATAAAAGTTTTGAACAAGTATTTGGAATAAGATAACACTGCTAGAATGAGCTGAAATCCTGATGACGTCACAATGCTATTGAAGTCAGGATGACATCATAAGTCTATAGATTGATTACAGGAAATCAAACTTGGCGGCAAAAATTGCATGAAAATTTTCTGAGGGGTGGATAGCAAAAACTATACCCCGGGGTATAGCTTTGCTATGTGTGGAAATTTTGAGACTATAAAGATAGTTAGTTTACCTTCTTAACTTTATATAGGAAACATTTTAACAGAAGTATAATAATCATACTTATCCATGCCTCATCGCACACAAGGTGGTTATAGTTACTCAAACAATGGAAATACATCTTTTCCTTAAAAGTGTTCAAACACAGCAATGTTAAAACTATCTCTGCTTTAGATTGCTTTTTAAATAATAACTAAAATAAATATAAGTAGACATTTACTTGCAATTTTTTGTCTTTTTAAAATAAAAAGCAAAATTGTGAAAAGTTGCCTTGAAATAGCTAAATAAAGCTACCAGAGGTAGGTAAATAAAGCTACGGTAGGTAATTATAGCTACGTATATGTGCTAAATAAGCAGGGTGTGAATATGATATGCATTATTAAGTGCATGCACGGGCACTGGAAGTTAATGCACTTAATAATGCATATCACACCCTGCTTATTTAGCACATTTGTTTTATAAACGCCAAACTTCTGAAAGTGTTCAATTGGCACTCGAAATTTAAAAGAATACAATTTTATTGTGAAATATTCGATATGATCATATTTGAACCACGATACCTATTATATTAAAGTTTAAATAAGTTTGAACTTACAACCATGAATATTCCCAGCTTCATTCCCTGAATATGTGCAAATCATTGTCCCTTTTGTGGGTATAAACATTTCAGGTTTTTTCTCCAGGGGTGCATTATTTCCTCACTGTCCGTTGTCTTCACTTTTCATTACTTCAGCTTGGCATTCTTCAATGGCACACTTCATTTTCTATAGTTCGGTGTCTATTCAAAGTACAGTATCTCAAGCAAATCCAAATAAAATCTCTCCGCCGACATCTTGACCTCATCCAATTTGAAAAATGCGGATTATTGAAATGGGTCACTCTTTGTCATTAAACCGCTTGATTTCCAACACCGTACACACTTTAAGATAAGCGCACAGTTGACCAGATAACGTTTGGTAACTTGTACGCGTTTTGATTCTATATGGGATTTACAGTCCCTGAAACGTTCTACTTTCCCACTTGAACGGTGAGCGAACGCTGAACGAACGGTGAACGAACGCTGAACGAACGCAGAGCGAACGGTGAGTGAACGATGTGTGAACGCTGAACGCAACTTGGTGAACGATGTGTGAACGGTGAACGGTGAGCGAACGCAGAACGCGAACGGAGCGCAAACGCGAACGCAAAGTGAACGGTGAACGAACGGTGAACGCAAGATGAACGATATATTCGGAATGCCTCTGATCTTTTCCTTGCATTGACTATTTTATTGTATTATAATGTCAGGTGCCAAAAAAAAAAAAAAAATAAATAAATAAGTAAACCAATAAATGAATGAATAAATAAGTAAATAAAATAAATTCTCCAAAATTGTCCTAAGAAAGACGATTCATGCACATTAAGTTTTTAATCATACGATTTTTAACGCATTAAAACATTGCAATTGTTGCCGAACGCTGAAGTATAAAAGATATTATTTTTAGTTGGAAAATAAAAATGTTTATTCTTATTTGATAACAAATCAGAGAAAACTTCTGACTTATAGAATGAATTAAAGCGATTGTAACATCCATTCATATATCTCCGTGTCAAGGCGATTTCATGTAAAGTAATGAAAAAAATTAATTACAAAGGTCAGTGGACGTTTTGCATTTATACGCTCGTATTTTAAATTTTTAATACAATAATATATTATGTGTCATTTCTATTTTTCATGATGATTTATTGAGCAGACTTCTACATGTATCTGTAGATGGCCGTGATTATATTCGGACAAGAAAATACAAAGATACATATTCATTTTATTTGTTATAAATTCAATTTTCAGAACTTGATATTTAAGTAATATGCTGTTATAATTTTTATTAAACAGACAAATGAGAGAGAGAGAGAGAGAGAGAGAGAGAGAGAGAGAGAGAGAGAGAGATTCCGTTTTAGCCCCCCCCCCTTCCTTTCAGGCTTCACTAAATGTTTGTACCTATATCAAACAATAACTCTGAAATTTTTTTCGAAATATATTAGACAATGAAAGTAACTTTTTTTTTTAAATCAACAAATCATATCCATCTGTTTGACAGTATTACTCGTTTTTATTTTCCTGCTTCAAGTTCACACGAAGTCCACGTGCTTGTCCTGTCAATCAAAATCATTCGACCCTGTGCAGGTGTGAAAGTTTCGTCACATCGAAGACGAAGTGCGAGTATTTCCAACAAGTTATAACATTTATTTTTATCATTTCTAGGTTTGATACCAACATTTGAAAAATAAATGAATAAAATATATTGGGCATTAACACTTGAATTTGAAACATACTCTCTGCCAATTTCAAATACCACCGCCGACACGTGTACATTGTGAACTACTATTGTTTTGTGACTTTTTTAGATGCATGTTTGTTTTGAGACTGAAATTTTTGTTCTAAAAAAGACCTTAACTTTTTTTTAACAGGTAAATTAAAATTTTCTGGAAATACAGTACTGACTAAGTAACCGATTTAGGGGAAAAGGGGGGGGGGTATTCATATCGAATGGCAAACATATAAAGTTACGGTGAAGAAAGAATTTTTTTCTCTATAACTATAGACTTTACATACATGTATTATAGTAGCGAAAATTCTGTAGTGCATTACATTTTAAATAAATATTTCCTTTAAATACACTATCAATTTAATTCGCTCCAAAGATAATAAATTAACAGGATATCCGTAGTACTATGTATAACTCTCAGAACTAGTTCTATCATATTTTCTGTAGTAACTGAATTAAAAAACGCGTTAGAAATAAATATTTTCGTAATTTTGCTGCGTAATTATTTGACTTGAATAATTATATCTCCATTAACGATTTGTCGTCTTTAACAAAACAACAAAATTGCCCTTAGTTAAATTTAATATTTCAGCATCGTTCTACATAGGTACAGAATGTGCTTATAACAACATTTATTTTCCAGAGTAATTTAATAAATAACCTAATAGCTAAGTTAGAATAATAAAAATATATATCTTAGATATTTTCCCCCATGAAATAATGATTCTTCAAACACGATATGTTAGTTATTAAATTAAAAAATCTGTAACTCCTTACCTACAAAAAGATAAGTCCTTTCACTTGGGAGTTCCGAATGGCAATGGAAACTGAACGATAGGTGAACGCTGAACGCAAGGTGAACGCAAAGTGAACGGAACGAAGAGCGAACGCTGAACGCTTTGTGAACGGTGAACGCGAGCGCACGGTGAACGGTGAACGCAAAACTGTGAACGGAGAGCGAACGGTGAACGCACGCTGAACGAACGGTGAACGCACGCTGAACGAACGGTGAACGAACGGTGAGCGAACGGAAAAATGGGAAAGTAGAACGTTTCAGGGACTGTAGGTACTTTTCGTTTTTAGTAGAAGAGTGCAGCTATAGCCTAAATGTTGTACTTATATTACTGAAACAGTGTTTTAAAAATTAATTTACGGTAAAAAAAACTTCTGAACTTGAAGTTTTTAATTATTTTGTTGTAATAAATAATTATTTTACATTATGGTGCCAATGTTTATATTTATGCAGAAAAACGTCTATTTGTCTGTTTATATCGCTGTATATATATGAACGTTATTACTTACATAGCAAAGACTTTGATTTTTTTCCCACATTCAAAATAGGTCCAACAAAACAGCAATTTCAATGGTAACAAGTCCTCAGATGTTATTATTGAGGGGTAAACCATAATATACACTGGCGGATTTAGAAGGGGGGCCAGGGCGCCTGGGTCCCCCTTTTGTGTCCAAAATATACACAAGATTTAATAAATAATTTCTTTTGGTGTGGCTGTGGGCCCCTACCCCAACTCCAAACTGGTCAGCCCCTCCCCCCTTTTTTAAAATTTCTGGATCCGCCACTGATATAGTTTTAGGCCTATTTGTTTTATTGAATAGGCCTAGTGTATTCGCAAACTTAATAATGGGAGTTGTGCTGATTATAATCCCCTAGTAACTCAAGTGCACTATTCAGTATTCATCAACACATTGAAAAAATATCATATATTGTGAATGTCTCATATATTATTATATGTTGAGTCTTGACTTCAGGATATTCTAGGACTTAAAATTTAACAGTCCTCAGCTCAAAGATATCCCAGGACTTATTTGATTCAGTTGGTTTTAGTTCAGAAAGTGTCAAGAGTCCTGAGATTTCCTTATGTCAGGACTTGATCTCTTGTAAAAGTCCTGAAAAATCCTGGGAAAATCTTGTTTTGATGAAGAGTTAACATGAAGTCCTGATATTTCCTGAGAAAATCCTGTGCCTGATGTCAGGATATCTCAGGATTTGACAATTGTCAGGAGCAAAAATTTTGGAGAGCAGGACATGTCAGGATATCTCAGGAAAATCTCAGGATATCTTGACTTCTCCTGACCCTCCAGGATTTATTTCTGCAAGGGATACCACTTGTACATTAGAAGAAAATACATATTGCCATTGTGCACCTTTTATGTCCTGATTGGACAGATACATGTATGTGGGGTTTTCCAAAGCAAAAAAAAAAAAAATAGACTTTGCCATTATACTCACTGAGGGGGGGGGGGGGGGGGGATATCTTTTTGTGACCTCAGTGCTCACAGTTTGTCTAGTTCTGAAATATTTATGAAAGGTACAAAATTATTAGAGTTCAGAGTTTATACATTTAGCATAAATAAAATGTTTGAAATGTGTTTCCACATGGTTCTAGGTTTTCTTACATGATCAAAGAATTTAAGGAAATCCAGAGCAGACCATTAAGTAACTTGGCTGGTACCAGTATCTTGACTTCATTCAGGTGTTTAGAATATTGAACAAAAAAGTTGCATTATGACTACCATTAAATCACTTATTTTTGGAGGTCAAATTTTCGTTGATTGAGGAAAAAAATTCCTAGTTCGAAGGGATCAGGAAAAACGTCATACTGTAGCATGAAATTTTAACGTTTCGTGGGGGATATGAATTTGTGGATCACTTCTTTCCACAAAAACAATGAAAATTAAAATCCCACAAAAATTAGTGATTTACAGTATACTCACTGTGTATAATCATTTTTGTTACGATTGAGGGGAAAAACCCTCTTAACTGCTTTAATGTTTACTGCTCGTTAATGCCTATGAACAGCTTCCGAGAGATTCACATGAATCAATGAAGATTAAGGTGCTCCTGTCTGTCCAATTAAATGTGTCTCCAGTCGTTATTTTCCCTTGTTTTTCCTATTGTTTACACTGACATATATGCTGTACAAACATAAGTGATTACAGGTAGTTATTGACAAGGAGGTCTCGTGAACTGAAAAATGTGAAAATGAATTTGTAAATCATTATAATGTTTCAGCTAGAGAGGGTGTCTCTTTGTTTTAATCCTCATTATATGACTGACCTTGAGCTGTGTGGTACTGTAGATATTTATCAAAGCTTGGAAGTTGGTACAGGGTTTTAAATCTTGGTTTAAAAACTAATAATTTTGTATATGAAAGAAATACAAAGCTTTTAATCTCCCTGCAATTTAAAAGATGTTTTGATCTATATCTTTGCTAAGTCTGTACAAACTTTATCAGTTATCAAGATAACGATAAAGTATCAAGAAAGAAATAATATATTGTGCAATACATGTGGGATGCGGGGTGTTACAGGGAATCTTTAATATTGGTGTGGGAGGTGTTTTTATTGATGATCAATAGATAAAGTACACTAGAAAACCTCCCCAAATATTCCTTTGTTGGTTAGCAGGTGCTCTCTCTCACCATTCCAAGACCAGATCTGGTTCTTTGCCAGAACCATTATGTGTATAGTCTATTTTTCTAAATTTCTTCTTTGAAAAGGATTTGTCATAAATTTTATTTCAAGGTTATTATCAAATCAAGAAAATTTACTTAAATTCATTTAATTGCTCTGTGAAATGAAAGAGATTCCATTACAAACAACTATTGAAGTAATATATTTTTTTCTGAACTTATTCCTGTATACTTAGGTTACAAAAAGGAAATCTTGAAGAAAACTATTTTAATGTATTAAAAAATCAAAGATAAATGTATTACACCATCTTAAGAAAAAATATATCAACATGTTACTTAATTGCATTAGATATGATTTATTATTTATTTTTTTTCAAAGTTTTGTTTCTCCCCTTTTTTTAAACAAACTTAAACATACAAAAAGAATAGAAAAAAATGATTTTGTTTTAATTGGATTTTTTTTTTGGGGGGGGGGGGGGATAGAGTGAGTTCAACATCTTACCAAGGAACAAAGGGAATTCTTTGCAAGAGCAGCAGTGCCAAATTAAATCAAATTAATATGAGTAGTGTTTAGTTGAAATTATTTCTTTTTTCCAAATTAAGCACCACAGGGTTAAGCTGGAGCAAAAATCTGCAATCAAGCAATTTCAAGGTGACACAGGTGAGCATTGTGCTCCATGGACCTCTTGTTGTTTGGCCTTCAGATATGGATCAAATTCTCAAATATCTATAATAAAATTGTGGAATCTACAAAAGAAAAGCATAGAACAACTGTTGTGTAAGTTGAAAAGCATTAACTTCCACATATAACCTTGAACTGCTGAAGTACAAAAAGTATTCAAAATACAAATAGGCTTTTGAAAGGAACTTGGTGTTTCAGTTAACATTGGCATGAAAAAATTTACATGGCTATAAAATCATGTAATACATTGGGAAATCACCAAGCTTTTGGTAGTACATTGCTTAAATATTTATTTAACAGTTTGATCCACCATTACCTCTACAGTATTAAGCTTTTGTATGTGTTAATTACTTACATAATAAATCTGTATGTCCATTGCATGTACAGTTGAACTACATATGGTGTATGAAACATTTATATGGTTATCTTGGATATGTCAAAGTGAGTTTTAAGTCCCGACCCTTTTTCTTTATTACCGTATAATCCCTATTAACCGCCCCGGGCGCTTAGAAAAAATTGCGAAAAGGGGGCGGTTATTTTGGTATTCTCTTTTTAATATTTAATGTCATATTTTAAGTTCAAAAAATCTTTTGAACAAAAAATAAATTCAGAGAACCACTACAAGATTGTCTAACTTTCCTTTAAGTTAAGATAATCCATCCAAATTATGCTAAATGATTCATTTTTCCACCAAGAAATTAGAGAATAGACAAGGAGAACAAATTTTGTAGGTAACTTTCACTTTCAGAAATATATAATGATTAGGTCGCTCTAAAAATCTTTCACTTTCAGGAATACTTTACGTACGAGTTGCCCAATAACCAAGTTTCATTTTCACTTTCTTCAAATTATGGCAGACTTTTGATACAATTCTAGATGATTTTAATCACTCTACAGGGGACCCTTATTTCCTGACAATTGAAAAAGACCTAGGGGGTGCTTATAGGGGCAGGGGCGGTTCTTGGGATTATATGGTAATATATACTTTAACCTCTATATCTTGATGGAATCACTGCATATCTCGCAGTATTTTTTTTCCCTCCATCCTGTCAAGTTTGAGAAAATGAGATATGACTGTATAAGTATGAAATGCCAACATCTGACTACCGTTATTGCATGTTTCTCAATTTTGCAATTACACATGCATCAAAATTTAATTCGAATTAGCTTCCCTTAGCATTCACACAAAACTAATTTTGTTTGATTTTAGTTGCTAAGTAAAAAAAAAATTCAGAATAAACTAATTCTTATTAATTCCCTTGTGCAAAAATTCTATCAAAATTTTACATTTTGACTAAAGGTTAGATTGACATTGACATTTATTCTTGAGGGTCAAGGTCATAGTAAACATCTTACCCATATGTCACAGTAAGAATGACATACTTATCTGAGGTCTTACGTAATACTGACATTTTGATTTGAATTCACAGTGAAGATGACGTTATCTTTTAATCTGAGATTTGTTTGTTGTTTAATGTCCCTCGCAGGAATTTTTCACTCATATGGAGACGCCACTATTTGCCGGTGGAGGGCTACAAATTTTGACCTATACTTGGCACTCAGGGTCATGGAATGGTGAGGGATTTTTTCGTGCCAACATCTACTGCAACATGGGACCTCGGTTTATACGTTCTCATTCAAAAGACTGATCTCCATGTCCCACAGTGGGATTCCAACCCATGCCATAAGCTCTAACCACCGCGCCATGGGGGGTGACTTTAATCTGAGGTCACAGTAAAAATGTCACATTAATTTGTCAGGTGATAGTAAAATTCATTTTGACCATAGTCATGTTCATTCTTTTACTGTCATATTGTGTACCAACTATTGCTTAACAGTGACCATAGGTATAGCTTAAACTATGGAGGTATTAGGTAGAAATGTCAATGTCATACTAATTGAGGTTTCAGTCAAAAACTTCAATTTCACGACACCATAAGCACAAAAATGATTATCAAATAGAAAAATTTTATCAGAATCTTTATCAGGTCACTGTCCTAATTAACATGTTTAATCAACAAACAATGTAATTTATTATCAGTTTGTGCAATTTCAATAGGGTGTCATGTGAATGTATCCAATTAATGAAATAACTTAGTCATGCATCTATGAGTAGGTTGTACTAATCACATGTCACTAATTAGCATTGATATGGATGACGTATCAGTTGTCATCACTACCTGTACAGATAGTGGATATTTGGAGTCACCAAGAGTATAATTTATATAAGGGTTTTACATCAGATCAATTTAGAAATGTATTCCAAGAATCATGAACTTTGAAAGCTAAGGATTCAAGGGAGCAACTGTGTATTTATTTGATATTTAATTAATATGCTTGTGATTCACAAGTAGAATCTGATTTCACTGTCAGTTTGAAGTATGATTTTGCCGACTTTCACATTATAATAAAACCATTTCGTAGATATTCCACTGTCTTTTAATAATAGATGAATGTCATTTCTCTAAGATTTTGCTGTTTTTTCAGCAAAAACCATTAGAAACATATTCCTCATAGCAGTAAGGTTAGATTACAGAACAACAAATTTAAAGAGAAGGCAGTGAGAAAATATGTACATATAGCACTGGTGACCCCTGGTTCATGCTGAGGTGATGATATTTTAAACATGCAGTGAATTTGTGAGGCTTTCCTTCTAGTTGTTACAATTATGTTATTCCACAGTGTTTGAGAGAGTTCTCCTTGAAGTGTATACTGGACTGGCAGAGAAGTTAGAACTGCATGGAACCAATTTAATCTTGGAATGTTCTGTGTACAAATGTTATTTCTATTACCAAATCTTAAACAGTAACTGAATATACTGTATTCACCCTAATTAGTGCCCCTGATTGAAATAGAATTTGGTACACAAGTAGACAACATTAAGTCACATAATTCTGTTCATAAGTTTTTAATTTTATTGTTGTCATGGTTATAAAAACAGAGATTTCTGTCGTATTCTTTCAAAACCCTCCTCCTCCTACAGTTTCAGTTCGATTTCAGTATTTTAAAGTTGGTACACAAGTAGACTACATTAAGATTACTAATTCTGTTTATCAGTTTTTGATTTTGTTGAAGTGTTGCCATGAAAATTTCTGTGAAATTCTTTCAAAATGCTACTCCTGACCAATGGTTTCAGTTTGAATATAACGTGGTACATATGTGGACTACATTATATTAAAATACATTTCTGTATATTGTTTTTTTTATTTTGTTGAGTGTTGACGTGGTTGCTAAAAAAAGAAATTTCTGTGAAATTCTTTCAAAATATTACTCCTAGCTACTACAGTTTTTGATCAATTGCAATGAAACTTGACTCAAAAGAAAGAGACTAAATCAAGGATCATTATTTTACATACTGCTGTTGCCATAGGTTCAAGTCCAAGTGCTTAACCTTTCTCTACTTTTATGAAGAAAAAAACCAGTAGAGCTACAGCCTCAGCAGAGACTTCTGGTTAAGTTACACTGTAATTTATAAGTGATGGATCTAAGAAGCACCCCTTATTGCCAATTTTTCAATGCACCCTGTGCAATTATTATGGTGAATACGGTATACTAAGGTTTACAATATTCTACGTCTCCCAGTGCTCTAAAAATGGTATGATTAATTGAATATATATGCATGGAGATTAAATTAGTGATACAGTAAAAAATGCTTAGTAATACGGAGAAAAAAGAAAATTACTTTGCTATATGTTTGTATGAATTCATTATAAGCATGTTCACTGTAGCCTTGTTTCACTAATATAGTGACTTTCATTTTCAGTCTGCTACTGTACAGCTTTTCTTGTAAGGAATCACTAACATTGACTGAAAGATCTACAATTATGAGTTGGTAATTTTTGAAAGATTATAGACAGTTTTAGAAAATTTGTAATTTCTTCATCTCTTCAGAGAGGTGTGTTGTTTCTGGAACTCATTTCTGCATTGTAAGTTCATCTTGCAAAGATTTGGAGATAAAGCATGTATGTAAAATCTCAGTCTTTTAAGTGTTGATCATTATAAACATGAATCTTAATTCCAAGAAAAATTCATCAGAATTAATAAAAGAAATCAGAAAGACATCTCTATCTAAACCATAGTCGATTATTAACTGGGGGGCAATGACAAGCCTAATCAAAATCTGTGGTATCCTATTTTTTGTAAAAAAAAAAAAATCTCCCTAATTATCTCAGCAGTTAGTCATATTCCATACTGACCACAATATTTTTGTACATATTTTTTTTTGACATTAATTAGCACAACGAAAACCTAGCCACTCTTATGATAGGGGCAAAGAACGTTTCCCGTAGGCTAATTAAGTAAGATCGAGATTCATTACATTCCCTTCCTAAAACCCTCGAGCTAATCCATTTGGATACATATAAAGGGATTTTTTTTATGGTCAGTATGGAATAGGAATACTTACTGCTGAGATAATTAGGGAGTTTTTTTTTTTTTTTTTTTTTTTTTTTTTTCAAAATCATCATCACACTTTAGGCCTGATGTTTACAAAATCAAGAAATAAAAGGCATTATATTGTGAAGCCCTGCTGAGAGACTGAAACTGATAGACACTTGATGCATTGCAAATAGATATGATCTAGTCATGCAAATTTGAATTTTGTAAGAAATAATTAAAAGCTAAAATAGTCATTTTCTTAAACCTGTGAAAATGATTGATGATATATATGTCATGAAAAGCTAAGGTTACTTCTGTGATTGTTCTGTGTTTGGAAATCAGTAATCCTAGAAATTTCTTAATTTGTAAAATATATGTTTCATTAAATTCTATATGTGGGAAACATTAAGTTACACAATTTTTTTTTCTTTATTGAACTTGTAAGATATCCAGAAAATAAGATGTTTTAAATTATATATTTGGGAAAATGATTCATATAATGCATTTTCCCCTTTTATATAGTTCAGCTTTCCTGCCAGTCATTTTTACTTCCCATAAAAGCACAAAGAAGCGAGAGAAAAACCTTAGTCGTATCTTTTTAATGTTCTCACGAAAAACATGAACACGAGCTTCAGAAGGAGCTCTTTATGGTGCTAAAAAAGATATTAATGGAGTTTAGAAGACATTTAGACTATCTCGGGGGTTTTATCAACGAAATCTCTCTTCAGCCAAAATGCTATTTGGAGACACTTTTACTGTGAAACATTGTATGATTTAATTAAGCCAATAATCACAGTCATGAAGTACAGCCCCCAGCTTCCAAGAAAGCTTCTCCTTTACTCAGAGGACTTTAAAACGATTTATTTAATAGAAAATGTTAATGAATAAATTTCATGCTGTACAAAATTAATTTTTCCTTAATTCAAGATTTGGCATATGTCATGAGATGGGAGGAAATTTTGCTTTTCAAAATTGGGTGTAGGCTATGAGAGAATTAAATGTAACTCTACCTCAGAGAGCAGGATTTTGAATGTTAATGAAGCTAGCATTCATGATTAGGCTACTTTAGAAATCTGAGATCTTTCTTTCATGACTCCATAAATTTAAGTGGCTAAGAATAGACAATGAAGTGTTTTTTTAGGTGGATCTATCAGGAAATGTTGTGTGGTCTGATAAATTTTGATTTGTTACTGACTGTTAGTAAGATAATACTAGACAAAAAACATAAAAATACATAGTTATTTAAAAAAAATATAGAGGTTTGAAATGGCAACTTTGCATATTCTTATTTTTTAGTGTATCATATCCAAAATTTAACTCAAGAATTGGCTACTGGGAATATTTAACAAAATCTTGAATTGGTGCTAAATGCATTATATTTGTAAAAATAGTCACATTTTGGCTATTTAATTAGTTTTGCCAAAAAACTCCAATTCAAACATTCCAGAAATTTGAAAGAACACACACACAGTTAATTTGTCAAATTATTGCAAGTAATTTTGGTAATTGGGAATATACGCATGTGGCTATTTTAAATTTGTTTCCTTCCCTCCCTCCCCAATCAACAAATCTCAGTAATTAAGCTAAAGAGACAGACAAGTCTTTAGTAGCATGTACTAAGTGTTTACAATCTCCGAGCTGTTCATGAAGAACAACATTTTCATATTGTTGATGTAGTGTCTCCATCAGTTTGAAGCATTTTAAAAGCACCCTGCCTGTTCCAACTTCATAACAAATGGATTGTGTTAAAAAAATAACATTTATTAAAGGACATCTGGTGTTAAAATTTAAAAAGCTAAACACAACAAGAAGATGGGTCAGTGAGGAACAATATTTGATTGCATCAAAATTAGACTTGAATTAGACTTCAGTTTAAGTCTTCAAAGAGAACCTTTACCATTTTTACAATGAATTAAATCACTTTGAATCATCCTGCCATCAGGTATTTTGATTGTCCAGCAAAATGCATGCATGGATGAAATTTTGTTTGATAGAAGGCATTTTGATTGATTTTCTTATTGCCAAATTTTCCTTAAATTTTGACAGTATAGATAAAAAAATTGAGAGGAAATACTGACATTGTACATATTATACAGATGTATAGATAAAACATCCATATTACAGCAATACTTTTGACGATTTTTCACAAAGGGTGGTGATGATGATAATTCACTGAAATCTGTCCACCATGTTTCCTTCTTTCAGTAAAAGACATAGGATAACTCATTGTGCTGCGATCAGCAGCTCGCAGAGAACCGTTTATGCAAATGTGACATTTTAAGATCCGAATAAATGCCCTGCGGAATGAAGTGTTGAACATGGTATAAATAATGGGGTTAGCCAAGGAGGCCATATAACCCATCCACTGGAACAAAGACATTAGTTCTGGAGTTACATTCTGCATGCAGTGCTGACATGTCACAGACAAAATATTCACAATGAAAAATGGAGTCCACAGAATCACAAAAACGGCAAAAATAATTCCTAGCACCTTTGAGGCTTTTCGTTCATTGGTGGTAGCCCGTTTGGACATCACAGGACTAGCACCCTGATTTTTGTTGAATTTGGAGAGGAGTTTGTTTATGGTCAAACTTCTATTGATCATTTTGTGACCAGCTTGGCCATTATGCTTTCCTGTTCCATTACAAAGCTGGTGTCCAGAACCACCATAGATTTTGCTGCCAGATCCTATCAGTGGACTAGAGGGGCTTGGAGATTTTGTTGTGAACTTGTACATTTGAAGGGTTGTTGGACGCAACTTGATTGTCAAACTCTCGGAATTGTCCGAGACATCTGAGGGATCAATAATTGAGTCACCCGAATCAGAGAGAGGCATAGACTGCTGGCTTGATATGCTGATGTTTATACTGGAGTGTGACTGCTGACGACTTGCACAAAGGCATTGTGAGGGATTCTCATTTCCACTAGTGTGTTTTGAGTTCAGTAAACTTGTTTCTGTATCACATTTTGGAAAAAATGTGTTGTTGATTGTTGTGGAAAATTGTTGTGATGCTTCTGTCCTTGGAAGTAATTGGCTTGTGCTCCAGTATAAAGCATCAGAAGTTGAGTCAGTTTCGTCCCAAGCATTTTTGTCCCTGTTGTCAATAATTTGTCGCAAATGCTTTACATCTGTTTCTGTACAATCCTTCTTGTTAGAAGAATTTTCATGTGAGTCATAATATGTTTCATCATCAGAAATTTCTTTATTCCAAATAGAATCATCTGAGCTTGAACTTTTAGCTTGAGCAAGAATTGATTGTCTACTGGATTTAAGGTCTTCTTTGTCAAAATCCCCTTTCAAAATTTGGTCCATTTCTTTTTGTATTTTGGAATAATTTTCCTTCCATTCCACAAGTTTAAGGTCTTTTTTCCCAATGTCACTGCAACTGTGAAAGTGACTGTTTCCTGAACATGGGATCAAGTTTGATAAGATAGAACTAGTGGTGTTCACTGTTGAGCATGACACGGCCTGATGCAAGCAAGATTTTTCTGTCGATCTTTTGACCAAGGAATCATGGGAGCTGAGGCGTAGAAAGTTATCTCCCCTGGATGGCAACAGTAAATGTGACTTGGGAGATTTTGTACACATTGAGCTGTAGGAAGGGTAGTCATAATGGGTTGCTTTTAAGCAGGAAAGGGAGGAAGCTTTTTGCTCCAACTTCATTTCTCCAGCCTTTTGCACATTACCAGATCTAGAAATAGACTTGGATATTTTGATTTGAACCATTTCAGTTTCTTTATCTTGTTTTGGATCATTTGCACACTTGATGCTATATTTAGAATGAAATGTTTGAATGAGAGAGTTTTCTTGATTAGAGCTGACAGCTGGATCTTCATTAAGGAGAGATAATTGATTTTGTGGACTTTTGTCATCATGGCGTGGGGTGTTCAGTTGTGTCCCCAGAACTGTTGCATCAGTATCGTTACTTCTATCTCCGTCTTCCGGCTGTGGATGTAAGAGTGACTTCATCTCACATATTTCTCCATGTTTCAGCCTAGATTTTATAAATGTATCAGACCTGTCAATTTTCATGAGCTTCTGGTTTCTCCAAAGTATCCTTATGGTCAAAATATAGGTAACCAACATGATGGTCAAAGGAATGTAGAAAGCAAAGATTGAACCATAGATGACGAAGTCTTGGATGGCTGGAACACACTGCCCTTCGTTAAACACTGAGTTGGTGTCACTAATTCCATAAAAACAAATAGGACTACTAATTGTTATTGATACCAGCCAGGCAAACAGAATTTTCAGAGCGACAGTCATTTTGGTTTTGTTTCTTCCATATTTCATTGGGTACTTGAGGGTGAAGTAGCGATCCATGGACATTGTACACATGTGCCAAATAGAGGCTGTACACATCAGAACGTCAGTAGTGACCCAGAAAATGCAGAATTCTGGTCGCAGAGGAAAGTTTCCTGAAACAAAGAGAAATTTGTTATTTTTGGGATTGATCTCGCATAATGTATTTGTGAGAATTTAATCAAAATCCCTTTTTTCATGAGAATAGAACTTACATGTACCAATTGATATTCATTTATTCATTTTTTTTAAATACATTCATTTGAAAAAAAATAATTATGAATCTGTGCAACAAGAAAATAGATTGGTTATTAAAACATTACAAAATTCATACTTTCACCCATCCTGTGTTTACTTGTAAAATTTCAGTGTTTATGTATTATGTGATATATGGTACGTAAATGAATGTGATAAACATCCAAGTTAATCCGATATATTGGAGGACTTAATTGAAGGTACTACCACACCTAAAGTTGTTTACAAATCAGATACATCATCAACGTAGCCAGAAGAGCATGTAACTACTCCAAAGAATTAAATAAAGATTGATCACGCCTTAGCCTTTCTGTTGTCTAACAGAGAACTGCAAGCTACCATACTTAATGTTTCTTGGAATCATGGGTTTTTGAAAGGAAATCGTACGGTTTATTGATACTGTATGGAAATTATTGTCTTATTGATTCTCTTTGGAAATTTTATTGCCATAAGATATGTTTCAGAACATTCAGAATAGGAAATGTGGCAAATTTGAAACATTGATAGAAATTCATGTGTATAATATCTCTATAGTGTTTGTAATATTAATGAACCTATATGAGTGAAATTTATTGGTTTATCCTAAAGGCACCTGTCTTTCATTAGCTACCAATATAAAATTTCAGTTCACTCAAATGTCAATCAAATTTTTATTTTTGCATATTAAGTAGTTAAGAATGTTTTATACTAGAGATTTGGGAAGTGTTTAATAGGGAAATAAAATTAGAATTCACAGATATATATATACCAAAACCTAAATATTCAGAGTTTTATTTATTTATTTTAAATTTTTTTCTTTAGAGGGAAAATAAATTTTGCTGAAATATCACAAATCCCAATATTGATAGAAACACATGTGTTTGAATCTTGCATTCATCAATTATTTTTAAAAATATCAAATTTTTAAATAGAACGTGTTGTTAATCACATTTCAAATCACATCTGAGATTGCTGCTGCAGGAACATTCTAATATTGCGTTTGTGATAATCTGAATGCAGAACTTAAATAATTCATAAGAATTTTATCTTCAAGATGGAAGCAAACAGCAGGAGGCATTCTGGAGTATTTCATAGCAAAAAAGACATGCTAGAACTGCAATGTATTTCCGTATTAAAGTTGTGATATTAATCAGCAAGGCACGCCAAACATTCAATTTTTTACTGATAAAAACAAAAAGGTACTTGATACCAATGAATATTTTATTACTATGTCACACTTTATTAATCTATCATAAGTAACAATCAGCCATTAGCATTCTGATTTGTTGCTGCTGTATTTTGAAGCAGTGGTTTTAAGGAGTATGGAAAAAAAAAGGATTCTATAAGCAAAATGAATTCTCATTATCAGATTTTAGAGTTTCTTGTTCTATATTACAAAGATTTTTTGTCAAAAACCAGCAATTTTACAGTTCATCGTCAATATGAGCATTTATTTATCTAGTGGGATGGGGGTGGGGTGGATGGGGGTGGGGTTAAGATTTAAAAAAAAAAACAACTTATGGTTGAATAACTATAGTAATAATATTGGCAATTATAATTCTGGAAAAGTTTACTGAAACCATTTCATATATGCTGAAACAATTTCATTATATAGGGCTGAATTCATATTAACATTGTATTTTGTTTAGGAAACTCTAAATACTGATGAAAACATAATTTCAGGGCATTTAAGAAAATTATATATTATATAAAGAGGTACACTAGTGAATTAAATTTCAAAACAGATTACCAGCTGCAGCCTATTTTCCCCAAGGAAAATGGTCTTAGAACAGAATATATTGTAAAAGAATTCTAGATTCAGTCTGTTGCTTGCTAAGTCAGGGAAAAAACATACAAATAGACAAAAAAAAATACTTTATTTTGGTTTAATACTTAGATAGATTAAAAATTATATCTTTTTTAGTTAAATTTAGTTTATTCTATTTGACATCTAAGCTTACAATAATTGGGTAGTTCATTCTAACTGCAAAAAAGTTTCATGGAATCGATGAAAACTTTAAGTGCATGTGCAGTGTTTAGAGCCTGGGTTTTATGGTAGAATTTGATCTGCTTATTCAGATATTTTCTGTTCATTTTTTTATTATGAAAAAAAATCGAAGATGTAAAAAAAAAAAGGAATACCTTCATAAACTAATGCAATTAATATTGGCCTTTAAAGGTTAATTAATAGTGATTGGGAGTCTTCCGATTTCCAGGAAATTACAGATTAATTAATCTTCCTAATTTACAGGTAATTGTGATATACATCAGATATAATAAAGAGTAAATGCTAGTTCTACAACTTATTGTAATGGTGCTATAAATCTAATAGGAATATAATCTAAAGAACAGCATGGCTGCCGATAATATAAGGTAGAGGTCAGAAATGTCAATTCCTTTAGTGTAGGAGTTGATAATTGTGAAAGTAATCAAAGATAATGGACTTCAATTATTTATGAGTTACAATTTGTGCTTTTGACAGATATACAATGTCTTTTATATTGATATTGTTGACTGTAAGTCACTAATAGTACGCCCAATTTATAATATATCAGCTCTGTATCATAATAGATTATATGTGGACATGCCAGAAAAAAAATATGTTTCCCGATCCTCATATTTGTTAAATAGTGATCTTTTTTCAGTGCTCTTTTTTTCCAAACAAATTCAAGAAAAGGTGAATTTTTTGAAATCTTTTTTCTCTCTGTTATTTCAGATTTTCCTCTTTCTTTGGGTGCATTAATTAACAAATAAGTCAGTTTTTTTTTTATGCGCCCGGATCGATAGATCGGGGGCGCATATTGTTTTTGTCCTGTCTGTCTGTTTGTCTGTCTGTTGTCAACTTTAACCTTCACCATAACTTTTGAACTATAGGAGATAGAGACTTCATATTTGGTATGCATACTCCACTAATTAAGTTCTTTCAAATGACACCAAGGTCAATGACCTTGTGACTTTGACTGTGACCTATATGCTAAAAATAGCTTTTTCGAACTTTGTTGCCGCCGGGTGCATAGTGTTTCACAAACACATCTTGTTTAATTTAGTAAATAAGTTGGAATTAAGTTTTAATATTGGTTGAAAATCCATCTTTATAGAAAGGAGCCAATTTCCTATATGCAACTTACAGTATCCATCATGAATCTAATTTTTTTCAATGTTATCTGTAAAAAATCACATCATTAAAAGATTTTGTCTAGACACCCAAAAAAGAACTGTCTGTCTTTATCATCAGATATTGTTAACTTTGACAGATGAAGATGGCTCAAGATCACTGTTGTTGAAAAAAAAAAGAAAGATATAATTTATCACACAAGCTTAACATGCTTAAGGGAAGTTATATTATCATGCTTTAACTTCATTATGTGGTTTTTTTCCCCCTCAATGAAGACCAGATTTGAATATTTCTATTTTTGTTAGTCTTACAGGGACATTAACTGGTCTGGTTTGGTTTTTGCATGCCCTTCTTAAATGCTATGTAACATGACATTTGGCTATTCTTGTGAGTCCCAAGAGTTAAAAAACATTTTATTTATTGAATTAAGGTGGGCTATTTTGACAATTCCACATCAGAAGCATTATATTTATGGGAGGAAAAAATCCTAATGAATTGTTTCCTTGTGTTGCATTTTATAGAGTATGGAAATCACATACCCCCTCCTTAAAAAAATATTGGGCCCAAAAAAAGAAGATAAGTTTTCAATACCTCTTATATATAAATCAATGCAGTTTTACCAATGTTGCATTAAAATGTCAGATTGACTTTAAGAGGGCACTGAATTTTTTTTTATTACATGTCACACAAAGACACCACTTATTATTATGGATATATACTTCCATCGATGCTGACCATTTCATAAGCACAAACAGAGTTCCAATAGGAATTCACTTATCTTCCATAGCAAAAGCCTATACAGACTGATTATCTCTACAAATGTAGCATGATGTAATTAGTGGGCATTGAGCTAGACTAGTGCACAGAATCTTCCTGGTGGGTTTTTACTTTTTGTGTAAGAAGGGATGGTAATAATCATCTAAAGAGACTTATATATCTGACATTTTGATCAATTCATCAGACATAATCAGCTGTAATAGATGAGTTTTGTACATTTTTGTAAAGGACTTGGTAATTTTGCTTCAGTTTTCATACCACTATTTTTTTAGCTTTTAATTGAAATAAATTTGGATGGAAAGAAAGGAGAGACCTCTAGAGATGGTAACAGAGTTTTGAATGACACATCAAGCAGATTTTCAGTATGTACTGGAATAAGAATCTTAAAAAATAATGTAATTTTTGTTAAAGTGACTCAATCAAGTCAACTGAATCATTTGGTTAATGGTTTCCCTTTCACATGATGATTGTAAATATTTATAGACTTAACATATTGATAAGGTGCCATTTTGTAAAAAACAAGAATATGAGAACTTATAATTTTAATGTCATCCAAAATTTAGGATAGTGCTTTAAGAGTTCCCATGAGGTTTAATGCATGTTACTGGATTTTAAAATCATTGGCACAGAAAAAGGATACCAATATCTGAGGGGAAAATGGCGTAAATATTGATATTTCGAACCCTCTAATGTTAATTTTTGTAAAGTGAACAAATATATTGTTATAAGAAGTTATTTCCAGCTCGAAATTGACTAAGATTTTAAAGTTAAACTTATACATGTAATGAAAAATTAATCACACTCAGAATTAACAAGGATGAATTCCTCCCTCCCCCCCCTTCCCTATAACACGGGATATGACATGATATTTGCTTTGAATAAGTAGAAGAAATCTTATATTGACTTATGATTAAAAAAAAAAAAGAAAAAGATTATGAAATTGATTTTTAACAAATTTGTTTTGGAAAAGATTTTGCATAGCTGTAAGATTGATTTCAAATTTTTTGGGCTCTGTTTTGATTTTTCTTCAATTTATTTATTTGCAATGATGTTTGATATGTATTTGAAATCTTTTGATAACCAACATTGATCTTTAAAAAAATTCCTAATTCTTTAAAGTACAGCTTACTTTATTTTTATTTCATTGTCACTGAAATGTATGTATCAAAAAGATTCTATACACAGTTATTATTTCTAACTAATATTATGCACAATAAAGTTAAGAATTTTCATGACCAACATGATGAAGCTTTATAATTATTATAAATAAAAAAATTTAAAAACTAGAAAAACTCAACGGATAAAATTTTTCAGACATGAATCAGAAATTAATATTTAAAAAAAAAAAGCATACCAAAGAGTTCCACTAACATTCCAAATGGCATCACTAAAATAGAGACCAAGAAATCTGCAATGGCGAGTGACATCAAAAAGTAATTGGTCATGTTCTGTAGACGCCTGTCCCATATTACAGCAATGCAGACGAGGAGGTTTCCAATGGCAGTACAGAACACTATCAGCACTATGGCCAAAACCCCCCACTTTGGAGGTAACGGTTCTGGTCCGCTGGAGGGGGTGATATTTACCGAAGAAAAATTGGTCAGATTGCCTATAG
The DNA here is from genome assembly GCF_033153115.1 of Saccostrea echinata. Lineage (NCBI taxonomy): Eukaryota > Metazoa > Mollusca > Bivalvia > Ostreida > Ostreidae > Saccostrea > Saccostrea echinata. The sequence continues at coordinate 2,186,225 of NW_026889763.1, read as the reverse complement.
TGTACCCAACAACATGGTTGGAATCATTCATTCTGATGTAAGGCCTTGCATCAACATGGACTGTTTGATCAACATGGATTATGTTTGGAAACTGTAACATGGATAACTCTTCCTTCCCTTACATGATAAGAACATCAAATCCAACTCTTCTCAGTGCAGCTCACATATAGATTCACTTGACTAGCTCCTTGGAGTAAACTTTATTGATAATGCCAGGCTCAAAGAAAGCTTAACTGCGGAAGCGGAGTGGGATGCTAACTTTGTGACTGAATCGAGTCATCTGAGTTCAATACTACGCTGCAGATATTCTCTGAGTCCATTGATTAAATGTTTTTCAGGTACTCCTCGGCTATTCATGCTATATTAGATCATTACTGGATATACATGTGAATGACATCTATATACTCATTGCAAAACAGATCTGAACGGTTTTGTCTGAATTTCTCACTTGATCAAACATTCAATACTCTGTTCCTCCTTCCTTTGCTGGTGATAACAATCCTCTTATCTTTTGCTTCCTTTCATCCCACAAGGCTTAGGGTTCTGCTTCAGTCAATTGCCGGAATTTATTTTTAAATTTACCAAAGTTGAGCATTTGTGGGTTTTAGATCACAGACAAGATGTTCTCAGTCCTTGCTTCATCCATGTGGTTTGATAATTTGCAGTGGGGGTATTAAGTATTTTTTTTCAAAGTTTGATTTGATTATCCAGATATTTACTTAATTTTTTCCTTCAGATTTTAGTTTACACATAAGCATCACTCCTGGGACCCCTTGGATGAAATTATTAAATATCAAAAATCCAGAGGTAATTTATTGTATCAATATTGAAATCAATGTGCAACCACCAGACCAGTACATGTCGGTCAAAATTCCATTCTCTGCATTTGGGTCATACATGTTCATCAATTTTATGAAGAGAATCAAAAAACCATATTAGAAATTTTTGTTAATTGTTGATCCTTTGAAAAATAAAAGGTTTTGCTCAAATCAATTCCATTAGGTCACTGAGGCTGAATTGGAAGAAAGAAGCAGTGTAATGGGCTTTATGCGTGCATGCACAAAAGTGTTGCAGGTTAATTAAGCTGTATCAGCTACAAACTTGCCAGAAGTTCATATCTGCAGACAGAAATTCAACAGTAACTTGGTAGAACACAGACTTAATTCACACCTGGGGTTAAGGGCTGATGAAAATGTGCCAGGTATATAACTACCAACATGATATCTTCTGGATTTATAGTGAATAACCCGTGGCAAAATATTGAATACCATTATGTCACTATACAATATTAACAGAGCCTTTTGCTGGGCACTCATTATTGATTGACATAATACCCAATTGCTGTAAAAGTTATGGATTATACCTTTTAGTATTAATGTCATAAAACTCATGAATTAAGGGATTTAGGTTTTTTTCTTGAGTATGAAAATTAATTATTGAAGAAATATTGGTTAGTAATTAAAAAAACAGGGTGAAGGGAAGAATTAATTGATTAATAGCTTTGCACATTAACCCATTTTCCAGGCACATATGTTTGAGAGACCAGATAAGCTTGGCATTTCATTTTCAGTTTTTTTTTTATTGATCATGTGAAATTTTAACAGAAAATGTTTAAACAATGATGGTAAATGATTTACCTCAAAATTCATGACATATTAGCTTTACAAGAACAGAATGTCTGTATACTTAACTAAGGTTTGAAGGGGAGCATGAGAAAGAGATATAAGTTCGTGCAAAATTAATATTTCTCATCAGCTTTATGTTGGAGTGCCTCGATCCATATTGGCTTGCTTTTATTGGTAGTCTGTATTAAGGTTGCAGGTTTAAACTCGGCTACAGTTTGCTCAGGTCTCTCAGTTTATACCATTAAGAGACCCTCCCTTTTACACAGTCTTATCCTGGCCTTCTTGTCTACTGATCGAGATATACTTTTTAGGTCAGGTACAGTAGTTTATATAGTGCATAATTGATGAACTCCCCTAACAGATCTTTATCTGTGTTAATGATAGCCCTGTAGTGGGAGAATTTGTACCAAATATAGTGAGAATGTGTAATTTAGTAAGACATTTTATGGATAGTGCACTGGTTGATGGCACAGAACTTTTGAAATAGAGTATGGGTTTAAGTAACAAAGTCAATATGTAAAGCAGATTTTACTATTATGATTTTATCTTAGAAGGGAGATCATTTGAAAGTGCTTTTTTGTATGCTAATATTCATGAGGTAAATAATTGAAACCCAGTATAACCTATAATCAAATAAAATTTCCTGAAAATTCTTTTTCATCAATTTTAGTGATGACTCTCTCATTATGTATCAAATGTATTTTATAAAAAAAAAAGTATATATTTACCACAATGAAAATATTAAATGTATATTGAAATGTATTTAGTACCAAGCTAAGATTCCTGAAAATTTAAGTTATACTGATGTAAGTTTTTTAGTCCTATCAGCATGGTCTGTGTGTAGAACTGGTGAGATCAAGTGAAATTGCTTCCTCCCATTCTCACTGTGTTATCACTCTAAGCAACAGGGATTTTTTTTTTTTGGTATAATTCTTCAGCATTTTAGAGAAACTTAGAAGCATTTGATTGGTTGCCATGATGATGTGCAAAGATTTGATTTGATGCAGTGATCTACAAAGAAGTAATGTACACATACTTTGAAGACATTTTTGCAAAGGGAGAAAAAAAGTTTTATGATATTTGCAGGTTAAAAGTTAACCATTTTTTCCAATTTGTCATTGTTAGTTTTTTTTTTTTTTAAATTGTCACTTATTATTTACACTTAAGACCCTGTGTCGCAGTAGATGCTGGTACAAAAAAGATCCCTCACTGCTCAATTAAAGGCTGTAAGTGCCTAGTACAGGTCTAAATTTGCAGCCCTCCACCTGCAAGTGGCGGCTCCTCAATATGAGTAAAAAATTCTTGAATGGATGATAAACAAAAAAAAAAGAACAAACAAACAAACAAACAAAAAAAAACACTTGAAAGGCCTCTTTTTTTTTTTTTTTACAAGTGGTAAAAAAAAGATTATATTGCTCAAGTTGGAGAAGAAAAAAAAAAGCTCACTAACTTGCGCATGCATGGTTTATAAAGGAGATTTCTCCCCTTCTTCCCTTTCTTCATCTTGCACCCCCTTTTTGATCACAGCACCCTCCCTCATTTCCTACCTCTTTTATCAGCATAATCCCCTTCCCCCATTATACCCATCTTCCCCCCTCCTCCCCCCCCCCCCAAAAAAAAAAAAGAGAGAAAAATAAGAACATGTGATTAAAAAATGATAATAAAAAAAAAAAATTACTGAACAAAAAAACCCTCTGCTGATGTTTGCTGTTATTGACACAAATATCTAATTATCTATTGATAAATATTTAGAAGTAATGAAGTCACACAGAGCACAAAATTTTCAGACAACCCATATGCATTGTAGCTTAAGAAAACAAGATAATGTCTGCAATATTTGTTGCAGTGGTCTGCAACAGACATTTAAAAATTGTAATACTTGTAGCAGAAAAGTGTAGTCTGTAAAGCGTAAATTTATCCCTGCTTTTAAGTATGCCATATTAGAGTCTGAATCTGAAGTGAACAGCAATAAAAGAAGATGGAAGATGTAACATTTATTGGCTTAGTGTGGTAAGCAACCTTGTAAACCATCCTAGTACTTTATCAAGATTAACCTTAGCATAACGTGTATAATAATTCCATCAGCGATCAGAATAAAAGGGAAAACCCAATTTTACTAGGTCTGGTTGTATGTGATAATACATTTTACTAGTATTGGATAATTACATTGACCAGAGGTTATGGGTAATGGCAAGTTGACTGATATCGAGACACGCAGTTCGCCGTCACATGGCAGCCTGATATAGTTCTACAGAGTTAAATATCCGCAAATTGTATCCTGACCAATTGGCACCAGATAATTGTCACAATTTTCAGGCTATCTGTATTCCATGGGTCATTTAGTAACAGTCAAAGTTAGAGCGATCCTGCAGATATATATATAAACAATATTTTCAAAATAACACATTAATTTTATATATTTAACAATTTAAGCTGTTTCTTTAAATGTCTGTCAGCAAAATTTAAATCTGGAGGTATATCATGCTTATGTATATGTTTAAAACAATGAAAAAATGATTAAAATTAATAAAATTGTCACTCGGAAATAAATTTTTATCACCAGATTATTAATAGTTTATACTGACAAGAAACAGAAATGTGAAATTCAAGTCTGATGCCAGGCATATACATGTAACTCATACTGCACTGTACAGCAGACATCGAGCAAACATGAAGTTAAAACAGTTGATAAAGAACTATATATGGTAAAGGCTTTTTTACACTGAAGATGTGCACCAAACAGAATCAGACAGAATACAGTAAAAAAAAATATCAATAAGGAAATTTAGCAAGATCGCAAGTTCCCTGCAGCAAGGACTATTTCCCAAAGTGGAGATTCTGAATGAGAAAAAAAATTGTAAAGGAATATTAATAAAATGCAAATCTAGGTTAATTAAAACTATTGTATAGTAAGACATTAGAAACAAGTTTAAATTTTGCTCATTTTGATATTCCTTAACTTTATAAATATGTAGTCATAAAACACAGATCTCAGAGAGAAATTTCTATATTTACATTATCTAGTACAATATACAATGAACATGTGTATAAAAAAAAAAAAAAAAAAAAAGGTGCTTTAGAATCTTCTAGACTAAAATTTGCAATAGGAATGCCCTCTTCTTAAATAACTTCATTTTTTTTTATGATCAATACTTGAATTTTGGTCATATTGGCAATGCATGAAATACTAAAAAAGCTCCCATTTAATTAGTTTGCCCCCAGAGAACTGAAAAACAATATTGTAGTGAAGAATTGTCAGTCAGGGGTTTTCATTTAATTTGATTTAAGATCATTATTTCCAATAAGAACCTTTAATTTCCTACTCTTACCATTAAAATTAATTTTAAAATTCAATTTGCAAGACTAAGGCAATACATTTTGAGAGTCTTGATATCTTTTAAAGTTCAATAGTTAGACTAAATAAAGAATTTTTCATTTATTTTGCTAATTTAATTTTAAAGTTCTAAAAGCAAAATTTGGTTTCTGGCAATTTAGAGAAACTCCAAGAACAGAGAGAGATTATGTACATATTACCCCCCCCCCCCCTCCCCAGGGCTGCAGTCTTCAGGTGTCAGGTAGTTTCTTAATTATGTTCCCCAAACGAAGTTTGGGAACATATTGTTTTTACTCTGTTTCTTATTATTATTAAGGTCTTCCGTTTCAGACGGAAGACCTTATAGTGATTCTACTGTTTCTTTTTATTATTTTTTTTTTTTTCCCCTTTTCTTGTCGGAGCGATTTCTCAGAGATGGCTGGACGGATTTTCTTGAAATTTTCAGGAATGATAGAGAATGAAAATACCCCCAGGCGTTTTTTTCATTTTTTCAAAATTCACTTCCGGTCGTCAGATATCTCCGATTTCCGTCTTTTTAAAAAATATTTTGTCCCAGTCATATCTCAAAAACGGTAAGAGATTAAGACACCAAACTCTAATGGTTAATAGATCTTGAGGAGTAGGCAAAACCATTTGGGATAAGAGCGTCAGCCGTCACTTCCGGTTGTCACAGGAAGTGATAATAGAAATCGAAAATTTCAACTTTTCTTTTTTGAATCTTTTTTTGCATCACGTTATTGCATTTCATTTGTAGTTTTGAAATATGTCAGTCCCACCGGAAACAAAAACGACAACTTCCGGTTATAAGAGAAAAACTACATAATTTGGGTATTTTTCTTTCCCATAAATATTTTTTATAGATGACGTATTTGAACTGATTTTTACTTATGTTATTAGGACTGCAAATGTCTAGAGTAACGTCAAAAATCTTTGTAAAATTCACTTCCGGTCGCGCGTTTAGGTGTCCGTAAAATGAGAAATTTTCGGAGTGAGACCTCAGAAACGGTAAGAGATTTTGACACCAAACTTTTATGAGTAATAGACCTTGAGGAGTAGACAAAATCATTTGGGTTAAGAGCGTCAATCGTCACTTCCGGTCGTCACAGGAAGTGATCAAAGAAATCGAAAATTTCAACTATTCTCTTTTGGAATAAGACTTGCATCATATAATTGTATCTTTTTCACAGTTTTGATATGTGTTGGTTCCACCCGAAACAAAAAAACAACAACTTCCGGTTATAAGAGAAAAACTACATTATAGGGTTTTTGGATTTTCCCATACATATCGCTTATATATAGAGTTCTTTAAATGATTTTTATATATGTTATTGAGACTGCAGATGTCTAAATTGACGTCAAACATCTTAGTATAATTCACTTCCGGTTGCGTATTTTCCTGCCCTCAAATTGAGATTTTATTCACCTAATTGCTCAGCACCAGTAAACGACTGAAGTCTAAAACTTTCAGGACTGATAGTCAGTCACCAGTTTTTCTACATCATGTGAAAATCGTACGTTGCCGTCAGTTTCCGTCGTGACCGGAAGCGATGCAAAAAAAGTGAATTTTCCAAGTTTTGTTTTCTTTTTACAGAAATGTTTGGCTAATGCAGATGTTAGATAGACTAAAACCATGCAAATCATTTTCACTGGGAGTGCCGGCCTAAAAACCGGACGTTGTTTCAAACATGAGTAGTTTTTCATGGAAACTTTTAGGGATGATCAGTTGTGAATAATTTAGGTGTAGAATGAACATTTTATTTGTTTGGAGTAATTTCAGTCTTGATGAAGTAAAAAAAAAAACATAGAAAGTAAATTTATTTCCGGGATTTTCTCATGACCTTGACCTTTGATCTTAACCTTTGATCTTGACCTTGAACTTCGATGACCTTGACTTTTGACCAAAAGGTCAGAATCAATAATAAATTTACTCCCCTTTCTCCCCTCCCCTTCCCCAAAAAAATCAAAAAAAAAAAAATCAGATTAATATCAGCCTAGAATATTTCTCTAGAACTCATACAACACCTCGAATCGACATAAAATTTCGGGGTTTTGCAGAAGATACCTGAAAGAAAGTTTCCTGAAAATTTGACAGTGAATCTCTGAAGTATATAGAAATTATGAATGTTAACGGCAAACACTACATCTTTTTTTCGTATCTGAAATTTAGGTGCTGATGAACATAAAAATTAATTAAAGCTTTTCTCGCTTATTTCTTCAGTTGTTATGAATAGCACTCGATTCTCTTGATATGATATGATATTTTAACACCAAGCATTCTTGCTTTCTCTAGTATGTGGAATTTATTTCAATTTTATTTAGAATTAATATTAATCGAATGAATGTCGAAAACAGCGATTTTTTCCCAGCAAATAAATTTTCACTCTCTCATTGGCACATTTTTCTTTCTAAAATGCATATCTGAAATTTTGATTCATGCTACTTACATTTAATTCAATCCACACAGAGATGCTTACCTATTATTTCAGGATATTCAGTCACATCCGAACCCGATCCGACATTTTCATATATTTGTAAACAAAGTCTCGACACTGCAGTTCTAATGCATCATAGGCTCTGAATGATTAATTCAATGCATTCCAAATATAGACCAACTCAAATAATTTTTTAAGCCGACAATCTGCATTTGCATTATACACCAATCGTGTTTCTCAATCTATTCAATACTGATCACTACATTCCATAACAAACAAAAGAACACGTGCTTTTATTCCTATTTATTCTTAAACAATTAATTTACTACCTCCATCTTCATCGGAATACGTGGTCTAGTGGTTAGCGCACAGGTCTTATAACCCGAAGGTTTTGAGTTCGATCCATGCTGGGAGAACTTTTTTTTTTTTTTTTTTTTTTTTTGCATTTTCTGCTTTTTTTTCAGAACAGTTGACAAAAGAATCAAGAAAACGGAAGACCTGTTATTGCCTAGGCAATAAGTATCTAGTTATTATTATTATTATTCTTCTTTTTTTCTACTTTCTTCTCCGGTACTTTTTTGTCCGGGAGTGTTCTCATAGAACCACTCATCCGATTGACATGAAACCTTTTTAGGGTTAATAGGCATGTTGTGTAGGTGTTCGGAACGAAGGTCATTTTCGCGCACATGCATGCACGTGCGCGCGCGTGCAATGAGTGAAATGACTGATATACTTGATGAAGCCGTAACTTTTATATTTCTTGATGAATTGCTTTGAAACTCAAAATATAAAGATATATTAGTAGTCTAGACAAGATAACATGGTCAAATTAGCGTGAACTCACGCGCATGCACGTGCGCTCTTCTCTGATTGGCTGATACAAAAATCTCAATAATTTCCTTGTTTTTTGACAAAATACTTTGAAAATTAGAATATAAGTATATATTATAAGGTGCTACAACATGTTATATAGGAAATTTCTTGAAAACACGCGCATGCAGGTGTGCTGCAATCTGATTGGTTGAAACTTTAAATGTCTATAACTCCCTTGGTTTTCAACAAAACAGGATGAAATTTATGACATGGATAGGCACATAGAGCTCCTACATTATGATACTATCAAAATTGAATGCAAGGCCATGCATGCGCGTATGCTGAATTTTGATTGGCTAATACTTAAAGGGTACATCTCTCTTATTTTTCAATGAAATTCTTTAATATTTAAAACAAATGTATGTATTGTGAGACACTATAAGATAATTAATGTGAAAAATGAAGAAAACATGTGCAAGCACACGCGCTGAAATTTGATTGGATAATACCCATATGGCTATATCGGAGTAGTTTTCCAATGAAATACCCTTGAAAATAAAGTGTCCATCTATATTACAAAAGTATTGTCTAATTTATTGAAGCTTGTAGGGAATGGGGCATCATAAGGGATTGGGGAGCCGTTTGGGGAACATCTGTAACGGTTCCCGTTACAATTAGCACTAGTTAACTATCAAATTGTCCTGTTTACCATCTGCCTTAATGATTGTTACGATATAATGGAACATATAATAACTGAGATATCGTTATCTTTACCTCAAATATATGTGTTTATTATAATTTCATGGTAGCTGTATCATTATATACTGAAACGCATAAGAAACGCAACAAGCAGTAATCTACAAATATTTGAATTTTTTTATCTAATGATTTTCAAAAATGAATACACTAGAGGTAAAACTTGATTTGAAAACATCAGAGATTTGATAAAAATGTTAAATGATTATCTTTTAACTTTAGAAAGTACGTAACACATGACTGTTGAAAAAAAAACCACCCCGGCCATTCAAGAATGGTGGCATGATGGGGATTCTAGAATTTATGTGATGAATCCAAGGTCAGAGGGTAAATTTTTCTTGCCCATAGAATGATTTGCATCAGGTGTATATGAACACCTTCAGATATCATATTTAACCTGGAATTAGGTTTAAGAATGACACACAGAGAATTGAATTCATAGGGTTCAAACTAGTAAATATTTCTAACAGTATAATTTATATTCTCCCACAAGAAAAATGATTGTAAGAAAGTGTCTTCACCCCCTCTTTGAATTCTCCATTTTGATAGCTTAACATTTAGTAATAACATATGACGCAGAACAGTTTCTATCTCTTACTTTACACCTGGTATGTAGATAAAACTCGAGTGGTTTGGCGGAACACTGATTCAGTAGATGTCATTGTACTTTAACAATGGTGTTTTCTAAAAGGTACTTACTGGCAGTTCAAATGATGACAATTTACATGGATTGTCAATGTGCATTCCACAGTGCATGTCATTTTGATGCATTTGCTTAAATAGAAAGAAAAGAAAGGTCACTCATTGAAAGATATTAGCTTAGAGTTGTCTCTCTTGGACTTGAGACTGCATACAATAGCAACAAATTTTCGTTATTCATTTAATTAAACAATATAATTCTCTCTAGCTAATGATATTTATTTAGAAAGTAGAAGTAGCAAACTTCTTGTCTGAAAAAAATCATGTTTCCACTTTAAAAGTGCTAATGTTCCAGCATTATTTGGGCTCTGGTTAATTTTTTTTAATGAAAATTGGCTATTCAAATATATTTTTACTTCCTGATGTGCTTATTGAGAAACTGAAGTGCTTTTGGTGGGTTGGTGCAGTAGGTGGTAGTATAATAATAATAATTATGTAAATCGAATTTTAAATTCAGTTGTCAAAAGAAACTGTTGTCCTTGAACTTAACAAGTATTCTTAAATTAGCTTGTGTGTGGGAAAGGTGTTACCTACAAGAAATGCAGGGATAACATGTGGGCAAATTAATGAAATGGTATTTAATCTTTATAATTAACATTTTTCTGAACAGCCATAGAATTTTATAAGGTGTTTGTGTGTATCTGTACTGTCGGCCAATATTTATTTAAACACAGAATAAAATTGTATGGGTAAAAATATGTACGATACTGACTGGAGTATTTTTAGCTCACCTGAGCTGAAAGCTCAAGTGAGCTTTTCTGATCACCCGTTGTCCGTCGTCCATCCGTCTGTCCATCCGTCTGTAAACTTTTCATGTTTTCAACTTCTTCTCAAGAACCACTGGGCCAATTTTAACCAAACTTAGTACAAAGCATTCTTGGGTGAAGGGGAGTTTAAATTGTTAAAATGAAGGGCCAAGTTCTCTTCAAAGAGGAGATAATCAAGAAAATACAAAAATTGGGTGGGGTCATTAAAAAATCTTCTTCTCAAGAACCACTGGGCCAGAAAAGCTGAAACTTATGTGGAACCATCCTTGGGTAGTGTAGATTCTAAATTGTTCAAATCATGACCCCCGGGGATAGGACGGGGCCACAATAGGGAATCCAAGTTTTACATTGAAATATGTAGTAAAAATCTTTAAAAATCTTCTTCCTAAGAACAACTGGACCAAAAAGGCTGAAACTTATGTGGAAGCATCCTGGGGTAGTGTAGATTCTAAATTGTTCAAATCATGACCCCTGGGGGTAGGGCGGGGCCACAATAAGTACTACAAAGGGGGGGGAGGAAATCAAGTAAAAAACAGCAGGCCAAAGTTACTCATGATCAGGTGAGCATTGTGGCCCATGGGCCTCTTGTTGGAAATATGCAGTGTTAAGCTGTCTGGCCTCCAGGGGGAAATAAGTAATTTTGTTAAATTTTATGAAGTCTGTTTTGTATTTAATGTGCAAGCTTAATTTGGTTTTACAGGGCAGAGGATGAGATAAATTATAGGATGCCCCTTTAAACTTAGGGCTTTCTGCTGCTACCAGATGCACAGTGTAATGTCTTGATGAGTTGTAATTGCCTCAATTTGATGACAAGAGTTTGAAGAAAACTGCACTTGAGAAAAGTCTGGAGCATACTGGGCTCTCATTGCAACTAACACATCAGCAGACTTTGAGAAGCCCTCATTAGCTTTAGCATGTACAGAAATAAGATTTAAGCACAATGTGCCAGTTTTAATACTTATGTCAGTGAAAGAAATCATTGCTGTCAGTTATAAGGTCTGACTTTTGTAGATCTGTAACTTTTGTAGTATACTTATATATTAGACAGAGTCACATTTAGGAAATCTCTGTTACAAAGCTTAGGAATTATCCCATATGTAGACAGTTTAACAACCATAATTCAAAGGTAATTTGACATTTCTTACGAAATGCCCCATAAGCAAAAGTTTTGACTATTGCACAACCTATTCTATGCAGTACAGATAATGGTCATTTGCTACAAATCAGATTATGGACTTATTTTAAAAGAAGAATAAACTTTATTTATTTTATAGCAGTGATTATAATGGATGATTGATTATGAAAATTTCCTGATTATATTCAACACTATTTAACCTCTCACATGCAACCCTATTCAGTTCAAAAAAATAGAACAGGCATAGTCATTGATGGCAGTGTCTGTTCACACACCTATTCTCTGGATGTAAGCAGTCCCTGTCCACACCTATTCTCTGGATGTAAGCAGTCCCTGTCCACACCTATTCTCTGGATGTAAGCAGTGCCTGTCCATACCCTATTTTCTGGATGTAAGCTTTGCCTGTCCACACCTATTCTCTGGATGTAAGCAGTACCTGTCCATACCCTATTCTCTGGAAGTAAGCTGTGCCTGTCCACACCTACTCTATGGATGTAAGCAGTACCTGTCCATACCCTATTCTCTGGATGTAAGCTGTGCCTGTCCATACCCTATTTTCTGGATTTAAGCTGTGCCTGTCCACACCTATTCTCTTGATGTAAGCTGTGTCTGTCCACACCCATTCTCTCGATGTAAGCTGTGCCTTTCTGCACCCTATTCTCTGGATGTAAGCAGTGCCTGTCCAATTCTCTGAAGAGAATACCTAGACATCAAGAGATCTAAGATCAAAAACAAATTTGCCTCTTTATATTACTACAACAGCTGGAGGCACTATCAGATAGAGTATTGTTTTCTATTTGCTCACTTAAGTGACTGTTGTACCAAGAGCCAGCCTGGCTTAATTTTGTTCTGTTGCTTGTAATATTAATACTTAAGGTGTTCAGACATGAAATTCTTGCAGACATGATCGTTACTGTACTTGATACTGCAGGCTGTCAGTTTGCTTACAGTAAAAAATTTCATTTTCATCAAATTTCAAGGGTAATACCAAGAAATTAACTATATGCTAGCTTTATTTAATTTTGTATATATTCAGGATGTAAACTGAGGATTAGTGTAAATTTACAGCATTTATGCCATTGCAAATCCTGTTCTAACTCTAGATTGCTAGATTATTAGTATGTGTATATATGTACAGCCAATGGGAAAGAACAAAAAGAACAAAGCCCTTTTTATCAGATTACTAATTTACATTCAAAGACATGATATTGCACTGTCAAGTGCAGCAGGAATCCCTTTTCACTGTGGAAAATGATCTTTTGATGATCTCTTTATCTAGCTATTTGTAGAAATTTTCTTGTTGTTTTGGCTCTTTGGTTATTGTTGGAGAGCTAAATTGTGGTTATCTAAGTTCATTTCCTGATAATTATCGTAATGATTGTGTACAAAATATGTAATTAGTCCTCTCTTTCACAACAAAGGTCCGACTAATTTTCACTTTTTTTCGAGGGAGACAAAGGTCATTCACATCCCTCTTTGCTCTTTGCAGCTTCACGTTCCTAAACAATTCTAAGGAATACTATTATTATTGTTTCAAGTATACGACTTTGTTTTTTTTAGCGACCAGCAGGAAGTGGGTTTTTTATTGGGAACAGAGATCAGTGTTGGGTAATGATAATCCGTAGCAAACACATTCAAAGTAAAAGGCTCCCGATAAAGTATAAAATTTATCTCCTTTATTGTACATCAGTCCCTGGAGACTCTCTGGCGTTCCAGTGTTTTGCAGTCACTTTTCGGGAATCATAAAACTTACTACTGAAGAACTTCAGAGCAAACAATCTTTATTTGCTGGTTTAATTGTTATGGTTTTATGCTTGTTTAACCTGGGTTTCTGGGGTTTGTAAATTTTTTTTTATTGGTTTTTGTAAGTCTCCAGTCTGCTTTTTGACCTTGTGTTTACCTTTTTTAATTTAGACAGTAATGAAATGCAGTTTATCATATCAGGCCATATGTTGTATTTTTTTTTTAAAGATTATTTAGTCACATATCTATCTCTCAGGCCAATATTACATTGTACCATATTTTGAGATAATTAATTAATGTCTAATGTCCATTAATACTCGGATAAGATTGAGTCTGTATATCACTATTCTAAGATTATAACAATGATAAGGTCTCCCTGCAATTATGAGGACAGAAAGGTTAAAGATATCTGTGTAATGACAAGGCAGAAATCTTGGCAATGATATGAACAGGAAGTTTGATGATACATTGATCCTTACTCAAAGTTTAATTACGGGTACAATAAAAGTTCAATTTTTACTGTAGAAGATTTTTTTTTCACTTTTATTTTTTTTTACATTGCTCAATTTTCATTGCTTCTCTTTTTTGTTTTATAGGTAAGATTATTAACACAGAAACATATCACAGAAAAGTCTGTTTTTTTTTCAGACATAAGGTAAGAATTTGAATACAAAAAGATGTAGCCTTTTGCGGGAAGATCATGGATTATTTTCTCCACATATTAAGACAGAGAAAAATATTGATTAAATTCGAATCTTTTCTTTGCAGTGTAAAAAGTTTGACTTCAAGTGTTCATTTCATGCTTCCAAAAGATTTTCTTAATCAGCTTGTAATTGATTGAAAATGATTATTTTTTCAAACATTAATTTTTTTTTATTTAGAGAGGATAAGCACAAAACATTTTCTTTTAAATGGTGCAGTACATTTCTTTTAATAATTAATCAATGACATATTTTACATTTTATTTGTTGTTTTTTTTCCTCAGGATACTTAAAATTTATCATGAAATCAAATTGAATAAACTTATTTTTCATATTGATTAACAGTGTATATTTACACACAAGTACAAAATCTTGAAGCATCGTTCTAATATTTTCCCTTTCAAGGAATCTGTAATTTATTTTGAGAGAGATACATACCCTACTGAACTGTCATAGTGGGTAAATTGCAAATTTCCAGTTTAATTGTGAAATCATTTAAACAGTAACTTGGTTGTATTTATTATTTTTCTGCATTAACTGCAACTGTTGATCCTTGTATTAACAAATTAAGAAAAACATTTTATTGTTTATATTTATACAGTAAAACTTGGTTATAGCATTAGTTCTGAGGACCTGTGAACTTACTTTGCTTTGTCCGTAATTCGTTTTACTGTATATGTGGAAATTTTCACCCTTGTTTTATATTTGCCCCTTTAGCCCTTGTCATAAGTGGGCAAATTTTAAAACAGGGCAAATTCAAGAAAGAAAACGTTAACTCTTAAACACAACTGTGTCTGGAAGAATTTAAAATCAGGCAAAATTGTAAGTGTGAAGGGTCAAAAATAAAAGGCCACGAAAAAAAAACCCTGTATACTGTACCTGTATAATGAATTTGTTAAAGACTTGGCTTTAAGATTTCAAAATAACATTTCTCGACCTCGGAGGTTATCCTGCAACTTCCACAAAAACGCGAACTTTATTTCTTATTGTGTAATAGTCACTATGGAATGGTTTTTCCCAGAAAATCAAAAATTTGAATGAATTTATTTTAAATAATTCATGAATATTATGGCCCTGTATTTTTGAAGTTTCATCATGTCCCGGTTGTTAATTCAATTAACAGTACTCAGTTTGGCAAGCAGTTTAAATTCTATAATGTGACCACTTGATTTATTGAGTTGTTTCCCCAGACAAGATACTTTTTCTGTATGATCACAGTCTGCTTGGGTAGGGTTTACTGTTACAATTATATTGAACTCTCTCTTGGGGGGTATTTGACCTCTGTCCACTAAGAAACATTGAAGTTGGTTTGTTTAAGCTCTCAGAATGAACGTTTTCGCTTTAATGGATGAAATACATGAATGATTAGACACTTGTATTTAATGAACAGCCTTTTTCTTTAGTTTAAGTTCATAGAGCTATACAAGATTTCAGGCTAACAGCTAGACTTTATAGGGCTTGATGTAGTCTATAGTGTCATAAATATACATGTATGTTATAATATTACATATTCTTCAGTTGGTATTTCCTAAAGTTATCAAGTTTAGAAACTTTTCTTTAAGGAAATAGCGTAGATAAATGTGAAAATTGTCTAGTTTTTCTTTCCTCTAGTGCAAGTAGTATCAAGTTCAGAAATTTTTGTTTACGGAAATGTTGGTAGATAAATGTGAAAATTGTCTAAGTTTTCTTTCCTCTGAAGCATTGCTCCCTTAGATAAGATACATTTTTTGTGCTGTATTCTGCACTTTGAAGTTTATGCGTAACTTTTCACTTAGCATGGCAATATATGTCATGAGCGTCAAAACTTTATTTTTTTATTTTGAGACCCTTTGACCCCCTGAAAAGTTTCCCATGATGCCAAACATGCAACACAACAAAAAAAGCATATAACCTGCTTCCATCTTGTAATTGATATCAACAGGTTCATTTTTGATTCATAAGTCAAAGCAATCTGGTTTATTTTCATAGGTATAAGAATAGCTCCACGTTAAGCGTTGGCGTAAGCGTGGTATATGTTCACTCCAAGAGTTTAAAAGACGCAAATTCATTAAATTTTTTTTTACTCTTAAAGTGAAAGGAGATATTTATTTGTTGTTATCACATTGTAAATCATGATAAACATGGAAGCTTGAGGAATAAAGTATCTTTGGTTATCTTTGAAGATGTCAGTATGTCGATCAGTGTTCATATGATATGAGACATAATTAAAAGGGGGGATTAAATAAGTATCAAACATATTTACTTTCAAATATTTATGGGAGAGCAAATTTATAAATTTTAGGAAATATCTTTAATATTCATATTCTGTATGGAACAGATGTTGAGGAATATTTTGCGATTTTGATTTTCAAATTATTTATTGAGTTGCGATTTCATAGGTTATGGATCAGTATATATATAACTCAATTTTCAGCTTAAAAACTTCAACTCATTCCATCATATATTAAAATACTCTAAAAAAGAGAAAAGGAGGAGAGAATCATATGCCTGTCATTCTGTCTTTGAACTCTTCTTGATATTGCGTAAAAAGACTGTGCTATAACTGTCTGAAGTACGTGGAAATGCAAATGTTATCAGATCTTCATCCCACTCTCAAAGCGATTGCTGATAAAATGCTGGCGGGTTTTTTCAGATTGTTTTCATTGACTTTTCTCTCAATTTACTCATTAAGTATTTTGTAGATTCAGTTGTTGGGAAATTACTGGAGATTATCAATTGATTGGTGGCATGCTGCAGTTTTCACTTCTGAATCAGCTCTTCAAGGTTTTATTTTTTTTTTTTTCGTTGTAATTACAGGAGGAAAATATCCATGCTTTGAATCTTTATGTACACATCCTTGACCTATAGTTGAAGAGATCGCATGTCTTGCCATTCAAAAAGATTCATAATTTTATCAGCTGTGTCGGTATCTGTGATATATAGAATGTAAGAGCTTAATTTTATCAGAATCAGCTTTAAGATTGATATTCTGGATAAATGATATACAATATGATATATACTGATTCTCTTCCTAAATTATCTAAAGTGTTTGTGAAATATATGTATTATATATATATTTCATCACATCAAAATTGCATACATACACATAAGAATTCATGATTTATGAGACAAATCCTTTCAAGAGCAATTTCTTTTTATGATGGGAACTTTTTTCATCTCTGGAGCATAAAATAATAATTCAATAACAATTTCTGCGCACTTCAGAAATAGATATTTAGACAGGAAGTGCTCACTTTGATGAGGTCGGGTCATGTGGGTAACAGGGATAGGGGTGTACCCATGTCATGTGTACGTAACAACTGATGACGTAAAGATTTTTCTTTGTTCCACATTTTCCTTTGATGAAGAACTTTATGTCAGTAACTTAGTAGTTCAGTCCCGTGCTTAAAAGGGTTCCCAGATAAATCATTGGTCCATTGAATTGAACGTGGTTAAACCCTATAAGTAATCAATTTGTAACTTATATTTACCTCAGAATTTTCTAATAAATGTCACAGGTACCACTGACATGAATCCATAGAAGTGAAAGATGAAATGTCAAGGAGTGGCCCACCAGCTAGAATATGTAATAAAGCTAGTACCCGTGAAATGTCAAAGATTTGTCCTAGCTTTTTTACAATGTGTCTCAACTTTCTCATAACTGTCGATCTGCAACTTTTCTTTGTTGTCAACTCCATCAAAGTCTCGATCAACACTTCAAAACATAACTCTATTTTCTGATAAGAAATATCCATGATTATTTTTTGGCTAATTTAATGTAATAGCGTTCTGATTACAATGAGACATGCAAAATAAATATAATATCAAAATCAATGATGTTTTCAGTGTATCACAGCTTAAAATATCAATTAATAACGGTATGCCTTTTAAGTAGTATTGAAGTTCACAGTTAAGCAGAGTTGAAGTCAATAATTGATGCAGGTCTGTTTGTTATGGAGTGAGACTATTTGAAAAAAAATTCAACTGAACATTTAAAAATTTGATGCTTGGTTATTGTACAATATCATTCATTTAAAAACAAACAGATTTGAAAATTAAAAAAAAAAAAATTGAAAATCCTGTTTTGTGTGCAGTATGTATCCTTCTGCAGGTTCTACATGACACCATATTCTGATATTCCTCCTCATCATATGTCAAGGTCATGTCTTATTACATGGTGAAAATTAACATGGTGTTTCAAACTTGTCAATGCTATTATTAGAGTCTGAGCCATTGTGGTAAAGAGAACCGTTGCTAAGAATCCAACTTCGCACTCTCTGTTTACGTTGGATACGGTCGTAGCGACACAACAGAAGTTTCTTGAAGGTCATTTTGAAGGTCTTGTTGAACATTGTGTAAATGATGGGGTTCAGGGTGCTGGAAATGAACCCCAGCCAGTTGAAGGATGCATACAATGCAGGCTCAAAGCTGCAGTCCTCACAGAGTGGGGTCATAATGTTGAGAACAAAGAATGGTGCCCAGCACACAACAAATATGATAAACACAATTCCAATCACTTTAGAAGCCTTCTGCTCAGTGTGAACATCATCTAATTTTTTTATGTGAGCTTTTTTTAAAAGTAAGATGTTGGTGGCCTTTAAAACCAGTTGATGCTTTTTGACAAGTCCCCTTAGGTTGCTTGTGTGACCGTTTGGTAGAATTAGTCTTGATCTTGTCCATGGCTTTACCTTTTTGGACTTATCACCTGGGCTTTGGTCAAGATTTAAGTGACAATTGGAGTCTGACATGTCTAAGTTTTTCATGAGATTTTTGGGGGATTGGAGTTGCTGGTTGTCCATTAAAGGAGATGAGGCACCTATGCCTCTGGGACTAGATGTCTCTGAAATGTTCTCTACACTTGAATGTATGGATGATTTGGGGTTGGATTTACGATTGATGATAGGTGTGTACAACTGCTCCTCTGTCTCTTCTCTATTATGACTTCTGTTCTGTTTTCTAGTCTGAAATCGTACCCTGGTCCCATGTTTTAATGGCTTTCTGCTCAAAGACCTTCTTATAACAGGCTCTTCGTTTTCTTTTCCTTGAGCATGAAGCTTGTGTGATTGGCTTATCAAGGTATACAGTGTCAACCCGTAGGAAAAAACCATGATAAATAATGGAATGAAGAAAGCGCATACAGATCCATAAATTTTAAAATTACCATTGGATAACGCACAGTGGTGATTAGAGTACACGTTACTCTCATTAATGAAACCTAATATGGTAATTGGACTAGAAATGGCCAGAGAAGTGACCCACACTATTGCTAGTTTGATGATAACAACCGATTTGGAGATGTTTCTAGATTTTAGAGGTGATTTGATTGCCATGTAGCGATCCAGTGATATCGTACAAAGATGGAGGATGGAGGCTGTACACATAAAAACATCCGCAGTGACGTACAAATTACAGATGATTGGTCCAAAAAACCAGTACCCTGAAAAGAGATAAATAATTTTATAAATTAAGTTTTGAACAAAATAAATCAATTAAGAATCAATATTTTCGGGTAAATTTTTAAGTTTAAAGATAAAAAGATTGAAATTAATGGTGATAAATTTAAATTTAAGTTTTAGGCAAGATTCCTTTTAAAACTTAAGTATTTTGAGATTAATTCCTTACATTGATATTAGTTGCTTAGTATAATTAGATAATTTTGAATTATGTAATCAGTATCATTGTATGGAATAATTTACTTATGATGTAAATTTTTCCAACATATAAGGGTTCTTCCTGGCAGAAGAGCAACGTACATTACACGTATGAACTCTGAAATTCATGGGACTATTGGTCAATAAATGCAGTCACAAAGAAGATATTGAAGTGTAAGTTAATAGTCCATGAATTATTTATAAGAAATAAAAGACAATCTCTGTGATGAATAATTTCTCAGTCCTAAAATTTCTTGTTAAAATAAAAATCAGAGTGAAGAGAGGGCAGCCATAAAAACAATGGAAACATCCAATATATATGTTTTATCAAGTCCACATGATGCAGTTATAGCACTTTTTCCAGTTTGTAAAATATGTTTTATATAACTTATGTGGAACTAACAATTAGTTCTGTAAATGATTCCAAAAGTGTAAAATTACTAGAAGAATGGGTCATGTTTTATATGTGCTTATTTTTAAAGAACTGAAAATTAGTTCTACAAATGATTCGAAATGTGCCTTCCTCAGAAATTCTTATGAAAGACTGCTTGAATATATAAACTCTGTAGTAGTCCAATTCTCTTTTCCCTTTGCAATTCTCTGGAATTAAGTGACATCTGAACGTAGTAATTCTAATACTAAGTAAATATGATTGTTCTTTACCATGAAGTCTAGATAATGTTAAAAATTATTTTAATTTCAAAGTGCTTGAAAACGGTTCTGGTAAGTTATTAAAAAAGGAAAAAAAAGCAATGAATTTATAGCAAAAATACTTCAACTTGTGTACTAAGTCAATTTACTCATGTGAAATATCACTGATCTATATGTGAACTTTTTTGCTTTACACTATCAGAGTAAGCATGACAGGTAACAAAAAATTAGTTTATTTCTTAAGTTCTGAAAATTAAACATATAAATTCTTAATCTGTGAAGGATGAAAGATGTGCAAAAAATGGATCTTTCTGTATTGGTAGGCTTATAGTGATGGTTTGTGATATTCAATTTGGGGCCAAAAAAAATCTTCAGCAAACGTAGAAAAACATACCAGACTGTAAAAATCTTTATGTCCTTTAGAAAAAAGAGAAATGTGCATGTAAAACTACAGTATTGTTTTCCTTCTTTTAAATTGTATAATGAGACAATTTAAACAGCGCATTACTGACATCGACTCTTATGATGAGCATATGCAATAAATTTATTTTAAATTTCATATGATTGTGCTTTATCATCATCCAATTATTCCAGATTGTGAGGAAAAACATTCAAGGTTTTTCATTACCAATAAATTAAGGTTCCCATTGATGCTCGAGTCAGAAATGACAATGTTTTGTTTAACAAAAGTTGTTTATATCCTATCAAATATTTTTTATCAATAGAAACTTGTAGAAAGTAAATTTGTTTACAGAATTTTTTGATACTTTAATGTTTTTCCTCAAATAACTCTTCTACATAATTGGTATTCAAGGCTATTGGGGATTTTATTTTTCCATTCACTTCTGGTGTTATTTGTCAATAAATGAATAGTAGTGCCCCTATGGACCTTCATAGAAAAAAGATTACATATAATATAGGATAGTTTCCTTGTTTAGGCCAAGGACCCATCATTCCATTGTATGTCCAATTTTATTGCGTGAATCCCTGTTTCCTTCTATGGACAATAAACCTTGGTCGTAGTTTTCGGAATTGCTTTGAAAGAGACCATTTGCATCATGGTCGGTAATTGATTACGTGATTATCTTGGTAGATGAAGTTACTGTTATTATGGATTTTCAGTGTTATTTTCGAGGATAATTCTGGTTAAATGAGATTGATGTTTAATGCAAATTCTCTAAGACTGGTTCATAGTCTGTTGACTTTAAGGAGAGCTCTTAATTTGGTCAAAATCATGTTTTTTGTACAAATTGATGATCTTAAGGACAGTCTACAAGTCAGTTTTTTCCAGTTTTAAGTTTTTGTTCTGTCCAATCTACAAATCAGTTTTTTCCAGTTTTAAGTTTTGGTTCTGTCTGCAAATGTTGATCCTTAATTGTCAAACTTCAGAAAAAAATTTAAGTAATTAAGATAATTTACCACCTTTTTAAGAAAAAATATGAAACATGTTTTTCCACTTTTAAGATTCTTAAGTGTTTATTTATTCTGATACAGGGTACACACTTTGAAACTGCATAAAAATAAACTTCGGAGTTTTTGATCGAATCTCAAATAGTGTCTTAGTGAGTGTCTGAATCAGGATAAGAGTATTATCGGTAGCATTTTGTATCAGGGTAAATATAAGAATATGTCAGTAGCATATATTCTTATATCTGCAGGGTAGATATAAGAATATATCGGTAGCATTTTCTTAATGAGACACTACAACAGTCATGGAATCGTGATACGGAGGAAGAGGCCTGTATTATTATTTTTTTCCATACATCATATTCAGCTATAAGATAAAATATGGCAGAAGTAAGTCGTTAATCAACGCAAACAAATGGATTTCATCGTATCTTGATCATTTCTCATGTACTCTTGTCAAGTCTAGAATTGGACACGCATAGTGGAGATCAGCAGGCTTTCTGAATTCAGTAGGCAGGTTTCAGTATTGTTTTTCATGCAGTGACTAATTTTTTCTTTGTTTTTAATATTCAGGTCCTATGAACAGTGAATATATGTTTGGGATAAGTAATAAAATCATTTTTTCAGAATGAATACAAGGTTCAGTATTAAGATATATATATATATATATTTTTTGATACAATAGTCAAAGACCTTTGTGTATATTGAAGAAATAAATTTTACAAGAACTTTACTCTTTCAGTATAATAGCACTGACATGAAGGAAAAAGATAGGACATGAAAAAAGAATAAGTATAAATTTTTACACTAAGTAACTTTTCCTGTGTAAACACTCTTCAAGACTAATAAAATGCATGGATAATGCCACTTCCATTCACATAAGATAAATGAATTGACCAACAAATGAACCATTGAAAACGAAAAAAAGTTTTTTAAAGTCAGTTAATGCTTCCTGCCAAATAATTCAAGGATGTTTTGGACAATTGAGTGTCTTAGAGCATACAGAGATAGTGCAGATCAGCTGCATGTGCATTCATTTTCTTGTCAATGAATGAATCATTTCGAAAAATGTAAAAGTCCCCCCTCATTACCTGAAATCTGAAGAGAGGACTTCCGTTGGAAATGAGTTATTTTGAATTAATGAATTGTATTCGGTTATCTTTGATATTTTGGATTAATGATACCACATATCATCGCTGACTTGAATTTGTCTTCAGTAAAATCCTGCGTAGTGTTGAGATGGCAATTTGAATGTACTTCCGCAACTTATTCTTCTGATTCATTCATAGATTTGACAAGAAAGGTTTTATTTATTTATTTTTATTTTTTTTAAGAGGGGGGTGGAGGTCTTGTTTGTTTTTCAATTAAATTTAGTAAGATTTATATAATGCTGATAGTTAAATTTTAGGTTTAACATCAGATGAAATCAATTGTGATGGAATGCATTAGAAGCTATGAATCTGTAGTCTATTTATCAGAGCTCGGTGGAGTAAATATTGAACCAGGCCAACATTTTTCTGCTTTACCGATGTGTTGTTTCTTAGAACTATCAGGTTTAATGGGGCAATCATAACAAGAAACACTGACAAGTATACAGAAATTCAAACATTCCATCTGTATGTATTCACCATAGGGGCTATTCTGACCACTGTCAAGAAAATATTTTCATGTTAACCATTTTTTTTATTCCACTCGGCTAATGATGCTTTTAAAGGTGGGAAGGTGATGTAGCTAAATAGCAATGGCAAGAAAAAAAATTCCATGAAGTTGAGATGAACCCTTATTCAATCTTCATCTGTTGCAAAGTAAATCTAGTTTCCTTAATGAAAATTCCAACCTATCTCTGTTGGTTGTGAAGTGTGAGATATTTTCTAATTAACCACATTCCCCGTATGAAGCAGGTGAAAATTAAAATGAGCTCTCTGTATCACATATAGCTCAGAGAGTGTCTGAGAACTCCGAGAAGCTACATAGAGAGCTTGGAGCTCTGTAGTAAGTATGGGGGGAATTTCTGTTCAGATTATAACTGTATTGTGGTGGTGATTAAGTTTCTGCCAAAAAAAAAATGTGAAATCTTACAAATCCTTCATTTATTTCAACAAGTTTCTAAGCCATTAAGTTTAGTGATAATTAATCTGCCTAAAGAGAAAAGCACAAACTCCTAAGTGATCAATTACCTGGGCTCTAAGCTACCAATGGAAAAAAGTATTAAGAAATTTCTTACATGAATTTATCATCCATACATGTGTAGTCGCTTATTCACATCTGTTTCAAATTTGGATGTTTTACTGACTGTAGATGATAATAGCCAACTACTAACTAAAAATTTTGACAAATGGGATGACAATTCTGCTTTTCTATTGTAACTTCCATAATTTATGTAGTAATATTCCAACATCACCTTTAAAAGGTGTTCATGTCTTCTAACTGATTCGATATGGAAGAGCATGCACCAAATATGATCAAAATTTGAACCGAGGCAAGGTACTGGCAAATAAGTTAATGTTACAAAAAAGATTTCAACAACCCCAATTTAAATCAGCCTTTTTGAAAATCATTAAATGACCTTGTTTGTAAATACAACCTATTGCTGGGTTGTATTTTGTCTGATGATTTCTTACCATTTCTTAGTTCATAAAGCTTTTATGCTAAATTTGACTAGGGAGTATTCAGTCTACCTGATCAAGACAAAGGCTGTGACCAGTCGATGGGGGATGCTTACTTCTCTTAGGCACCTGATCCCACCTCTGGTGTTACCAGGGGTCTGTGTTTTTGCCGTATTCACATTTTTTCTTGTTTACTTCATTTATTAGATTGATCTCTGTTCTTTACCTTCGTGCACCTTTTACATTACTCATACACCAATATAAAAAAATTTGAAGGAGCCATCATGTTCTTTTCTGAATCTGGTATTAAATAAACCTCTTTATACATAAGTATTCCTTTGAAACATGAATACATCTGTTGAGAATAAGAAGGAACATCAACTGGCATTTTGTGTGATATACAACACAATCTTCTGTAGTATTATGGTGTTACCTAATTGTGGAAATCACTAATCTATACATGTTAATTCTTAGCCATCTTATTTATGATAGGAATTTGTCTTTGCTCCTCAATGCTCTCTAGCTCTGGTTACAAGACTAAAGGATTTATGACTGAATGTTCTAATTGTAAAGACTATATGGATTTATATGGTATTTGTGGTAATTGCTTCTGGTGCCAGAGATGTGGGGTTACTTTAATCCTTTTTTTCACATTATATGGCTGGTAGAAACTGAAAGAGGATAGGGAAGACTTTTAGTTTTAAGGGTTTTAGTGCTCTAGATATGTCATCCAATTGGATTAACTATTATTAAAGGAAATGGGAAAATGTGTCGATTTTAGGTCATTCAGTTCACAATGGCAGCAGATTAACCGGAGTAATTGATCATTATACGTGTATACAGTCCAGTAACTAACAAACCTACTACAAATATGATCATAAACTCTGTCCCAAACCTTTGTCCAGATTGTCAACATAACCTTAGTTGGGTACAAAACTCTATAATCACCCACTCTTGTGTGGAATCTCTGGAAAAATTATTTCAAAGCATTTATATCATCAATAACAGACATATCGTTTAGAACCCTTAGAATCGACTTCAAAGAGCCAGGAAAAACGATTTCACCTCATTGTATCCCGCTGTGCATCAGTAATAAAGGAACCCAATTTAGACTTATCTCCCTTTATAAACCGCTCAATCACCTTTCTCTGTTTTTTAATCAAGTTTCAACAAGGTCATCCACAGGTATTTAGGAAGTTAAATGAACTGAGTGCATTTATAGTCCTTGTATATGAAGTGTGTACTCTAGACTGGTGCTGTGGCTTTGATACTTCCATCTCTTAATTAGATTATGTCTGTATAAATAGGCCCTGGCCAGTGTCAAGTTGGAGGTGAATGCTCATCAAAATGACTGATTTTTTTCCCAGCTATTTGGTAGCAAGAGAATTTATTGCAATACAGGGGGAAATTCCATATTTATAAGCACCTTCTGGAGAATATTAAACAGCAACAGTTAATGAAAGGTTAAAAGAGGGCAGGGGGATTCCGGGAAGAACAAAGAAACCAGAGAGAGATTGGAAATGACCAGGGTCTGTGATGATTTTTTTTCCCGCTTTCATGCTTGCATGAAAGATGAGTAGAGATATTAAAGAGGGAATTGGCAGGCTCTGCTTAATATGAAAGCAATGAATTTTTTATATTAAGAAATATTATCCTGATGTCAGACAATTTCCCCTTTGGATGAGATATGGAATGCAAGCTTTTGGCTTTTGAAAGCTCAGAATTCACAGAAAGAAACTGTTTCCAGTTTGTTGATACTCTTCATTGGACGCTTAGGTCGGAGGTTTATATTAAAGGATACATGTAAGGGAATTGTACACAGATATCAAGAATTTGATTTTTTCCAATATCTTGCATTGATGAAAACAAAATAGGTCTTAATTATTGCAGCTGACGTTTTTTAACACCCTTGTAACTGATCGTGTACTTGTATTGATGTATAGGGTTTTCAATCTGCTATATAGAAGATAAGTGGCATCAAATAGTGTGAGAAAAAAATTGGTGTGCTTTAGATGAGAAAATTGCTTAATTTGTTATCACCCTCTGCATCTGTACTTGAGAAGCATGCTTAGAAGAAGATGATTTAGATGAAGAAAGATTATTTGTGTATGACATATTTATCAACAGGAAAACAGGCATTTACAGAAAATGAAATGCTATTTTCAAGAAGCAAATTTCTTTCCCTGCAAGTCTTTATTGCTTGCTGTGTAATTTAAAAGTAGTTGCAAGTCAGCAGCATCAATAGGGTGATCATTCAATTATTTACAATTACTGGTTTATCATTTTAGTTATTTTCATTTCATATTGTGTAATTAAAACAAAATTGGATGGCATTTTATATCTTATAAAATTAATACATGAATTTTCTTACTCATTTCAATATTAAGATTATTTTATGCACACAAGATATCAGTGGTATTTAAATAGACCTTCAATTACACCCAGTAATTATTGGAGGGAATGACTGTTTACAACAATTGTACTTTTTTTATCTAACAATTAAGAGTGTAAATATATGCAGAAAAATTGCAAACTATCATGCTCAATGCATATTATCAACTTAATATGGGGAAAAATGCAAGAATGAACGAGAAAAAAATCAATCGAGAGAATGGGACAAATTAAACATAATTTTTTTTCAAAAACATTCATTTCTCTGTGTACATTTTTATCAGAACTTAGTTCAAGAATAAATCAATTGCTAAATCCAGATCTTAATTAGGAAACTTAAGTAATGAAGTATTATTAAGGTATTTAGCCCATTGTAAAGCCATGACTCGGCATGCAATGAAAATAGAAGTAATGATCAGAATTTAATCTAAAGAGGCAATTTTATTTAGTTAAATATGTACTAAGGTCATCATTTTATATTAATTGACACAGTTTCTATCAGCTATTAGCTTATAAACCTTCTGTAAAATAACCTTGGGATGCTACAAGAAAATCTGATTAAGCATAAGCTAAATGCCCAGCCCTTTAAAAAATCTGATTACATCCTCGATTTAATGTTGTCCCAGGTGCACCATTGTAAAATACTTTTTGATTAACAGAGAAAATTCCAGTAGAGATTTGAGTTATATATGAAATCCGAAAAAAATCTGTTACTGTCTCTCACTTTGGTAGCTAACCCCCTACTTCTGTGATCTTGGAGGGAGGCTGGATTTTGAATATATCAAAAAGGCCTAATTGGGCAGATGCCTGGCATTACTTTTGAAGATGGTTATAGTTGTTAAATGACAGAAAGATTGCAATACCACACTGCAGATTCTGTTAATATAGAAAATGAGTTTTTATTTTCCTTTTTTTTTTTTTATTTTAAGTCTCTGGTTAATTTTTGAAAGTAAGAAATACTTTAAATTTTAATTAAATGGAAAACTAAAAGTTAACTTGTGCAGATTAATTGATATGATTTTTTTTTAATCCATATATATTTCTCATGCAGTGTATGGAAAAGAGTGAAATCTTTAAATAATATTTCAGAGTTCAGAAATTTTGATCTGCTCTCTCTCTCTCTCTCTCTCTCTCTCTCTCTCTCTCTCTCTTAGAGAAAGAACATTTTGACACTTCCTATGTTTCCATCAAGAACATTATGCAAATTCTGCAAACAAACTTTCACCTGAGGAGCTCTGTTTCTGTAGAACCTAAGCTATCACTTTCACTACGAGATAGGTATGGGTATGCTCACTGTTAAAGCTTTACAGTGGCAGAAACTGGCCTAGTATTTGGGGAAGCAAATGTTAATGAAAGAAAAACAATGGAGCAACCCCTGCAGTTACTTTATCTCATTTTAACAAGTTGCTCTGGTTCAAAGCTGCATGCTGCAGAGTTGATTAAGCTAATTTTCATTCCCCTGACAATTTGTAATTGGTTGGAAAAAAAAAACGGAAGCAGCTATTTTAAGATTTTTTTAAAAAAAAACTTAAATGGCCCAGAGACAGGGTAGCGATATCCTGTTATGGCAAATTGTTTGTTTGTTATTAATTGATTGTTGTTCCCTTTGGAACTGTTTGATTTTGTTTTAGTTGCCATTATCTGCCCTAGCTTACCTGTGAAATCATTTACCACTGTGAATGGCATCACAATAATACAGACAGAGAGGTCCGTAATGGCAAGGGAGAGAAGGAAATAATTCGTCACCGTTTGTAAACGTTTTTCCATAGAAATGGCCATGCACACTAAAATATTCCCTCCCACTCCAAAAAAAATCAGAGGGGTCAGGAGCAGAATTGGCCAGTTGTATCCCCTTTGACCGTCATCTTCAACAGATAGAATACTGGTACAGTTGACCGTTTCATTGAGTCCTCCTGCATCAAGTTGACAGCCGTGGGTCCTGTGATTAAAACTGGTGTTTTCCAGCACAAACATTCCATGGGTAAATGTGATGTTGTCATATGCGGGTACATTCCCAATCGGCATTTAAAAAAATTTGTTCCTCTTTGAATTTCAAATGAGATATTTCCTTAATTCAGCTCAATTGATGAACAACTTTATAACCTTTTTTTCCCCATCAGTGAAAGAACTAAAATAATTCAGAATTTTTTTTGTGTAATAATTCCTGATTTTCAGTGATGTCCAGTTTCAGAGCTGAAAATATTTCTCCAACAAATCAATTTTCCTCACATTAAGGGATAACTTTTCCTTCTGACTTTTATAACTTTTTTTTCCCTGAAGAGAAAAAATGAATATTTATGAACTTATAAACTGAAAATCAACATTTTAAGGCAAAGTATACTGAAATAAATATGTTATATATCTGACATTTAATTGCAACATATATTGATCAAAAGTCATTTCTCACCATTGAAGTGATAGATTTATTTATAAGGTCAATCATATTTTACATTACCGATAATAACCTTACATTCTTTTCAAGAAAAGTTATTGTTAAATTTTCCCCAAAAAACAATAGCTTTTTCTATTGATTTTAGTCCTGAGCATATGGAAAAGAAAAAGTTTTACCCCCCAAAAAGTTGATCTAATATTCCTTTCGTGAACAAAAGAAAAAAAAGTTAATGAATTACAATTTATAACACTGGTAAATTTTAAATAAGGTTTTATGTTAAGCTCTTTTAGATAAATATTTTACTAATATCAAATAAGTTTGCACAATTTAATTACCTGATCTACAAAGACACTCTTAGACTTGAGTGTATATTCATTTGAAGTCCATGAATCATAGGGAGTACATGTAATTGTGGTCCTCTCTCAACAGTAGCACAACACAGAGTAGCAATCTATTCCATCAATGCAGTCTACCTGTACGCAGTCGATCATTTATCAGACTGGTCCAATACAGAGGAAACAAATTGTAGAAGGGGCAATACAGTTTAAACTTCCATGTTATTCTTTCAGCCTCTCTTCCTGAAGATTAATGTTGATCATATCTCCGGATTAAGAGATTAGCACAAGGGAAGCACACACTTGAAAAAAATTTGGCTCATCAATTGATGGCTAATTTTGGCACCTCTGTAGTTTTTTTAAGAGTGTGACCTCTGCATGTCATCTTGTTTGATCATTCCAAGATGTATTGATATTCAGGACCTTTATTTTTTACTGTTCACCTGATTTCATCAATATACGAATTCATAGAAATGCAGTGGTGATTCCAATATGAATAGCATCAATTTAATAATCACTTCTGCTCAAAGAACATTAAAATAATCCTTGGGGGGAAAAGAAGTCCATACTTCTAAGAATTCCTGAAAATTTGAAGCACCCAGTTCATAACTTTCTCGGCTTTATAATCAGAGATAGAGGAAAAAGAGATTTTCCTTTTTATCTATGGAACTGAGATTGCAGGCACCTATTGGCCATCAGTTATTCTGATAGAGTGTCGAATTCTATCCTGGAACACCTGATTTCAAAAATACCACTTATCCAAGACGTTCCTTTGAATTAGGATCTGAACAGTTGATAAAGGTTCAGTTCTGTATGTGAAGGGGAGTCTGGTGCCTCCCACTGTCTCTATAACTTCTCAGACAACTGATAGTGTTAACACACACGTCCTCCACTAGTATATATATATATATATCCACTGTTACAAAATAATTTATTCATCAATAATGATATTTTGGTCTAATGACATATTATACCTGCATATTTGCACGTCCTTGAGTGCAGATATATTGGGTGTGGAATTTTTTTTTCCACACTGTGTGCCTTCTCTGATTGTTTTGTTTTGTTTTTTTCTTGTGAATATGTTCATGTGTGCAGAATTCAGTTTCTATTGCAGTATTTTTAAAATGAATTTTATGTTCACTTTTTTAAGAAATTGGCATGATTATTCAAATTTCGGTCAGTGCATTGTTTGTGTTTTGCAGGAAAAAATAAAACCACAACCCTCAGGGAAATAAAAAAAAGATGGTTGCATGATAATTTACATCCCTAGTTAACACTTTACAAAAAATAAGATAATCATTCAATTTGATGATTTTTGCAAATGTAATCTTAAAAAAATCTCCATTTTGCTAGGAAAAAAATGACCTTATATTTCTGGTTTATGAATACTATACATCCAATGTCATCATTAACGATTAAGAGTCATTTGTTAAAGTACAGTTGCAGATTTTATCAGGAGTTTATCAATTAATTTTAAGCTTTTGACACTTTCGAAATCTTGATACTTTATGCAGAATGCATTTATAATTCTGTAACAATCAGATAAGATGTATCCAATCATTTCTGTTTTTATTCCAAATTAGTTTCTGTAAAAATTTAAAAGGTGTTGAGGGCAATGCCATGCTTAAATACATCCATCATGTAATATTTTAATGTTTGACATAATATATCTCTGATTCATAACATGTACTTTAAAAAATTTGTAAACAAGTGTTATATTTGAATGACTATTTTTGTTGTTGGTCAAAATAGAGAATATATTTTTTTTATATTTAATTGTGTGAATATTATTAATTAGATCAAACATTCCATTTACCCATGTTCATTAATTTAAGAAAAAAAATAATGATAAGATGTTAAAATACACACGCATATATATATATATATATATATATATATATATATATATATATATATATATATATATATATATATAGTCAAACCTAATGTTTTGTCAAAATCGGTGGTAGGGCATTCACTTTGTGATCGGGTTATTTTTCTGGAAAAAATAAATTGCAAATGTGACAAATAGTGTTGTACTTGAAGCACAAATTGAGATCACAGTAACCAGAGAGCTGCCAACTGACTTAAAAAGTCATTAAAACCCATATACCCATGACACTCACTCATTCCTAAATGCTTCTGAAGAAGTCACATTTTGTGACCAAAGAGTTCATTGTACAATATGTAATACGATATCAACTGGTGACATTGTACAATATGTAATACGATATCAACTGGATCATAAGAAGAAATTTTGGATACAGTGCTTGAAATTTCATTAAAGCATGTTTTAACTGTCAATTTAGCTATAATGGATACATACAAAGTAAAGAGGACTAAAACAGTTTAGTATTTTAAAGTCGAACATTATACTCTGTATGCTGACATTATAATCTGTATGCTGACATTATAAACTGTATGCTGACATTATACTCTCTATATACTGACATTATACTCTCTGTATGCTGACATTATACTCTCTGTATGCTGACATTATAATCTCTGTGTGCTGCTCCTAGTGATATTTAAATACTGTATGCTACGGACACTCAGGGGACAAGGCTACCAGCTGTGCTGTTTGACCCGGAGAACTTGTATGAACAATGTTACGCAAAGGTTACATCAATACATGTATCCATATTTCTATATTAATGGTATAAAAGCTGCCAGCTTTTTATTTTGTAAACAATGCTAGATTGCATTGTTCAATTTATACCATGTATTGTTCATGTAAACTGTATTTAACCTATTTTCATGTAAACTGTAATTAACCTATTGTTCATGTTACAACTGTATTTAATCAATTGGATGCTAACCTGACAGTTTTTATTGCTGCAGTAATGATGTCAGACATTTTGTTTTAATTCCTAATTAGATAATTCATGGCATTAACTTTTATTTAAAAAGCATACAATTTCAGCATACCTTATGGGGCAAATTTGACAGAAATGGCCCTTTAAATTTGATCGACAATTTCATAAAAGAATAGTCAATGTGGTCATTTAAGAGTTACCTCTCTTATCAGAGGGTCACTGAACCTTAAAATGTTTTTGAGATCTTAGAAATTTTAGCGGTCAAATGTGGAATTTATTTGTACATTTTATAGGGAAAATTATTGTAAGAGGTAACAGCTAGAATTGAATTTTCGAATTAGTTCTTGATTTGTTAAAATAGTTATTAAATAATGCTGCAGTAAACCGTATTTAAGTCATGAGATGATGACATGCATTGCACTGGCAAATCAGTATACAGGTAAACTTCGGTATCTCGACATCGGATATGTCGACAACCTGGGATATGTCGACATCCTTCCGCGGTCCCGGCAGTATTTACTATATAAATGATTTGCAAAAACTCTGATATGTCGACCTCGGTAATGTCGACAACCCAGGTTATCTCGACGTATATTCACAGTCCCAAGAGCAAAATTTACCTGGTATATGTCGACATCGACAATTTTCTGCTCTACTGAACCTAACTGTTTGTCAGATAGGGTCGCTCTTTAGCACGGACGACTCCGGGCATCTCGACGTCGTCAAAGTTTCACACCTTTCACACTCATGTTTTGACTGCACGCTGCTTAATTAATTCTATAGACTGTGTTTGTAGGTGAATCCCAAGCCCTTTCAGCGTCTTTGAGAAGTTAATTGAGCTTGGATAATATCATTGCTAAATCTACACGATTCTGCGTAAAGTACAGACTGTTATTTATATCGAAACCTAACATAACTTACAAATTTGAAAAAAAAATAACTAAATTACAATGAATCGCAGGTGAGTTAAGGCTAGGTATAGGCATTTCTATGCAAATAAACTAATTAAAATGCCTGAAGACTATATCTATTATACAGAGAAAGTTAAAACTTATTGTCTAATACATACTTGGTACCCACGACATGAGATAGCCAGTACACATTATGACGTCATATTATGACGTCATTGTTCTTTACTACACAAGATTATAATGGACATCATCAAAAATGCTTCGGCGCAAGGGCATGCTCTATTTTATTTAACCGAAGCAAGGTATATTTAGATCCAAAATATTTCAAAGATTGCTGGTATTGCTGCACAAATATCAACAGTTCAGTTGTATAATATCTATTTGTAAAGTCATAAGTTGAATCAGGGTAAAAATGCACAGTCCGGTATACGTTTCCTTAAATTCTGATCAAATGAGAAAATACCTAGGATTTGTGCAGCAGTTTTATTAATCTACAGAATATTCTTCTTAGCATTATACAATTTTTATGTAAAATTAAATAGGGTAATCCCTTGCGCCGAAGCTGTTTTGTTGTGTGTTTTATTTCCTCCAGTAGGTAAGAACAATGACGTCATAATATGACGTCATAATGATTACTGGCTATAACATATCGTGGGTACTAAATATGCATAAGAAAATAAATCAAAACTTTCTCCGAATAATAAATTTACCTCTTATGCGTTTTTATTAGCTCATTTGCATAGAAACGCCTATACCTAACCTTAACTCACATGCGATAACAAACACACTGAATAATTCAAACTAAGGAATTAAAAAAATGTTTTAATGATATTTTGTAGATTAAATGTATTCAACAGGAAACAATCCAATAAACATCACAATTGACCGAATCAGCCGTATTTCGTGCATCTGTAACATCACTACGTTAGTTTAGATACTCAAATCTTTTTAAAAAAATTAATTTTAATGTACATTCTTCCTGAATGAAATAATCCGCATTTAATTTTTTTTTTACCGTATATCGGATGTCGACTTTATACGGTTCGAAGTTTAAAGAGCGCATTTCGTATCCTGTTCTGACGAAAAGGCAAGTAACATGCGAATGCAGCTCAATACTGTAACTTTGTACTGAAACTTTGTGAATTTGGACAGATTTCGATAAAGAACACGTTTTATAATAACTTCTTAAGATTTTTAATAAAAATAGAGGGAATTCTGAAATATGTTGAGCTACAGTCTATATTAAAGTCATGTACATATAATAAGCTTGTCTGTTTTGCTATGCAATGAAATCTTGGACGTCAAGTCTCAACTCTGATATCTCGACACCTCGGATATCTCGACATTTTCCGATGGTCCCGTCGATGTCGAGATAACGAAGTTTACCTGTATATAACTCACTCTATCCAGTTTATATGTTTCCTTAATGGCAAACATGGTAAAATAAATAATGTGAAAAGCAGGTTTTTATTATATTTTTAATCTTTGTAACCTAATCAAGTTTTGCTAATTTTAACATCTTAGTGAGTGGTTCCCAGGAAGAGAAATGATTTATTACATATAATACAATGTGCCCATTTCATAAAGGCAAATCTTAGGGTCATCTGGGGTCTATTGGGTTAAGTGCATATTGTCTTGAATCTGCAGCTCACAAAACAAAAAAACAAACAAACAAAACAAAAAAAAATCCAGTAAAAATTATATTGAAGCTATATGAGATTTGATTTTGTAATGAAAGATGTTACAATTTAGCAGAAAATAATATATTTATTTTGTCAACTCTA
This sequence comes from Saccostrea echinata, assembly GCF_033153115.1. Lineage (NCBI taxonomy): Eukaryota > Metazoa > Mollusca > Bivalvia > Ostreida > Ostreidae > Saccostrea > Saccostrea echinata. The sequence goes on along the minus strand of NW_026889763.1, from coordinate 2,151,297 downwards.
GAAGGAAAAAAACTGAGAGCTTTGATAATAACTGTGACATTCAATATTTGTAATAATTTGTAATAGCAAAGGATGGACATATGTCTATAATTATAAAGTCATGAATGGAGACAAATTGACGTCACCTCCTGTATTTGTCGCAGGGAAAGACGAGAGAGGATAATTGATCAAAATAGTCGTAAAATACTCATTGTTAAAATATCAGATCTATTTTGGATTGTCTCTGCAGTTATTTCTTAATTTTAAATAATTAATTAAAGGTTCTGAATGAATATTCATGAGCATTACGTAACTTGTTTGTAATTAAATATAAAAATTACAAAAGGAAATAAATTAACATATTAAGAATTGTATGAAAAACCAAGAAAAAGTTCGCCAAAAAAATTGAAAATTCATGATTTTGTATATAGTTAATAGATTTTCAGTTATAACATTATGTTGTATGCATGTACATTTGCTGGTATTCCAATTCAGCTCAGAATAAAATACTGGGACAGTCACTAATATTTAATTCCCTTAATTATAGCTCCCAGCTTGATGATGTTTTTGTATGGATGTAAAAGGAGAAAAGGTTCATGCAATTTGATAAGAAAATTCCTCGCAGGAAACCCTGTGATATTTCTCTATTTCTCTGTGAAATCTTAGTTTTCCCTGGAAGGAAACATGATCTAAGAAACGTAGACTTTCATGGAACCCCAATCAAAGACGCACGAGTAATGGTCACTTACGTCAGGGGTTGCTGGGATACCTGGGTATGTTGTTCTATTGTGACAGCGTGTAACGCTACTTCAGATGGGTTTTATTAGTTTGAATGTATACAAGAGGACGTAGAAAAGGAAAATTGCAATTATCAATCAAGGGAGAGACGAGCAAAGCATAGGTTATTAATCAATTATCTTTAAGTTAAGATAATGTTTATAGCAAAGTTGAAAATTTTATAGAGGTGCATCTGGGTTAATGTGAAAATTGATTTTTAGAATGTTTAAACTAAACCTATTAGGCTAATAAATACATTCCTCTTTAATTTTTTTCAATCTTTCTGATGATTTTCTCTCATGCTTGATTTTGGAGTAATTAATGTTGGGTCATAATACAAGCTGCATATAGTATATTCTAATGAATTCTATGATCATTAATTGAGAGTAAAATGGGCCATAAAAATGATAAGAGATTAATTTATGGAGGTAATCTATATACCCTGGTACATCTAATTAATTAAGTTTTATTAGCCATGATATCACACTGTGGATAATGGTATCATGAAATCTGTGGATATATATATAATCAAGTAGTAAAAGTACTATTTATAAGTTTTAAAATTTGATTTAGATGACCAACATTTAAAAAAATGAACTGTCAACAGTATAGGGTAAAATACTGAGGAAACACAGTTTATTATGTAGTTACATGGAATTTTGATTATCTTGAAAATAAAAGTACTTGTTCAGAAATTACAATGACTTACCTGGAATGACTTACTTTTTAGTCTTATTGATCGTATGCAGAATTATACATAATAAATTCTCAAAAATACAGCCCATATTACAATTTTTGAATTTCACAATAGTACATATTACATGTATATGGTATTGAGGCCATGATTAAATCCCTGCAATTACAGAAAATTGTCAGTCAGACACCTGGCCTTTTCTCCCTGTATTATATTCTAAGTTTGCTATTGAAGTTTACACTAAAATCTGTGTGCCTATGTCACTTAAATGCAGAGCTTAATTAAAGCTTCATTGCAAAAATGCTCTTTACATGCATACCAGATCATTTATAAATTGCTCAGATGTGTTAAGACCCCTAGATTTAATAAAGAAACTTAGCACTCAAAATGCAGTTAATATAAATATATCACTAGTTAGTTTGGATCAATTGTTTCCATTCTTCATCCAAGCTACATGTATCGTTTTATTTTTCCGATTTCAAAATAATTATTAAAAAATGGACCAAGAAAAATTCTCTTTAAAATTAAAAACATAAAGTTTGATTGCATGAACAGATCTAAATCATTAAAATAAAAAATCATTCCTTTTGGGAGTGTGTTATGTAAATCTTATATAACAATGCTATTCTGCATTTAACAATGATAAAAACTTGGACAGACCTAATGGTCATGATGGTTGTATGGATTATTGCATAAAAATGTTTCTGTTGAAAAGAATCTGCAACAATGAAGTAAGAATAAAAGCATCACATGGCAGGTAATAAAAGAGAGGTGTATTGCATTATCCTTTGATGTAACATTTTATCCTCATTTCAATCTAATTTACTGACTTAATGCTTTCGTTAAAACCAATAAATGCATGACTCGAGTGGTTAAAGCCTTGACACTGAGAGAAATGGAAATATCTCAGTGGCATTTTGTGAAATATATTTTTTTTCTTCAGATAATTGTTGCACAGAAAACATTAGGATTAAACACAATGCAGTCCCTTTAACAGCTAAAGCTAATCGAAGTTTGAAATCACAATCTTACGTAAAATTGAAGAATCCGTGCATATGCTAGGGATCGGATATTGATAAACATGATGCAAAATATTATGAGACACAAAACAGACTCACAAATCATGGGGAAGGTGTTGAATCAATTTGCTGAGTACAAGTCATATAGCATTTTTATTCTCTACGCAAAGTTTGAAAAATGCCAGCTTTCAGGAACAATCATGATATATAATTCCTTATGATGATTGTGGGTACAATAATTTCTTGCATTGAAACTTTGTAAATATCTAACGATTTTTAATGCAGGTGATTTTAATTTCTTATAAAAGAATAATAGTTGATTCAAACAGTTAATTTTCATTTGAACAATAGTTTCATTTATGCCTGTGTCCCATAAAGTAACTACCAATTCTTATCTCTCCTCACAGAAATGGCCTTTTGATCGGAAGGTCAATATCAATGGCTGCAATCGGAGGAATAAAACTATAAAAGATCATCAGAAAGTTAAATGACATGCCAGTATCGAATAAATCAAAGCAATTAAAGCTTCGTCTCATTGGCATAGCATGATCTTGAACTCTTTATTTGGGCATTGGGTTCAAACACGGTCTGAGACTCCTAAAATGAAGAGCTATTGTTCGAATTTTGTAGAGGAATAAACTTGAAAGAAAATTTATTTCCATAAAAAAATCTGTTCATTATTGCAATAATTTGAGGTTGATATTACAATACCAGTATTTAACACAGTTGATGCTAGGAGCATTGCAGTTTCTTTACATTTTGTAAAGAATTTTATTTACATCACTTTTTATATTTAAATTTAAGACTTACAAAATAGCAATCATTAAAAAAAAACATTTGAAAAAATATTCTGCTTTATTCTTCAACTTACAATTTCTTTCATGCAGTTTTAAATTAAAAGTAGGTGAAACAATAATAGCTAGTGAAGTCCTTGCAATACAAGATGTCCAAAATATTCTCTTTCAGATTCTATTGTCTACTGTGCATATAATACCAAATGTTCTTGTATATCATTCATGATCAGTGGTCAGTTTTAATTTAAAACTGATTATTAATCAGGACCATTTATCTTCAGTTAATTTTTTTTCCTGATGTTTGGAGGTTTTTCATTTGTTACTAATGGAAGTTACAGAGTTCAAGGAGGACTGGTTTATAGGGGCTTGGACACAGATATGATGATAATTAACATTTTCTTAAATTTTCAGTATAATATATCATTAATTACATGTTTAAGAGCATTTCAGACAGATATATTGGAAAAAAATGTTTAGAAACTTGTTTTATCTGAAATTATTAAAATTACAAATTTCAGGATGCATTTGAATGACACAGATCATTGCACTTTTATGAAGTAAAATTTATCCTTAATATCTAACAAAAATGATAAATTTATTGTGTATTAATTAATGAACTTAATATATTAAAATTATAATTCAGAAAATTCAGAGAAGAAATGTGAGAAAGCAAATCCAACTTGCCAGTATTGTTAGACCATCCTCAGTAATGTGTGCAGAGTTAACAAATAGAAAACATCGGCTGTAATGTAAACATTAACAATAACAGAGCTGTGCCCATGTTTACAAACACAGATGTTTGACGTAAAATGAAGAATATTGTGTTCATTGAATTTTAAGAATTTCCATGCAAGTTCAAATCATCAAACCAATTCAGAAATTATTTTTTGAATAAAAATTAACAATTGTAAACAAAATTGCAATTCACTAACTGTGTCCAGGCCCCTTTAATGAAAAAATCCTGCTAAGAGATAGGAAGTGTGCATGTTGGAAAGGGGGGGGGGGTTCCTCTGTTTAGGGCCAAAATAAGTCTTCAAGTGACTTCATTTAACCTGTTGTCCAACGTCCATCTATTAACTGCTCAAGATTTTAATGCTTTGTATGACCCTGAATGAAACACTCTTAAGGACTTGATCAAAATTCTGTACGTTAGTACAATGAACTTTTGAGTAATCCGTGAAGGTTACATAATTTCTCGTATTGTTTCCGTTTGGACCAAACATCCATATCTGGGACATAATTTTTTCATCAATAATGGTCTCTCATTTACATGGAAATCAATGACCAACATTACGACTATTCAGGCTTGATGCTAATGCATTAAATGTCTGCTCTCTTGTGAACCTAGTGTTTTGGTAATGATGTAAACAGATTAATGCCAAATTATATAAGAATTGATGAAAACAAATTAAATGGACAAGGGCAGTATCCTATGATAAATCTCATTTTTGTGAAAGACACAGTACATGTACTGTTAAAACATCATCAACAGAGTGACATGTAATTGCTATAAGAAAATTAAGATTTTGTACGTAATTGAACGCGTACATGTAAATTGGTATGTTAAACAATCTCTCTCTCTCTCTCTCTCTTTCTCTCTCTGAAAGACTGGTTTTGCAGAGAGCTGAGTTTTAATATGATAATTTTGAAGAGTTGTGTAAGTGTTGCATAGTCACTGTATTTGCCTGAAATGCAGTGAGTATTAAATCACAAGTGAAACTTTAAAAAAAAAAATGAAATTTACTTTGATTCTCTTAAGATTTTTTATGTGGCATAAAAGTTTGTGTTTCACAAAATAATGTTGCTAATATAAAGATATTCTTTTTTGCAGTTTCCAATGTTCCATGCATTTAACATTTCTCACTTCTCACAATTACACTATTTTTTTTTGTATTTTCAGAACCCCGGAGCAGTGTCCACAAGTAGTGTCCCTTTTGTCGGAGAGCTATAACCCTCATGTACGATTTGGGGCGGCCATGGCTTTGGGCATTGCATGTGCAGGAACAGGTCTTAAGGTAGCTTGGTATTCTAAATCCTTATGAAGTAGTAGTTGCTCAAAAATATTTCTTTCCAATTGAAAAAAAAACTCTGAAAATATGCTAAAATGGGGTCGGAATTTGCAGCTTTTTATTTGGTTTAATTTTCCCTTAGAACCTAATCGCAGGTGCTTGAATTGGTGAAATTTTTAAGTAATTTGTTTTCAGTATGTACTTCATGTCCATATAACATTATTTTTTTTGGGGGGGGGGTCATTTTTGGCTTTGTTGTGAGCATGATTATCACAAAAATTGATGCTAGTAAAGTGAAGAGTTCATTAAATGTTGACCTGACTGGTTTAGCATTCTGGGCCTAAAAATAATCTTATAGTCGCTAAAACATATTTGGTCCTTCTCAGTGGATTGGGCTGTATACTTTCAGTAAAGAAAATTTAATTGATGAATAATCTTCACTGATTTGTAAGAGTATAAAAATCTATTCACCTTAATTATTAAATTAATGATCAGAAACAAGTTGTTCCTTGGCCCAGAAACTGTTGACTATTAAATTCTGCTAAAAAAGTACGGTCACATGTACTGTTGATCAATCTGTATTTCAAGAGTACACTCAGGGTCAATAAGTAAATTTTTCATCGACAGCCAATTAACTTTCTTGATCAGTCTTATTCCCATTGACCTATAGACAACTTTTTTAATTGAACAGTAACTAATTAACAGAGATGGACTGTTAATTTACAAAGTGAATTTAATGTTGGAAGATAAACAGAATGATTTATAAGGACAAAAAGAGATTGGTCCTGTTTGCTTGGCTAGGGCCAGAAATGTCAGACTAATATTATCGTTCTGTAATGGAGGGTTTAAAGGATCCCTTCAATTAGTAGTCTCTTTGTGCTGGATTTTCATCATGCAATGCTAATACCAAAGAAGGGAGAAGATGGGCAAAAGTCCATTAGACCACCGAGATTTTGTACTCTACACTCATTGTAGATATTCAGTTTTGTAGACATGTTTTTGTATTGGGTTCAAAAACAGAATTTCAGGATATATGGTTGTTATATACGTTGTGTGGTCAGCATAATGCATCAATTCAAATATTTTTTTAACGTTTACTGAAGCCATCTTTAATACACCATGCTTGTGTATTGGGCCCTGCTAATCTTCCAGCATTTGCATTATTGTTTTTCCAACCTTTTTAATGTTGTTTTAACTTTATTTATAATCAATTTATTCCTTGCTGTAGAATGTGTTCATTGAGCCTAATAAGTGATTTTATAATATCGGTTTTTACACATTTAATTAAGCATATTTCTTATTTCATGTAGGCTAACATATTGCTCAGAGAAAGAGAAAAAGAATTGCAATATTATAAATGAATATTTTTCTTAAATTATTTAAACTTTAATTTGCAGAAAATACTTTCAAAATTGGCTAAACCATTGGCATAATTTAAGGCCTCTCACTACAGATGAAAGTTGTAAATCATTTGCAGCTTTGAAAATTCAAATCAGTGAATGCATACTCAGTAACATTGATATATTGATTGTAAGGGATTCGAAGTGATTGGGTTTTAGCTCACCTGAGTCAAAGGCTCAAGTGAGCATTGTCCTTAATATAAACTTTACTTTTGACCCCTCCAGAACCACTAAGCTAATATCAGTTAAGTTTGGTACAGAGTATCCTTGTGTGAAGGAGATTAAAATTTCAAGTAAAGGACCATGCTCCTTTTTAAGGGAAGATAATCAAGAAAAGACAAAATTTAGTTAAGTGATTTTAAAACAGCTTTCTTGTCAAGATGCACAAACCCCAAAAAATGAAACTTATGTGGAAAAAAAAGAAAAGAAATAGTCCTCATGTAGTGTAGATTAAAGTTTGTCCAAATTATGCTCCCCAGGGGTTGGATTGGGCCACAATTAATAGATGAACAAATTGCTGCATGGGGAAATAGAAAAAAAATCTTAAAATAATATGTTCTCAGGAAAAGCAGGAGCATGATTAGTCATAATGATATGCAAGCATCCTCTTGTAAAGATTCAAGTTTCATCAAATCACCCCCCCCCCCCCCCTCGTGGTAGGTTGGGACCACAAAGTTGCAAAGTTGTTTGGAATATAATTTTTACAAATTATGGGGCCATGGAGGCAAGATTGGGCTAAAACAGGGGATCAAACTTTACCTAATAGATGTATACAGAAAAGGATAGAAAATGCTTGAAAAATCATCAAGGTCATGTTAGTCAGGGATATTAAAGAAATTCCATGTTTTTGGATTCAGTAGGGCCAGTGTGACTTAGGCTAGCATTGTACCCATGGGCCGCTTGTTTTTATTAAATTTACATGTTGACATATTGAAGAACAGTGTAACAAATGAATGTAATGATAATTCTGATATATTAAATATATTGTCACCCATTCCTGTGAGAAAGCTTAGCCATCTTTTAACATCAGCCAGGCAGAAATTTCAAGTGAGCCTTGTGGCCCATAAATAAAAAAAATGAATGGACCAAGATATCAGAGAGGTCCTGGGAACTGTGTGACGTAGAGTATGATCGATTGCTTTGATTTCAAGGTGGCAATTAATCTATTGCGTTTTTTGATGCATCATGCAGATCAATAGATAAAAGCTGAACATAAACAAAAGCCAATTAAGATTCCATTCAACATTTTGCTTCTCAGATCTCATTTGCTATGAAATCGATCACGATTTTTGACGAGCTGTAAGCTTCATCTAGCTGTATAGAGAGAAGAGAGGTTCTCCCTTCTGATTTTTCATATTGATGCATGGTTTGAAGTATCGGAGAGATAAGAGGGGGCTCCTGTATATAAAATGTTTATAGATATCTGTATGTGTGTTGTTATGGCTCGGTTCTAAGAGTTTGACATTAGAAATTATCTCATCAGAATTTTTTTCAGGGTTTTTTCTGTCTTAAAATTAGTGCAGCTACCACACAATAAAAACTGGTTCCTTTGCTGTTGAATAAATGTAGAAATCATGCCCTTGAATTTTTTTTATTTGATAAATATATATTTACATTCAGTGTAATTTTCTTTATGAAAACCGTTGGAAATCTACAACACTCAATACCCTGTTACACACGAAACCTTGTTTACAGAAGGAATTAAATGCATTTTCAATACTCTAGGAACACCAAAATGTATATTTTTTTGCTCAATTTAATCAAAAACAAATACCCTATTAAATTACTGTAAAAATATAGCAATTGTATGTTTAAAATTAATTTGTCATTTTTCCCTCATAATTATTCATTTGCGTTAATTGACTTTCCACATCACAATGCTCTTACGTCAGACTTTATTCAGCACTCCAGTTCTGAAAGCAAAGTGCTATGAATTCATAAATTAATTAACAATGGTTAACAAAATTAACAATTACTAAGAGAGAAAATTAGAGAATGTAATTATAAGCATTGAATTCTTATTTTTGGATGTCGTCGGTCCTGTAACAACATCTTTGCTGACAAACTATTATACTGTGCTAATGCGCGGTATTCAATTTATTGGCACAACCAGGTGCTGTTATAATACCAACGACATCCAAAAATAAGAATTTATTGCTTAAATGAATATAACAAGGCAATTCAGTTGTTTATAATGTTTCACTGTATGCATGTCCTTTACTGTAACCTATTAAAAGCAAGAACAGCCATTGAAGAGTAACACTTAAAAAGTTTGAAAATAGCGGATGTACATGTATCGATCTGCTTATATCTTCAGCATTTTATATTGAATATAAATATTATCACAATTTCAGCATTTTTGTTGTAATTGAAGTTTTATGATTTAATTGTATTAACAAGTAGTTTACACTGATTTCATGTTGGAGGAATGTTATTTGTGGTGTTTGATAACAGGCAAATCTACAGAATTTGAGTCTTGATACTTGTTTTCACCATATATTTGAAGGAGATATGAATCATTATATATAATCTATGTGAATTACTTTATATGTAATTAATATGTTTTTTTTTCCTTTGTCTTATTGATGTATAGGATGCTATCAGTTTGTTGGAGCCCATGACCAATGACCCTGTGAACTATGTTAGACAGGGAGCTCTGATTGCCTCTGCCTTGGTGCTGATACAGCAAAACGAAAACACCTGTCCAAAGGTAAGGAAAACACCTTCCAAAGGTAAGGAAAACACCTGTCCAAAGGTAAGGAAAACACCTGTCCAAAGGTAAGGAAAACACCTGTCCAAAGGTAAGGAAAACACCTGTCCAAAGGTAAGGAAAACACCTTCCAAAGGTAAGGAAAACACCTGTCCAAAGGTAAGGAAAACACCTGTCCAAAGGTAAGGAAAGCACCTGTCCAAAGGTAAGGAAAACACCTGTCCAAAGGTAAGGAAAACACCTGTCCAAAGGTAAGGAAAACACCTGTCCAAAGGTCAAATTTAATGACAATCTTTTCACTCTGTTCGAAAGGTAAGATAAAGTGTCAGCTGTATAACACCTGTCCAAAGATATCATTGATGCCTTTTTTTCACACCTGTCCAGGGAATAAATCTGGCATATACTGTTTTACCTCAACTGTGGTAAGACCTAATGCCAATTTTGACTCTTTTCTAGGGGTTAGACTAGCTTTATGAGACTTCCCCAAACATTAGGACCATCTCTACAATATGTCTACAATCTGAGATGAGAGATTTTATGAAAGATAACTATAATTCTTGTGTTTAATATATTACCAGGATTTAATCACTCATCTAGAGGCTACATCAAAATGTCAACTTACGAGAAGTTTTGTATTATTTACTAAATTGACAAGACTTTTCAGGGTGTGTTGAGAAAAAAGTATAATATTGTTTTTCATCAATTATATCACACAAACCCCCCAGCCCCATCAACAAAGTTGGAGGGGATGTGTACTGAAATTGTGTCTGTCTGTCTGCTTGTCTGCCAAGCTATGGGTAAAGCCCAGTGTTTAGATCACCTTGCAAGGATGACACAATTCTTCAGACTGTCCCTTAATTCATATCCACAGTGTTTTATTTTAAAAGATATGTTATAGAATCAAGAGAATGGGAAGTTATAATTTCAATTTTGAGTGAATTTATGAAATGGAAATGTTAACATTTTGGACTTAATTAACCTCTTTATTTTCATTTAGCCAGAATTTTTTTTATTTTTGCAAGCAAAAATTTCAAAAATGTTTACCAACAAAGCATTTGCTTCGTGTGAATGCATGTTTATCCCATTCTAGATAATATTTCAGACATGCCATCACTGTGCAAAATAGAAAGGGTGGTAAAATCATTATACTTTAATGCTCTATGAATTCTTCTCACTTTGTGGGTCATGCAACTAAATGTCCATCATCAAAAGAACATCCACATACTGCAGAACTTTATCTGCTCAACATGCCAATTTCCATTTCAATTTCCATTCTGACATTTCTAAGAAATGTTTTTGTTTGAAAATGTCTGTTTCTCAAGAGAAATATATTTATACTGATCTCTCATTTTGAATCCTTTTGAAATTTGAAATAAAAGAATGCTCTGAGGAATCATTTTATCTAATGCTTCTTGGGAGTTCTCCATAAAGAATATGTTCAAAACAATGTTTACAGTTGATATCTGCACGATAAATCAGGGCCTCTTGAAGTGCAGCTAACGTTGCAATTTGTGGTCGAAAAAGGGGCCGTGCATACCATTTGTTAAATAGGATTCAAATTCAAAACAAAAAGAAATTTATTTTTCAAAAATCTCCTAAAATGTTAATGTTTAATTAAGTTAAACAAAAATTTCAAATACATGGAAACTCTTTTATCCTAAACTAATGTGATTAGGTAGGAATTTTATTTCCTCCTTGCTGTAAATCTAGATTATTGAGGGGTCAATATACTTCACAAAATGAAGTTTAATTATATATACATGAACATGAATTAGTAAAACATATCCAGGTCAATTTCTTAGAAGTATGTAAATCAACTCTGTTAACCATTCAAATTGGCACCATTTTGTCCATTCAATTTATTACAACTATTGCACTGAGAATATATTCCTTGTAACTCAATATTTTAGCAAATTCTCTTTGGGATTTTCCTTGTTTTAAATTAGCAGTTTGTTATTTGAAGTAATGCATAGTGATTTCATTCCCCATGACCTCATGAAACTTGCAAATATTATTCATTTGGTTGAATACACTGCGTGCACGAAAAGAAGATGCTTTAAGGACCCTCTATACACTAGAGGGAAAGATATTTTGGACACTGAGAAAATTATAGTGTGTAAAGGTGTAAATATTGAGCTTACCTATTACATTTTCAACATGGGAACCTTGCATTTACGCCCAGGAAAAAATGATGAAAGACAATGAAGTACTGATGAACAGAAGTCACTGTTGTTTACTTAAGTGGGCAAAATCCCTGCAAATGAAGTGTTCTGTCTATTCATCTTGACTTATTAAATTGTTATAAATGCTTGATTTGATCACAAATTAATAAACTGTACATTTCAATTTATTTTATTCATGATCAAAGGACAGATTACTCTTTCTGCATAAAAATACCACAAATCAGAACTCTTTAGTGTGCAGTGTATAGAGGGCTCATGAGAGTCACTAAGACTTCAAAATTTGCTTGCATATAATGAAATGTATAGAGATAATGAACAGTATCCAAGCTCAAAAGTCCATCAAACAATACAAATTTTGGAGCAGAGCAAACACGGACCTCTAAAACATCAGAGGTGGGATCAGGTGCCATGGAGGAGTGAGCATCCCCTGCCGTGTGCTCCCTGTCATGATCAGGAAATAACTGAAAAATCTGTCAACATATAACCAAGATTATATCTATATAAAAACATAGTGCAAAGTCTTCCATAGGATTCATAAGTCCGTAGGATGGGACGTTAAATGGTGCCCCGTGTCAAGGATTACAACCACTTGGCACGTAAAAGATTGTTTCTCTGAATTTCGAAAAAGAGTAAGCTCACTGAGGGCCGCCAGAGAAATCAAAAACCTTTCAAATACCGGTCAAAAAAACTTAATTTTCTGCAGAAATATGGCTGAAATATTGCCGACTCAGTGTTAAAAAATAAACAATCAATCCATAGGATTCCTAAAGGATTCCCTCTAAGATATCCTTGTAATGGAATACTGTATAACCAAGTTTTACTGTATCTTTGTGACCACTCATAGTTTAAAAATTAACATTATAGTCATGGAAGCTTTACACACTGATAATTCATACTTCTTCCATTTGAACTCTTTCTCATAATACCAGGTATTAATCAATGTTATTTAAGCTCTCAGCTTTTTTTACTTAGGTTGCCCACTATAGAAGTTTGTATGCCAAAATCATCGGAGACAAACATGATGACATCATGGCGAAATTTGGTGCAATTCTGGCACAGGGAATCATTGACGCAGGTAAGTCAAATCACTTCAAAGAAAAGATTTTTTCCCCCTATTAACATGTAATATTTTTGATTCATATGAATTTCTGGGAAAATATTTTTTTGAACAGTAAATCAGGATTATATAGCTATTTTATAAGTTTCCATCAATGTCTTGAATGTGAGAAAAATATTTTGTTCTGAAGATGTAAAGTGAAAAAAGAATTTGCATCAACAAGTCTATAAAGTGGACTAGCTACATTAATGCTGACATCCGCTTGTGAATCAATAGTTTGTTGGTCTTAAAAGTAATTTGCTTGACTTAAACTGTTTCATCAGAGAGTTCATTGACCATAATTTTTTAATGCAATAGATAGGTGAATAATTTTTTTTTTTTAAATTTGTAGAGGAAAATACCCTTTTTCACTAAAAGAGAATAACATTTCCAATGATAAGAAAAAAGTTGATCAAAATCAAGTTTATCAGTGCTGTGTAAGCATTCTTCTCTTCACTGAATGTCAACAACAGTGTTTTATCTCAGGAAGCAGTGATCAAAGATTATAAAAAAAAATTAAAGAAAAGAATTTCTGTGCCAAATTTCAATGGGGGAGAGATGGCAAATGAAGCGGTTATCTGCATGTTTTATAATCTGACAGATTGATTCAAGAGGGTGATAGGTATATGATTTCCTGGCAAACACTAGAGAAAAAAAACACGGATGGCCATGGAGACTGCAGAAACAGGTGCTATTCCTGATAAGATGTACATACTCACTAGATATCAAATAGGGCTCTTAAGTTCTAGTGTTAAAAAAAAGGGGGGAAGGATAAACAGATTATACCGTGAAAGTGACCCACTGCAAGCAGTATGCAGTATGTGAATTTGAATTTTAACTGTTATATCACTCTTTTCCACAAGGAAGAGAGATGTTAAGTATCTGGTTGATGGCTTTCTTACAAGCAGCATAAAGAAATATGAACTCTATAGTCTGATTGCACAAGGTTTGGAATGCATGTAATGGCCCTCTATTGAGGCTTAGCTTCATGTATATTTTGGGTTGCATGAGTTTTGCAGAAGGGTATTATTTTAATACTATGAAATTAAAAAAATAGAGGTAAACATTGTAAAATATTACACTCAGGGATGGTACTGATTAACAGCAGCCTTGATTTTTTTATTTAATTATTTTTTTGTTTGTTGTTGTTATTATTAAAAAAATGTCTTAAATGTTTATTATTATACATGGTCCTGAGGGATTGTTATATGTTCTTATGATGTTAAATTCAGAATAGAACCTGATGCCAAATATGATTCCAAACCAGAGCTAAAATTGAACATTTCCAACCACTCAATTACAAGCCCCTAACATGCACGCATGTTTGTCAACATCATCACCCTCTGACTGTGAAATCTGTGTGAGACCTCAGTAAATAATCATTGTGTAAAAAAAAAGGCAATGAGCCTCATTATCATGTAAATAAGCAACACCTAGCAAACATTAGTAACAGCATTGCATTAAGTCACGATAAAAGTACATTTTGAATAAAAAACACTACTATCATATTTCACAGTTGCAGTGGTCTGTGTGTCTATAATCAGACAGTTTAATTAGTCCAGTACAAAGGAGTGGGAATGTTTACATGAAATTTGCCTTTTTTACCTCAGTAGGTGGGAGTGATGAACTACGATCAGACCTCTTTTACACAAGAGGTACTTGTGAATTCATTATAGCATTCTAAAGAGTGGCTAATTTTGATGGTGTTTCAGACACAAGTCACTACACAATCATCCTTAGTTTCCGTAGCCTAGGTCTGATAATTTTTATTGAAAAAAAAAAGAAGCAAAGCTCTTGATTTGAATCTCTCATAGTTTATGTTGCAAAATAAATCGTGATGTAGACATTGCTTTTATTCCAACTCAGCAGTGAGTTCAAGTGGTATCTTCTGATCAGAGATCATCCATCATACAATTTTTTCTACTTGAAAAGTTGATCAGATCAATGCGCACAGTAGAACATGTTCATAGGAAAGACGTATTTGATATACTTGTTGTCGCAGGTGATGTTTTACTTATTATAAAACAAACATCTGTACAGTGATTGAAGTCAACTTAAAATCACATCAGCCATATAAAAAGATTCCAGTTCTATAAGAGTTCATTCTGAAAATTGTTGCAGGACCTATTGTAGCTATAATTTTTTTTTGTATCTATTATCATGATTATTCACTCAAGATATCTTGTAAATAGCCCAAACATAGAAGGAATGTCATATATGAAACTTCAATTTATGTGAACTTTGAGATAACAACAGTGAATTTTAAAATCGTAACAAGGTTGGGATGACCTTCAGTTTACTTCTGTGTATCTCAACGTATCATTGTCAGAGATACAAATGTTCAGCGGTAAATTCAGGCGGAATCTCAAGTCTAAGTTTTAATAAGCATATAAAAGAAAGATCACATTATTTTGTAAGATTTATGCACATATATCAAGTGTCCTCTAAAATTACTTGCATCATACTGTGGTTTTATATAGCTCTTTATTCATTGGAAATTTGGTAGCAAAATATTTTCATTCATAATTGTTCTTGGTTTTCAGTGCAAATACATTTAGATGTTAAGCTGTTTTATTGTAGATTTATCAAAGAAAAAGAAGTTTCTGAGACTCTTTTATATCTGTATTGTTATTTTTCATGTGGAATCTTCTACGTTAATATGTTTTGACCGTATTCTGGTCTTGTTTTTTTTTCTTACACTCTGCAAACAAAATTAACAAGAGTATGCCATTAATTTTCAAAGATACAGACTTGATACTGCTCAGAGAGGAGAGGAAAACATGAAAAAAGATAATTTTTGACAATTCTGTGATGGCTCCCAGTGGCTTTATACATGTAGTCTGTGGAGGTTGTTTATAGAAAGAATTTGGAGATTAAATAGGCAATCCTACATTATGTCACTATTTAAAAATTTCGGAAATGGAGAGAATGTTATTAGTCGGTATTCTGTTGCCTGATAAAAATGGGGGAAAATAATGGCTTTTTGATGAAAATGTATCTTCTAACAATACTCGTTTAATAAAGTGATGGTCTCTCAATTCACTTTGATGTAATCGGTACATGGTAGACCTGAAACGTGAATATTAACATGTTACATCCGACTAATGTGTAATTTGTTTGTTTTAGACACATACTTCACAAATAAAAACAGCTGAGAAGGGGTGGTAACTAGGAAATTTGTTGTTTTATTGTCTTTTTTCAGTATCAAAAAAGTTGGGTGTAAATTGCAGTTACTGGAAGGTTATATGAATCAGTTTTTTGACAGACTTAAAATTTTGATGTATTAAGACTCTAAAAAGAAATAAAATTCCATGTCTAGCAGTGAATTAAGATTTTAGAACATACCAGTGTCATAACATTTGATAGAGATATTTTTCCAAGGAAATGTACTAGAATTCTGCTTCAGTCCCAAATGACTCACATGCATGGAACAAATGTTTTATTCTTTTTCTGGCAATGTTATATAGATCATAACTGCTTTTCGCAGGAGGACGAAACATGACGGTTTCTCTGCAGTCCCGCACGGGTCACATGAATATGGAGGCAGTGGTGGGCATGCTTGTGTTCACTCAGTTCTGGTTCTGGTACCCACTGACCCATTTCCTGTCCATGGCCTTCAGTCCAACCTGCCTGGTAGGACTCAACGAGGATCTCAAGGTTAGTATCTATCAGGATGTAGCTCTCAGTGAGGACCACAGGTTAAGTCCTAGTGACCTCAGTGTGAACCTCAAGGTCATTATCAGGGAGACAATGGATCCTAATGAGGACCTCATCACATTGCAGCTCTCAGTGAGGACCTCAGGTTCTGTTTTACTAGACCTCAGAGTGAACCTCAAGGACATTGTCAGACAATGGATCTTAATGAGGACCTCATTTATCAGGTTGCAACTCTCAATGAGAACCTCAGGTTCAGTCTGTTAAATCTTAAAGGACCTCAGTGAAAAACCTGATATTCATTTTCAAAGAAGTCTTAATAGACCCCAACCCCAATAAGGACCTCATGGGTAGTTTTCTTTAAAAAAAAATCTCATGGGAGCTCAGTAAAAGGTCAGTTTTTAAAATGTTTTCATTGATCAAAAGTAGGGCCAAGAGATAAGTGTTTGACATCTTCTTGAACCTTGGAGACTTTCTCCAAAACATTAATTGCACCTCCAAAAGCACCTAGGACTCGATGTTTAACAAGTCTCAGTTGACCTCATTGAGATTATCATGGTCTTTGACACAAGTCTTAGTGGTTCTCATTGAGATCTTCATGATTTGTCACACATGAGTCTTAGAGGACCTCGTTGAGATCTTGATGATCTGTGACATGAGTCTTAGTGGACCTCATTGAGATCCTTATGGTCTGTGACTTGTATGATACAAGTCTTAGTGAACCTCAATGAGGATAGGGAGGCCAGTGTTGGACCTGAGTGATGTCAAGTTCAGTGGGTCTCATGAGGAAGATAAGGGTCATGCAGCTTCTGTCAAGTCTCACAAAGGAATTGTGTCGTTCAGTGTCATAGAAGGACAAAACCTGTTCAGTACTGTAATTGCCAATATTATCTATACACATTTATATGTTAATTGTTCTGCATAATAGACTTAATGGTTATTGACAATTTAATGTCTAAAGTGAATATTAAATGGTTCAATTAAATAAGCTGGTTTGATTCTCCTCCATTATTTCTCTGTAGTCCACCCATATGCTCAATGAATTACTGCCATTGGTTGCTGACGTGGGTATAATAACAGACAAATAATTCAATTGTCTTCTCTTTTATGATCTGTTTTCTCATGTCTTTCTACAGAAAGATTTTTTTCTATTAATCAGTCAAGGAATTTAATGTATTGTCAGGAGATCAGAAATGTTTTCACGCCTTTTTGTAAGAGTCTTTCTTTCCAATCTTTGTCTTACGTAGCTTTGTCATTGAAGATGTACTTTAGAATACTTTGTAGAAACGTTCAAGCACATTCATTTTGATGACTAATACTAGGTAGAAATCATTTGTTCAAGTTTTAGTATTGTAATTATATCTCCCTGTCGCCATATGTGCAGAAATGCATGAAGAGGATTAAGTAAGTAAGTAATTATATCTCCAAAATCAAAGTTAGGAGGGGGGATCCATGTGCATCCATCTATCTAGCTGTCTATCTGACCTTTTACTTATTTCTAAACATTTTTTGTCTCTTGAGATTAACAACAAATCAAAACATTTTATGACTTCTTTAACTTCCACAAAAATTTGCTTGACCCTTAACAAAGGTTACTTAGACAAGGTGAAGGTCACAGTGTTCAGAAGTGTCACATTTATAGAAGGTCATACTTTCATACTCAACACAAAGGTTGCTTTTGACAAGAGTTGTTAAAACCCATAAGTTATTTGTTGTCTATAGTCCCTCCAAGATTATTTACTCTTAGTGAGACCTGCTCTTCATTCATGATAAACTGAAGGAGATTGAAGAGTGATAGATGGATTCCATGTGACCATTACAGCTACATAGCATTTATTGAAACTACTCCAAACTTCAATCAACTTAATCATTAACTCAATGTAGACAAAAGTATGAATGTATGGGATGGATAGACATTCTCCATATGTGTGTATCTTCTGACAGTTTCTACGATTGCAAAGGGAATCCAAATGTTTACCAGATTTTTAGGTATTTAAATACTTAAGGTGTGATTTGAACAGAATCTTAATTTTTATTGATGATTTTGAGGGAAATAGGGATAAAATTGTAGAAACCAGAGAAATTAGTTGATGATGTGAAAAATAAGAAGTTAGGTATTGATTTTTCAGAAATTATATCATGCATCTGTTTTGTTTTGTTTTGTTTTGATTAATTTTTTTTTTTCCTTTTATTTTTTGTTTTTTGTCTTATTAACTGTAAACAGATCACTAAGATTTGAGAGGCAGATATCAATTTCATAAATAACTACCTTTATTTTCTTTCACGCCAACAGATGCCAAAGTTGGAGTTCCGTTCCAATGCTAAACCCTCTCAGTATGCCTACCCCCCTCCCTTAGAGGACAAAAAAGAGAAAACGAAAGAGAAAGTATTGACAGCAGTCCTGAGTATTACTGCCAAACAGAAGAAAAAGGAGGCTGAAAAGAAGAAAGATGAAGAAAAGATGGATGTGGTAGGTGAAGAATTAAAAAAAGGTCAGCCAGAATTATAGGTCATGGGTCAGACTGATTATAGATCAAAGGTCAGGTAGGATTATAGGTTAGCTAGTAGCTCAGAAAATTTTATAGATCAGCTAGGATTATATAAATCCTGTAAAGGTCATACAGGATTATTGGTCAAAGGATAGGCCAATCAAGATTATAGGTCAGACAGGAATATGGGTCGGCTAGGATTTAAATTGTAGGTGAGAAAGAATTATAGATCAGCTAGGATTATATGTTATAGGTCAGACAGGATTATAGGTCAGACAGGATTATAGGTCAGACAGATTATATTTCAGACAGGATTATAGATAAGACAGGACTACACATGTAGGTCATAGGTCAATAAAGATTTCAGGTCATAGGTCAATAAGGATTATGATTGAAAGATATTCATAGTTGATGCTGGTGTGTTCATTTAATGAAATTTTTTCTCCCTGAAAAATGAAAGTACATTTTTTGACACTCTGACACAACATAAACTAAAAAGCTGTTCTTATTTCCCTGCTAATTTGCAGTGAATTGGGCACAATTTAGATATATTAAATAAGAAAACCTGGTATGCGTAGATAAATAAATTTAGCCGTATTGATGGAGTTTTCTTTCGCATATTATTAGGCTAGTTTTGCATGTTGGAATAGAGATTTAAGACTATGTTATTGTGATTTAAAAGCTACACAAGACATATTATAGGTTTTCAAAGGAAAATCCAATATAAGACAGACTCGTGCTCTACATATTGACATGCTATTTCTCCTAAATGATGGTCGTTAAACTAATTTGTTGTCAAAGCAATAACCAACGGTATATCTTGGCTTCCATGTTTTCCAGTTGTTTTACTTTCAAGCTTCTTATTTATGTGACATGATATACTTATCTAAAATGAGGCTTAAAACATGATTTTCATATGGTTTATAAATCATATCCATTCTATGTTATTTTGGTAGTATAAGATGATAATTTCAGTGCAAGTTGGTAAAAAACACAAGATATTCATACTGAGATCGTACAATGATGAAATTGAACTCTGTATTTGTACAATGATGAAACTGAACTCTGTATTTGTACAATGATAAGACTGAACTCTGTACAGTGAGGAGATTGAACTCTGTAGGATGATGAAATTGAACTCTGTATTTGTACAATGATGAAATTGAACTCTGTATTTGTACAATGATAAGATTGAACTCTGTACAATGAGGAGATTGAACTCTGTAGGATGATGAAATTGAACTCTGTATTTGTACAATGACGAAATTAAACTCTGTACAATGATGGGATTAAACTTTGTATTTGTACAGTGAGGAGATTGAACTCTGTGTAATGATGAGATTGAACTCTGTTTTTTGTAGGATGATGAAAAGAAAGATAAGGAAGAGGAAAAGATGGAAACAGAGGAAGGAGAGAAAGAAAAACAGGATAAAGAGAAAACAGAGAAGGAGAAAGAACCAGAACCCAACTTCCAGATGTTAGATAATCCTGCCAGGGTGATGAAAGCTCAGGTAAATGTTACAAATCCCAGCAAGGTGGTAATTCCATTGGTCGATAAGAATTCATTGATAGGTAATTCCATTGGTCGATAAGAATTCATTGTTATGTAATTCCATTGGTCGATAAGAATTCATTGTTAGGTAATTCCATTGGTTGTTAAGAATTCATTGTTGGGAAAATTGGTGATAAGGCTTCATTGTTGGGTACAATAAAACATGCTGATAGGGAATATGTTTATAACGAACTGATGCTTATAGCAAAGAGATTTTCATTCCCTGTGACTTTTAAGTATATTTCAAACTTAACGGGTATCACATTAGGCTTATAACAAAGCAAATCTGTCTGTCCCTGGCACTTGGTTATAATCATGTTTTACTGTAATTTCATTTGGTGTAAAGACTTCATTGGTAGAAATTCCATTTGGTGATAAGACATCATTGTTAGGTAATTCCATTTGATGCTAAGACATCATTGTTAGGTAATTCCATTTGATGATAAGATATCATTGTTAGGTGCAGTAAAACGTCTAATCCGGACACCATTCATTCCAAAGAAATTGGCCGGATTAGACAACATTCCGGATTAGACAACATTTTAAACAAATGAATTTACTGAAAAGGACTTAAACTTAACATTATATTAGGCAAGATTTTGGATTATACAACATCCAGATTAGACAAGTTTCACTGTAATTCCATTTGGTGAAGGTTAAAGATGTATATTTTAGATGAATATTAAATTCATCAAGCTGATGAGAGCCCAAGTACCACAAACTGATGAAAATTCTTGTATATAATAGATACTACATGTACTGCAAAGTGATGAAAGGTCAGCTAAGTAATATAGTGATGAATAATTCAGGTAAATGTTAGAGTGATGAAATTGTTGGGTAATATCTTTAGAGTGATGAAAGCTCAGGTACATGCAAGGATGATGAAAAGCTGAGATAGTACAATAACAGATTACTGTAGCCAGACATTGTATAGACAGGATCCTTAAAGTTCAGTGCAATTGATTTAAGTTTTCCTCACACAAATGGAAAAAAAACTCAGATGAGTGTAATAAAAAGCTCAGGTAAATTTTAGAGTAAAATTTTTTACATACATGTTGGATAATTAATCTTGCCAGGATGGTGATAAACACATGGATAAGTATCATACTTAAATTGGATGTTAGCTACATGTATTTGCAATCTTGATTATGCATACCAAATACATGTACCATCATACTATTATTCAGTAAAGAAAAAAGCACTGGTTTACATATTTCTACTGGTTGAGGTGCCTTATTCATGTAGTATGTTGATGATAAGGGCTACTGACACAAACAATAAGAAGAGGAGGTACTTGTACTTGTGTGTAAAAAAAAAAAAAACTAGAGACCAGAACTTTATCATATCAACAGTTTCTGAATAGAATTTTTCGAGATAGATTTATGTGCAGTGTCTGGTACATTTTAAAAAATGTAATACCTGACACCTGTATTTTGTACTTGGTCATCCTTGCGTTTCACAACAGGAGTCTATAAAAAGCTGTATACAAGTTTTTGTTGGAAGCTCACTTCCAAGTTAATTCTGGGCCAGAGTTCAACAAACTTGGTTTTCAATGAAGAAAAAAAGCAGAATAAAGGAATTGGTTGATTTCTTGGCTAACATAAGGATGAATTTCCCAGTTGTATAAACACATGTCATGCTGCAAAAATTAAAAGTTAATGAATTGGAGATTTTGTCGGAAAAGAGGATATGTAATTCTGTCATGGAAATGTTATTAGTGCAAGGTAAAGCATAAGTCAGTCAACATATCACATGGTTTATGCTTTTTGGCTTAAGAGAAATTAAGTACAATGGCATGAACAAGATGTAATAGCTGATAAACGGTACTCGATTATGTGTGCTGTATATATTGCTGTATTACATGTATGATATTAATTTGTGATTGATATGGTTTCCTAAGAAGATTAACTCTTGTATAATTATTCCCTTCTGCAGAGAAGGGAAATTTTTCTCAACATTACTTACACATAAGGAACAAAAGATTCTTCAAATTATCAATAATAGAATTTTAACTAAATACAAGACCTCAAGGAATATTATTATTTATGAACGTGATTTTTCTTATATTCTAGCTGAAGGTGTTGGTAATGCCAGAGACAAGCAGATATGTACCTGTTAAGGATGTAAGTATATGTATATACATTATATAAGCATTTTATAGGTAAACAAGAAAGGGGTGGATCCAAAAATTTTCTTACAAGAAAGTGATTAAGATATAGATGCAGAGTATTTTTTATATATACAAGAGTATTTTAGCTGGATAGAAATATTCTGAACAGAAATAAGAACTATGGCTAGGAATGCTTTAAAGGGGCCAGTGAACAAGCCTTAATCTCTCTTCTTTAAATAACATCATATTGGTAAAATGTTTCAGAGTTGAGCATGATTAATTTATTTCATGAAGCATTGTTGAATGAATAGCTTGCAACAATTATTTTTTTGTTATCTTTCATTTACTGAAGGCTGGTCAGTTTATCCTCAACATATTGACAGTTGTCATAGATACCAGTCTTGAGCTAACTTTTAGACATTAACCTCGGGTAACAAAAAACATAGTAAAGGGTCCTACTACATGCTGAAAATAGCAAACGATCTGATTTGTATAAAATTTGTTGCCAGTTATCAGGTTTTGTGGTGTTTCAGAAAATTGAAATTGAAAATTGTATCTATTTTGGGCTAAGTGTGGCAATTCTTCAATGAGTTAAAGTGTTCAGGAAGTAGACAAATATTTATCAACAATTACAGTTTCTTCTCTACTTGAAAATTAAATAGCTGTGTTAATTCAGATTTTCCCTTGGCCACTTACATGTACTGCCTGATTTAAGGTCCATCTTTGATGATTTTTTCTAAAAGATTTAACAGACAAACAAGCAAATTGAACCAAAACACACCACCTTGCTTAAAGATAACACAAAATTTTTATACTAATCTTTTTATATTATTCAGAACATTTTATATCTAGAATGAGCAGTAGAATAAATTCTAAGCAGCCATTGACAACTTACTGTATACATGTATCTGCTGAAAAATAGTTTTAAGAAACTTGAACACTATGTTAATTCTTAAAAATTGTATTTTAGAGCATTTTAATCTATTCAAAGAACTGGCTTACTTTCTCGACTTGTTTAATACATTTTACATGATAAAAAGTGACACATGGAGGCTTCATCTTGATATGACATATAATACTGACATTGTATTTGTAGGTGACACATGTCATGATGTGACATATGTGACATATAATACTTGGATTGTAAGTGACACTTGGAGACATTTTGATGTAGCATGTGCAACATATAATACTGACACTGTGTTTGTAGGTGACATGTGGATTATCTTTATCATTTATTAAAGATTATCATTATTTGCGTTATCTTGATGTGACATATATTAGTAATTCTTTGCATTGATTGTAGATGACACATGTAGACATTCTCTTTGTGTGACATATAATAATAAGTCTTTGATTATAGGTGACACATGGAGGCATTACCTAGATATAACATGTGACATAAAATACTAATTCTTTGATTGTAGGTGACACATGGAGGCATTATCTAGATATGGCATATGACATATAATACTAATTCTTTGATTGTAGGTGACACATGGAGGCATTATCTAGATATGGCATATGACATATAATACTAATTCTTTGATTGTAGGTGACACATGGAGGCATTATCTTGCTGAGGAATAGCAAACCAGGAGAACAAGAGGAAATTATAGAACCAGTAGCAGGTCAGTTATTTCTAAGTGAACCAAACCAGGAAAAGTGCTTGAAATTTGACCCAGTCCTTGAAAAGTGCTTAAAGAGCAAAAAGTCATGGAAAAGTGCTTATATTTGCATGTTCAGTGCTTGAGTTTTTAACAGTGGTGCTTGAATTCTGATCATGGGCTGCTATAAAAACAAAAATTTTAAAAAAGGAAAAAAAATTGTGTTTGATTTATGTGTACTAGTATGTGTATTATCAATTAGAAAATGTTGGGTAAAAAACATAAATGGAGATCAAATGAGGTAAGAATTTTTTGGACAAAAACTATGTAAAATTTTCTATTTGCATCGTTGTATCATGCAATAGTGCATAAATATTACTTAAAAAATTGTCTTAAAGGTAACAGTACTGAAAAGTGCTTGAAAATGATGCTGGGATGTACGAACCCTGTGTTTATTCAAACTTAAAATATATGGACTTGTAAACTACATAGAGACACCAGTGTTTTATGCTACTTGTTCAAACTTGGGGTTAAAAGGTCAAGGTGACAAACATTAGCAGATTGCCAGGCCTTTTATAACTTTGTTGTTTTTTAGTTATATGAAAAACTTTTAATTGCATATAATTTTACTGACATTGTCAGAAAAAAAACCTATTTGTTTTAAACCTCCCGTTGATTAAAATAAGAGTTTTTGACTTTGTGGTTTTGGGTTGGCATCCAAAAGGTTCAAGTCAAACAAGTTCAATTTCCTGATGTTGAAAGTGAATGCAACACTTACCACAAGATTACCTAGCCTAAAAGTGCTAGGAATTTCTGAAATTGTTTTTCCTGTTGCATCATTCATTTTGTCTGTGAGAAATGAATTTATATCTGTTTTGTTTTTAGCTGGAGGACCAAAGATTGAGGAAGAGGAGGAGCCAGAGCCCCCAGAGCCATTTGAGTGGACCGAGGACTGAAACCGAGGAACAAAATAAAGAATTTACAGGTTTCATAGCTGATCATGCCTTTCATCTGAAAACATATTTTATCAGCATGTAATTTTTTAATAGACTTGATACCTTCTTATTTTTCAGCCATAGAATTTAAAGTGTTGGATTACCTACCACTACCTTAGCAAGAACTTTAAAATGTCAACATTTATTTGTGACTTTATTCAGAGGGTGTGACCTTCATAGATAGAAAAGACTGTTATTATAATATTTTATGTCTTTGTGAAATTTAAAACAATTAAATTCAAAGTCATAATAAATTATGTCAAAAAAATTATTTACATGTTTTTATTGCATAGGAAGGTTATAGTTTATTAGGGCCCTGCTCTGCGGGCGCCCTATAGTGATCAGTCTGTCCGTCCGTCTAGTGTCTGTCCGAGATCTCTTGTCCGGAGCATATTTTCTCTCTCCTTGGCCCAGTCTGGCTCATACTTCACCCACAGAGTGCCTTTGGGTAAAGGGAGTGCAGTGACCTTGAACCATGTTTCTAGGTCTAAGGTTAAGGTCATAGCAGAATTATATGAAAAATCCTGTCCAGAGCATATCTTCTCACCCCTTGGTCCAATGTGGCTCATACTTTACAGAGTTCCACTGGTCAATGGATGTGCAGTGACCTTGAATGAAGTTTCTAGGTCAAGGGTCAAGGTCAAAAATATTTTCTCTCTACTTGGCCCAATCTGGCTCATACTTCACCCACAGAGTGCCTTTGGGTAAAGGGTGTGCAATGACCTTGAACCATGTTTCTAGGTCTAAGGTTAAGGTCATTAGCAGAATTATATGAAAAATCCTTGTCCGGAGCATATCTTCTCTCCCCTTGGTTCAATGTGGCTCATACTTCACTCACAGAGTACCACTGGTCAATAGATGTGCAGTGACCTTGAACGAAGGTTCTAGGTCAAGGTCAAAAATAGGCTACCTTACATTTTCATGTTCGTTACTGAAAGTGGGGCCCTTTGAGATGGGCACCATCTCAATAATATCTAGTTTTTTTCTGTTTTACTTATTTTTTATGCCCCTGTGGGAAAAATGGGAACATATTAGTTGGTCTGTTATTCTGTCAACTGGTAGTCCAAGTAATGTCTACTCAATAACTTGAGAACCCTTTGCTTGACAGACATAAAATTTAGTACACTGAGCTGGTACCCCTAAAAAGTAAATGATGTCTATTGATTTTTAGCTCAAGGTCAAGGGTCAAACTACTTTGGACATTAAAAAAAAGATATTGTCCTTAAATATCTTAAAAACACTTTACTTGACAGACATCAAACTTGGTACAATTTTACCCAATAAGGAGTAGATGATCACTATAAATTTGAGGTTACAAGGTCAAGGGTCAGACTACTCTGAATATAGGAAAATATTGTCTGCTCATTATCTTGTATATTCTTTGAGTGACAGATATCAAAATTATACACTGGTATCCTCTATGGAGTAGATGACCCCCCCCCTTTCAGATTCTTCTATTTCAGTTTTGCCACACGAGAAACATTTCTTATTAGTTGTATTTTTTAACCTTCTATTTGAGATGTAAACTTTGTATTAAATCATAAGCATAACAAATTGAAATCAAAAGTCAAGTAAGAATCTTCCGTGAAAAGATGTGTTTCACATTTGTAATGTCTAAAGCCTATACCTGAGGCATATACCTCATATTTATTTTAATCTGTCTACAAATCCAGATACAATATGATTGAAAGTTGGAAATGCTGATTTGATAATGAAATAAATCTAAGTTACAATACATCAACACATGAAGTTACACAGATGAAGTTAGCAATAAAAAAAGAAAAAAAAGTGCATGGTTAGAGGGCAACCATTTTATTCCGAGGAAGGGGACAGGGGCAGACCCTGTAAGTGACTTCTAAAATTAAGGCGCCAGCTGGTGGCTTATCAAAAAAAATTAGTCGCCAATGCAAATTTTTAGTCGCCTGGCAATTTTTTTTAGGCACCAACTTTAAAAGTTAATAGTAATCAATATAGGGACCCATGATAGGACGTGAAATTTTGTTCATATGTGTGCTTACTAAAAAAACAAAAATGTGACCAAGAAAACACGACATGTCCATTGCTAAAAATAGTTTCCTCTTTTAAATGTCTTCAGAAAAACAAAAATTGTTAAAAATGTTAAAAGTTCCAGAATTCGACGATCACCAAGTCAATTTAAAATGGTCACCAATTTGGCGATTTATGGAAAAATTTCTAGGCGCCAATCAAAAATTTTAGGCGCCAAGGTGACTTAATTAGTCGCCAATTAGAGTCCTGAGGTGGGTTGTAAATTTTACGGAGTCAGATTATTTATTTTCATGCCATTGCAGGAAAAAAATATTTATTTCCAAGATGACAACAGATTATTTATTTTTTCCCTAGAAAAGGTTGACAAAAAAGAATGGATCTGCCTGTGTGTGGTGATGATGGTGGTGATTGGGAAGGGGGTATCCCACTCTCTTTAATGACAAATTAAAAACAATTGCAGGGATATTTGAGATGAATTTTATAAAAGTAAGTTGAATGTTTCTTTTAAACAAAGCACAGATTTAAGAAAGGTGAGGTCAAGGGAAAGGTAAGATGTTGAAGTAAAATAGCTCTCTCTCTCTCTCCAATATGTATCAGCATATGAAGTTTGATAAAATATCTTGATAGGTTCTTTGAAACTGAGCTAAACACAAATTTAAAAAGTGAGTTCAGGGTGAAGGGAAATGTCAAGGTCAAAAAAGGTGTTTCTAGTTGAATAACTCTCTTCAATATGTATCAGCATATGAAGTTTGATAAAAATATCCTGAATAATTTCTTTGAAATTTAGCTAACATTTTGAAAAGTGAGGTCAGGGTCAAAGAAAAGGTCAAGGTAAAAAAAATGTTGAAGTTGAATAGCTTTCTCTCCAATGTGTATCAGCATATATAAGGTTTGATAATAATATCTTAAATAGTTTTTTTGGAACTTAACTAAACACAGATTTAAGAAAACGTTAAAGTTGAATAGCTCTCTCCAATATGTACATGTATCAGCTTATAGAGTTTTAAAAAATATCTTAAATAGCCATTTTGAAACTTAGCCAAACAGATATTTTTGAAAGGTGAGGTCAGGGTCAAAGAAAAGATCAAGGTCAAAAAATGTTGATGGAGTTGAATAGCTCTCACCAATATGTATCAGTAAATGAAGTATGATTTTATACTTTATATGACAGTAGGTCCCCCCTAAACTTGACTCACAGCTGATTCTTTCACATAACTAAGTATATATGCACTCCCTCATACAAGGGGCAATTTGGCGAAAACATGGTATTCTATCTCGCTTTGGTCAGTGAATGAATGCATAAACAACAGAAAAACATGTATTAATTTTAACACAAGTAACATTTATTTATAAAAGTAGAGTACAATACTAGGACTTCTTTTTCTTCTTGCCCCCACCCACTACACCCGCTGATTCAAAACTTCTCAAGGGGTCAGCTTTCCTTTTCTGTCAATAAAAGGTTTAATAATAAAGAGATATATACATTTCTTCTCAAAATGTCCTTTTGACAAAAAAATCATAGATTTCATAATCTTAATTTGAAAGTTAATTACCAAATAAAAAAAAAAGAACCTGACCTACATGTATAACTAGACATCTCTGACAAGATCATAGTATTTGCTGAACTTGTATCAATTAATTTTCATCGAAATAAAACCAAACTTGTACTAGCAGAGGGAGAATTTTAATCTCAGAATATCAATTAAAAGATTTACTCCATCTTTATTTAATACCTTGTATTTAATTTCTGCTCGTGTTGGTCCTTTTTGTGCAGAGTTTTTCCTCCTCCCTTTTGATTTTCCTGGTTTTGAAGACATGCCGCGCATGTGTCTCAAAGTTTTAGGAACTGCAAACAGTAAGCAGTAGAATTCTTAGACCTTTATTTATTAATTACATGCATCTGACTTTTAAATGCACAAATTCCTAAATGCAAAGAACACCTACCTAGATAATCCGGCACGTTTTTGAGATGTTTCTGTACCTGGATTGTGTGAAGACTCTTGTCATGTCGTAAAACTTGGAGGTCACGAGGATTATCCTCAAAATATGTCTGAAAGAGAACAAATCCCATTGTTACACTTATTTTAACATACACTACTCTAAAATGAACTTGTGACATATGAAGTTTGACCTTACTTTCAGTTTATTTGAACTTTGACCTTACTTTCAGTTTGTTGGATGCCAGCATCTCCTGTTTGATTTCTTTCAATCGGGCCTCTCTTATTGCTGTTTTTGTCACCATTCTCATTGCATCCTAGTGAACAAAAAAACATGTTGAAAAATATTTGATTCATTCTAAATTATTGAATTTTGGTCATGTCAAAATTTAATTACATCAATTCAATTAAGTATTTTGAATAGTATAGAAAATTATAGCCAACATTGATCAAAAAATGTATCAAATATAATTATAACCATTTTGAATTTGCTCAATTTTTCTATTCCTTCTCTACAACTCTATTTTAGCTTCATTTCCAAATTTCAGCATTGTTAATCCCTAATTATTCAATTCCGATTATTCCTTACATGCATGGCATTGTTCAATTGTAAAAACAGTGATAATCAACAGTGAAAGTAAAGCTGAGACAGAATTTGGATGAAGTGAATAAACATGAATTAAAGTGGCAATAATGCTTTACAAAAACTTGCACTACCCTCTTCAATAAAAAAAAATTCAAAGCTGTTCAAAGTGCTTAAGAATGATCCTCAAATAAAATTATGGTGTTAGGAACTTCCAGGATTTCTTAAAGCACTTGTAGTTCCTGCTTGTGATTACCTTTGCCCTGTATCTGAATCCTTCTATCTCATCCATTTTGAAATTATACGGCTTAAAGACACTTTCCTCCCCAGCTGTAAAAAAAAATTATATCATAAATTTTCTACAAATTCCTTCCATTTTTCATTGACTTGAATATTGTGTCTTGCAAATTAAATTGGACACTGTGTTTAAAAAAATGATCTTAAAGTAATTCGTGTAGCCCCAACAAAGCCAAAGGTCCATGGTCCTTAAATGTCAATGAAGTTTCATCTGACAATCTTTTATGAACCACACTGTGTAAGCTGAATCTTCACTACTGTTCTTATTGAGGGGATTTTTTAAAATTCACATTACAGGTACTTGCAAAATAAAACATTGATATCCAGGTGGCCATGGTTTAAAAAAGTTTGAATTCTTTAAAATAACAACTAAACTTTCTAATTAGCAGGCTTTCCTGTGATTGATCTGTAAAATTGAGAGACAATTAGGGAATACTCACAGCCAGACTCAGACAAAGCCTTCTCCACTTCTCCTAGTAATTCAATGTCCTTGACACTGACAAAGGACAGGGCGTTACCTTGGTTACCTCCCCGGGCTGTCCTAAATATGCAATAAACATAACAAAATGTTATAATGGGCATTTTGGTAATTGCCTACTTCAATTACATTTAAGCCAAGCAATATAAAAAGCAAGATTTGCAAAAAGCACATGAAAATGATGAATGCATTTTACACTTATGGATCGTACAAAATTTAAAGGCAAAAATGAAATTGTTTTTATTTCTTGTAATACATGCATTACGAAGCAACCATCTAGTAAGTACTTCATATTCAGTTCTGATGACTGTGGCCCACTGTTGTATGTATATGTAAGTAATGAACTGTAAATGTACATCTATCAGGGCTGGTCCACATCAGTGCAAGATAATCTGCATCAACTTTATCTAGATTTACCCAAAACACTTAATCTATGTTTGTTTACACTGATATTCTTGTGGTGTCGAGTTAATATAACTTTTACAATATAATGTTATTGTGAAATACCAAGATCCTCATCCAAGTTAATCACAATGTTGTTAAAAACCCAGTGTGGAGACAATGTGAGTTAACCCTTCATAAACTTGTCTGAACAAATCTTGGTTAACTCTGTTGTACAGAATGATCTTGAAACAAAATATTTCTCATCAATTTAACAATTTTGAGAGATTTTTATTTAAATTTTTCTTTTTTCAGTTAATGAAATGTTGATTTCAAATTTCTGACCTTCCCACTCTGTGAATGTATGTATCAACATCACGGGGAAAATCAAAGTTGATCACATTGGAAACGTTCTGAAAATCAATTCCTCTTGAGACTCCATATTCTTTGTCTTTCTTCTTAGGTCTAAACATAAAAATATAAATAACAGAATATATACACTACTTTATTCATGTTATTCTTCAACAAAAATTTTAATTTTTCATTATACCAGAACATTTGTTCAGTTTCATTGAATAGTCTTTACTTTTTTTCCTTTATCTTTTCTTGTTCCTGTGGCTTAGCCTTTGGATCCATAAGCAGGTTTTCATCTGATGCTATGATGATGTCATAAAGTCCATCATTAAACTGGTTCACAATGTGACATCTGTAACAATCAGAGGACCAGATTTCATCTACTTCCTGAATCATTACTTATAACAGAACTAAATTTGAAAATCTTTGTATCATAAAGCTTGTGATATACATACCTAGAATTAACTGGAAGTTCAGAGTTTAACACACAAGCTGGTATTGCAAACTGTTCTAGAAATAATTTCAATCTGAAAATAATAGATTTGACATCAGAATAACTTGTATATTTCAAGTCATCCTGAATGGGTTCAAAAGAATTCCAAATTTTAAGGGCACTAAAAAAATTTGAAAGAAGTATCTATTTTGCTTCAAATTGTTAGGGAACTATGGGGGATCAAGACCTTTAGCATTAGACCTTTAGAAACACAAAATGTTGATCAACTGGTATAAAAATTGGGTGGAAGGGGTTGAAATTGCAGTTTTCATTGCAATGCCCACTGATATTTAGAAAGAGAGAGAGAAAAAAAGTGAGACTTTTATTTATTAGAGATTCTTGTTGATTAACTTTTACAAACCACCATAACAATTAAATTTACTTACTTGTAACACCTGTTGACCTCGTTAACAAAGATTATAGACTTCCCCCGCAGTAAATTTAATTTCAAAAGAGCATATACTAAAGTAAATTTATCCTGTTCTTCACATCTGAAACATAAAATATTGATGTATAGATCATTGGAGTAAATCAGTAAAATTACTGGTAGTCATTTTTGAAAGACTTTTTTTTATGAAATAAATACTTCTTATGAAATAAATATTTCTTTCATATTAATCATATTTCAATGTCTATAAAACAAATTACTGGTATATCTTTCAATATGAGGAATACTTTAATATGAATTAGATATATTTTCTTGTAGACTTGACTTCATTTAACACCTGTCCAATGCTTGTCTTCATAAAATATAGCACAAATGAAGAAAACTGGATTCTTAAAAACACAAAATACCAATAATGAGACAAAAAATTTAAAATTGAACAAGATATAGCATCTTCACTTGAGAAAAAACACACACTCAAACCTTGTTATGTTGAATCTGGTGGGACTAAGAAAAAACTTTGAGATATCCACCGATTCTAGATATTGAGGTTAAAATATATCAAGAAAAGAGATTGGGAATTCAAACTCACTTTGACAAAACCATTGTATTCGGAATTCAAGATAATGATGTTCCACAGTACTAAACTGAATAAGAACTGTAAAAGGAAAGACTTTAACCAGTCACCTACTTGATGTGATATTGGGTCAGTTGTGATGCCTCAGGAAGTTGTGATTCCTCAAGTTTCAATATCACCTACAGTTAGAAATAGGTTATCAGCATTTCAGAACACATTGTGTGATAATGTAGAATATTCTGTTCCATTTTTTAGAAAAAGTTCAACACTGACAGTTAATTATTAGGGATGGCAATGGATTACAGAATTGCTAATCGGTTAACCATAAGACGTTCCGACCGATTAAACGGTTAATCGTATCAAAATGCATGTTTTCTTGACCCAAATAAGATGATAGAAGTTAAAACATTCCATTAGTCTTGATTCTGGATCAGAAAACTACGGGTACATATTTTTTATTTAAATTTGAGTAGACATTTAGTCAAGATAAAATTGAGAAAACCATGAAAAAAGCGTAAGGAATATTTGATAATTTTCCAGAGCAGATGTCACAAAAGTTATTTCTGCATTTTCACTATGATTATCAAAACTACATGTGAACTCTAGCCCTTAATTTACAATGTTTGTTTAATAATTAAATTGGATTGAAAACTGAAAACAACAAATACACCAATTCACAGTGCTCAATGATTCAATTATCATTAAAGAATTACAGGACAGTCGGGATAACGACATGGTGTTTTCACAGTAATTAACACTACATAAACTGACCAATTACGCTACGGTCTCAATCTGGAGATTCATAATTACATGTACGTCAAAATTAGATCCGTTAAATCCTAAATGATCATTCTTTGTGCAG
The DNA here is from genome assembly GCF_033153115.1 of Saccostrea echinata. Lineage (NCBI taxonomy): Eukaryota > Metazoa > Mollusca > Bivalvia > Ostreida > Ostreidae > Saccostrea > Saccostrea echinata. The sequence continues at coordinate 2,117,875 of NW_026889763.1, read as the reverse complement.
AGATTTCTCTTTTTAAAATAATTTTTTTTAAAAATGTGTTCAATTTAACAAATATTTTATTTTTTCCGATTAACCGATTACAGATTTTCTAATCGATTGCCATCGTTCCGACCGAGTTATCAGTTAACCGGTTACAAATTGCCATCCCTATTAATTATATATACCGCCCAGTAAAATATTTGTGAAACTTAAAGTGAATATCATAATCTTCACTCACAAAATAAAAATACATGTTTTCATTTATTTTTTGCCGAAATATGTGTAAAAGCTATTGTTTAACAATCAACTTGCAAATTCATATTTTGGCAATTTGAGGCCTATGAGTCAGTACTCCTATAAAATAAGGAATCTACAGAAATCTTAATTAAATTGTGTCAGTGTAAGCTATTTTCCTCACAGCATTATGGAGGACCATCCTCTTCAGAGCTCGGACATCCTCACTCAGAGTGGCAGACATCAGGAAAGCCTGGAAGATTTTTGGGAGCTGACTGAAAGAAAAGAAATAATGAGGAATGGACAGTTTTACAGGTGAAACACTGGTACATGTAATGCAAAGTATTATTACAATGTACTCTCAACCAAAATAATGAAAGGCAGACAACTGAGGCATTTGAACAAATATTTCAGTTTGTTGTAATGGATGCACATTCTTCTTGGAAATAAATATGACTACATAACATGTATTTTGTTATGAAGTAAAGTAATGAAGTAAGTTTTAGTTCAGTGTTTTAAAGCAAAATAGTTGAGTGAATGGTTGTGAAAATTTGACTCAGATTGGGGAAAATCATCAGATATATAGTAAAACTCAGCTATGAAGAAGTCACTAGGACCTCAAATCTAGCTTTCTTGTAACCAAAATTCTTTACATCTGTATAAAGAACATAGTGCAGAGTCTTCTACAAGATTCATAAAATATTCTTTACAACCTAGATTTCCCTCTAAAGTGAGTTCTTTATAAACAGGTTTTTACTGTATCCCTATTCCTACATCTATACGAGAAGCCTAAAAATAGGATGTACACAAATAAAGCCAAGATCAACAACTTGAACATGTTTAGACATCAAAAAACTTTAAGAGATATCTGATGATTCAAAATATCAGAGTTGTGTTGCAAGTCACTAGGACCTCAAATCTTTTTTGATTTGGATCACCAACTCACTTCCATATATTCCTGCTGTCTGAACTTAATGTTCCGGTAGATGATTTTTTCCCTTTACCTCAGTTTTTTTAATGAAATAAACAAAATCAAAAAAACACTTTAGGAAACAAAATCTTCACCTGAGAATTCCTTTCACATCATCCTCATATCCAAATGAGAAGAGTAAATCAGCCTCATCAATAATCAACAACTCTAATGACTGTTTAAGGTCAAGGTTACCAGCTTTGATGTGGGCCAAAGCTCGGGTGGGCGTGGCTACAATAATGTCTGGTCTCTCCATCAACATGGGTCTGTAAGACAATGACAGACAAAAAAGGTTTATTAATTTATCAGTAATTATTATTGGAATAATAAAATCTTTGAACATTCAGCTTGAGACTGATGAAATATGAGAAAAACACAGTATTATAAAAGGTACAGTTATTACATTAAGCTTTAGCTAGGAACACAGGAATTGTACATTAGTTTTCTGCAGTGTTTGTTATTTTTTTAATGATCATGTGATTATAGAAAGAACACTCTGTACTCTTGCTTTTTTCCTCACTAAAAAAAATATTGAGGGAATCTCTTTCTTTAAAAGAAAATGAAAGATGATGTTAAAACTTGTTTGTTACATTCCATTTAAGTCACATGTTTACTTGTTGCAAATTAGCATGAGCTGTTGCTTTTGATTTGAAATCTATATATATAGTAAAACTTGTCTAATCCAGACACACTAGTTCCATAGAAATTTGCCAGATTAGACAACATTTTAAACAAATGAATTTTCTGAAAGGGTCTAAAAGTTTTCATCATACAATAGGCAAGATTTTGAAATACACAACATCCAGATCATACAAGTTTTACTGTATTTACTGATAGTAAAGTTTAAAGAAGAGCTCACTTTTGGGTAGGTAGAGGCACCTGAGGGGATATGTCAAGGACTCGGACTTCTCTAGAGCAGCTGGATGTTAGCTCCTATACAAGCAAGACATTGATTTAAAGTATACACAATTACAAGTCAATTTCCCAAAACATCAAAAAAAAAAAAAAAAAAAAACTACAAATAAACTAATTGATATTGTTCTGGAAACAGTAAATAACTCTCTGCCATATCATGTAAATGTGGATCAATAAAATACCCGTTGAATTGATCTTCTTTCACAGAAAATTACAAATACATAATAATCTCTCACCATTAAGTTTTTGTAAGCTTGGTGGCATAATTCTTTAGTTGGTGTCAGCACCAATGCCTTGACTGATTGCTCTGCACTTGTCTAGAAAAGAGAATTTCATTCATGTAAAGAACAAAAATATCATTTCTGCTCTTAAAAAACAGCAGTGATAGAAATTCAATGTTTTATGTATGACAGAAATAGCTAGAGAAATTAATGGGGGGTTTTTTGTCCATCTTGAATAAGGGACACATGTATGTCAACTAGTATTGACCAATAGTATAGACAACCATGTTCTCAAGCCTACTACTATTTTTGCTAGAAAAGGTCTCTCTGTCATCTAAATAATGTTAAATCTATAAAATCTGATAACAATATTTGGTTTGATTCACATCCTATTTTAGTTACTGGTACTTTTTTGTCAGTACATGTATTTGTGTAAGTGTGACAGGGGTAATTTGAAATTTACTTGTTTAACAGTAATAACTGTAATAATTATTTTTTGTATGACAGGGATTTACCTGATTTGCTGTCAGTATTTTCTGAATGACAGGGATTTACCTGTATTGCTGTCAGTATTTTCTGTAAGACAGGGATTGACCTGTTTTGCTGTCAGTATTTTATGTGTGATAGGGTTTGACCTGTTTTGCTGTCAGTATTTTCTGTATGACGGGATTGACCTGTTTTGCTGTCAGTATTTTCTGTATGATAGGGATTGACCTGTTTTGCTGTCAGTATTTTCTGTAAGACAGGGATTGACCTGTTTTGCTGTCAGTATTTTATGTGTGATAGGGATTGACCTGTTTTGCTGTCAGTATTTTCTGTATGACAAGGATTGACCTGTTTTACTGTCAGTATTTTCTGTATGACAGGGATTGACCTGTTTTACTGTCAGTATTTTCTGTATGACAGGGATTGACCTGTTTTACCATGGGATTCACCTGTTTTTCTGTATGACAGGGATTGACCTGTTTTTTTTGTCAGTATTTTCTGTATGACAGGGATTGACCTGTTTTGCTGTCTGTATTTTCTGTATGATAGGGATTGACCTGTTTTGCTGTCAGTATTTTCTGTATGACAGGGATTGACCTGTTTTGCTGTCAGTATTTTCTGTATGATAGGGATTGACCTGTTTTACTGTCAGTATTTTCTGTATGACAGGGATTGACCTGTTTTACTGTCAGTATTTTCTGTATGACAGGGATTGACCTGTTTTACCATGGGATTCACCTGTTTTTCTGTATGACAGGGATTGACCTGTTTTTTTTGTCAGTATTTTCTGTATGACAGAGATTGACCTGATTTGCTGTCAGTATTTTCTGTATGACAGGGATTGACCCGTTTTACTGTCAGTATTTTCTGTATGACAGGGATTGACCTGTTTTACCATGGGATTCACCTGTTTTTCTGTATGACAGGGATTTACCTGTTTTGCTGTCAGTATTTTCTGTATAACAGGGATACAGAATGCTGCAGTCTTTCCTGACCCCGTCCTGGCTCGAGCCAAAATATCCTTTCCTTCCAAAGCAAGTGGAATAGCCTTTTCTTGTATTGGGGTTGGCTCAGACCAACCCAGATGTGAAATTGCCTGCAAATATTTACAATTTTAAATGATCTATTAATTTTCCTGCAATAAATTATCTACTTTTTTCCCATCCTGTAAACATTTCAAATGCTGTGTATCATGGCCAAGAATAGCCTTATCTTGACAACATAAACATGCAATATATACAAAGAGGGATAACTGAAAAACAAAATTGCACTTGTTTAACAAATTGACATTTATGAGCTAGCTCATAGGACAACATGAACTGCATTATGTTGTCCAAACTAAGTTCTCTAGATAGCCAAACAAAACTTCACAAATGCATGTAACAAAGAAATTCCTTCCTTTAATAGAAATTGCAGATAAATAGTAACTAAAACTCTCTTCATTAAAAAATTGCATTTTTTAGACTCTGTTAGGGAAATGCAACTAACACACAAATGATGAGTGTCACAGTGTAGATTGAGTGCTTCCTTTAACTTTCCGAATGTCTTGCGTGGATTGAACACACAGACCTAAGTAAAGAAGCGTATAGATAAAGGTTTTGGCATCTTGTAATAAACATACGGTAAATACAGAATATTTGCACAAATTTTTTTGTACATACTCTTTATATATGTTAAAGTCCTGGGGACTTCTATGATTTTCCTAAAAATAAATTATGCTTCTTCACAGACACCCTTCTTAACATGTAAATGTCTTGTTTAAAACTTAACTGTGCAACCTTACCCACCTTCTGACCACCTTTACTTTATCCCATAATGTACATAAAATTAAATATGATTATAAATGACCAAGTCAGATGTTCGCACATTTTTTTCTTTCAATATTACAAATTTTCATCAAAAACTTGTTAAAAATGGATTCTATCAAAAATCATCATTTACTTAAATGTAACTATTATTTTACTGGCTGTTCATACCTTTAAGAGTCTGTCATCAAGCCCCATCTCATGAAACGACAGCGTGTCGTCAGACATCGCGACTTATTTCACCGAAACCTTCACAATGTTAGTTGTCAGACCCCGAGACACATGGCACTGTTTTGATTATCTCAAACCGGAAGTCTTCAAAATGCTTTCAACATCCGGGTAAGGGTTACCTTATTCTCAAACTCGAAAATGTTTACCCACAATGCCTGAAGATTATAGAGCACGCTTTCTGGACGGATATTTGAGAATTAGAGATTTCAAACGACAAAATGTCGAAGAGACACCGCATAGACGTCGGTGACTCGCAAACTAAACGGAGCAGGTAAAGAAATAATGCTGATCTAATCTAATTAATGATATTTAATGATTCATTAATTAAAAATGGAGTAAAAAGTAACTAGACAGGTTGTCACAGAGGCAGTAGTCTTGAGAACAAATAAATCTTAACCCACACCATCTTCAAACATTGCACTACAATGATTGTAGGATTTGATATATATAAGCAATGAAGTGTTAAGCTTTGGTTTGCCAGTACCCAATATTTATGTTTTATATCTATCACTTGCATACCTTATGACATATTTTAGAGATGATGATAGAGAGAAGAAAGATGAGAAGGCTTATAAGTCGGTATTTGAACAGTTTGGAATTGCCAAACCCACCATACAGATGAACCCATTTACAGGTGAGTACTGCCAAAATCTAATTTTTTGAAAATAATGTTTCATTCTAAAACAGTTTTCTTCAGCCTCTCCCCTGTTCATGTAAATATTTGTGGAAAAGGAGATAGTGCACAACAAATTGAAAACTTGAAAATCCCATGTGACCATCAGGTAGGTTTGTTCGCTGATGGCCAAATAGCTCGGAGGAGGATGTGTCTAGAGTTCAGGAGCCCGGGTTTGAACCTTGGTCCAGTCTGATTATCTGTGAATACATGTATTCTGGCTCTCTGCAATTTAACTCATTTAAATATGATACTTGTAGTGAAGTATTAGCAATTGTTCATAGCATAGATTTAATCAAATGTGTAATGGCAATCTAACATTTAATCGTAGAGGATTTAATGTGCATGTGCTACATCTAACAATTCCTGTTTCTTTTTAGGTTTGCCTTACACACCTAGATATTTTGAATTGTTGAACAAAAGGAAGCTGCTACCGGTATGGGAATACAAAGAAAAGTTTTGCGATATCATCAACAACCATCAAATTCTTGTCCTAGTCGGAGAAACGGGTAGTGGAAAAACTACACAGGTAACTACTTGATATTTATCATGTTTATTTTAGTTCTGAAAAAAAAGTATCAATGCATCAACATAATTAATAGGAAGACATACCCTTAAAAATATGAGGGACATTTCAAAAGTTCTGGCAACTGGTGTGCGGTAAATTAAGGAGCGTCATTATCATAAATTAAATTATATCAATCCCTCAAAATAGTCTCCGTTGACCTGGACACACTTTTTCAGTCTGGAAATCCACTAGGAAAATGCTGCCCTATAGTCCTCTTTCGGTATACGCTTCATACACTGGAATATGGCACTTCCGACTGCATGACGACTTTCAAATCGCCGTCCTCGGAGGGCTTCTTTGATAACGGCATTCAACCAAAAATCGCATGGAGCTAGGTCAGGACTGTAGGGTGGATGTGGTAAAACGGCAATACCATTTTCCTTTAAATATTTGGTTAATACCTCTGATGTATGGGCAGGTGTGTTGTCATGGAGGAGCTTTATTCCTCTAGTACTGGTTGTTGGTCGGGTCGTTTTATAGTGCTCTACAACCTGAGACAAGACATTCTCTGCATAAAATTGACCAATAACACTGCTGTGTTCTGGAACCGGAACTTGAGCAACAGGGCCTTTAGAATAAAAAAATAAGGCGTACATTACTCTCCGGACAGACAGGTTTCTGCGTGCAATTTGAGGCCTTGTATCATTTTCACCGATCTAAACTTTATTATTGAGCTTAGTTTTCGGTTCAAAAAAATATATTCATATTTCATCACCAGTTACAATCTCATTTATTCGCCTTTGGTCACAATCTTCATAAATTGTTAGCAACTGTGAAGCCATTTCTACCCGGATGCGCTTTTGCTCTTCCGAGAGAAGATGCGGCACCCATCTAGCACAGACTTTCCTAAGCTTTAAGTTTTCCTTTAAAATACGAAAAACTGCTGACGAATTAATGTTAGTTAAGTCTGCTATTTCCTCAACTGTATATCTAGCATCATCAGCTATCGTATTTTGAACAGCGACGATTTCTTTTTTGCCATATGCACAGACTGGACGCCCCGAACTGGGGTCATCTTCAATTGATTTTCTACCCTCTTTAAATTGAACTACCCATCTTGCAATTGCACGATATGAAAGAGCATGCTCTCTATATACTACATCTAAATCAGCTTTTATTTCTGTTGCCGTAAAGCCAAGCAATGAGCAAATTTTGCAATATGCTCCTTGCTCAACATAAAAATTGTTCTCCTTATCAGTTATGTTTACTCCCAGTATACAGAGTATACCTAATTATGACGTCATTTTAGCAGACCTATACGTCATTTTGAATGTTAAATGACGTCACTACTAATGCATATTTGCCTAAGCTTTACAGTGGTATCAGAGTCATTTTAATCCGTAACGTAGTTAAAATTTTATGTACCAGTTTGCAGAACTTCTGAAATGCCCCTCGTATATGCAATAAGTTATGCAATATTTGCTGAATTTTATGGAGAACTAAGTTTGTCATTTTAAAAATGTTACAATTTTTTTATATATTTATTTATTTATTTATTTTTTTTTTTTTTTTTTACCAAACTGTACTTGAGCAAGATGTGTCATGACCTGACAAATAGAGAATTTTTGTGGGATAACTTATTTAAATTACTTTTATATCCTACAGATTCCACAGTGGTGTTTGGAGTGGGTTAGGTGCCGCTATCAGAAGAAAGGTGTGGCCTGTACCCAGCCTAGGAGGGTGGCAGCTATGTCTGTCGCACAGCGTGTGTCCGAGGAAATGGATGTGGGGCTCGGACAGGAAGTGGGGTATAGCATTCGATTTGAGGACTGCACGTCATCTAAAACTCTATTAAAGTGAGTGGATACCATTTTATGGGCTTTTTTAATACTCCTTTATAAGCACTTAGATAAAAATATATACTGAATTGCATTCTGCTATATTGTCATTCTGAAGTGTAAAGGGGTGTATTCCTGACTCGATTCATAGAGTATTATCATGATTTTTTTTAGAAAAAAAATTAATAAGAGGGCAAAGAGGAGTGAATCTTTATTAGTGAAATTTATTTTGTGCATCAACCTTTTTTATTTCTGAGAACCTGTATGTGAAAAATGAGATATTTATTCCATCCTAAATATTTAGTCAGGTACAAGTCAGTGTATGAAATAGAAAAAATCCCATATATTAGACATACAAATACAAATTTAAATATTGTAGAAAATATAGTTGTAAAGGAAGTGATTTTTATAGTAAGTACATGTGTAAAAGAAATATTTCTCTCTTGACACAGATACATGACAGATGGTATGTTGTTACGAGAGGCCATGTCAGACCCTCTATTAGAAGCTTACGGCATCGTCATGTTGGACGAAGCCCATGAAAGGACACTGGCCACAGACATCTTGATGGGACTTCTAAAGGAGGTGGCCAAACAGAGGACAGATCTGAAAATTATCATCATGAGTGCTACACTGGACGCAGGCAAATTTCAGGTAAAATTAGAGTTAGTTTCAATTTTAAGGATTATCGTCTCTCTGTTCCCTCCTGAAAAAAAATTTTGCTTAAAGTTAATGATTTTTGAAAAGAAATCAAATTTATAATTAAAATGCACACAATTTGAAATCATCTTTACACTTACGAACAATTATATGAACGAATTTTTCCATGTGAGGTTATCTTGCTTATTAGAGGGTCAAAGAACCTTCATTGAAATGCCATTGGAAATTTCAAGAAGGGTCAAAAGCTGGAAAATATGAAACATCTCTTTAAAATATTTTTTTTTTTGAAGTTAAGTTTAAAAATTCATATGTAAAGTTCTGTCAATTGCATATATTCATATATGTAATCTGACTCTGTTTTCTTTTAATTCTAGAACTATTTTGATTTAATCTTACTTTGTTTTCTTGTTATTCTAGAACTATTTTGATAATGCCCCTCTGATGACCGTGCCAGGAAGAACACATCCTGTGGAAATCTTCTACACTCCGGAGGCAGAAAGAGACTATCTGGAAGCTGCCATCCGCACAGTAATCCAGATCCACATGTGTGAGGAAGGACCTGGAGATATCTTAATGTTCCTCACAGGTCAAGAGGTCAGACTTTTTTTAGAATTTGAAATTTTTGCAGGATATGGATGTTTGATCTGTGGATCACCAGTGATTTTTCTACACCCAATTTAGGTCCGAATATCGGCCCTTTCCCCTATCAAAAATTACCGATTTTTTCCCAATTTCGGTTGCTTTTCCCCCCCAGAAAAACCGTTATTGATTTTGTTATATTGAATTTTTTATGTACGACTTATCTAAATTGGAACGCTATTGCTCTCGGTCATTCATACTCTTAAAATAATAGTGAAAAAACAGCAGATCATTTTGTGCATTTACAAGAGATAGAAAAACACATGGATCATGTCAAACTAAATACATCGTAAGAAAGTGTAAGATGCATGTGAACAGGCGAAACATAGCTTTATTTGTAAATCCAAGAACTAGTAGTTCTACAACAAGCATCCCTGATTCCATGAAAATCAAACTGTTTCTACACCCGGCAGATGCAACTAATATTGCAGGGTAATTGAAGCACAATGATTAGGGTGATTTAGAAAGCTAGAAGAAAAATGATTTGTTTTAAATCATGTCAGATTATATCATCTTCAATGGCTATTATGAGTAGGATTTTTTTCTTATGTCTACCATTATGGCAAAAAAAAAAAAAAAAAGAATTGAAATATAGGACGGTCACAACTAATGACAACTTTCAAAGATAAAAAAAAGCTAAAAATGTAGAACTGTGTCTAATTTGTTATTTTGTAGTAAATATTTTGAATAAATGATGTTACATTTACTTATATATTTTGTTTTACCTGTCAATTAAGGTTTATTTCAATCTTATTGATTTTTCCCAATTTTACACAAATGTCGATGATTTTTCCCAATTGTAAAGGCCCAGGTCCCTTTTAAAAAATGTAGAAAAATCACTGATCACTTTTTAGGCATTTATTACCTCCTGGCACCAGGGGCCCGTTTTACAAAAGAACTTACGACTAAGACCAAAATTTAATTTTGTAAATAACTTTTTATTTTACATTGATTTGAAAATGGTCTGAATCTTTTTGAAAAGAAGTTATTGAAACATATTTATGCGAACAATTTTAAAGAGAATCATTAATTTTGCAAGATTTTACAATCAACCAAAATTTTTAGACCTAGTCGTAAGTTGTTTTGTAAAACAGGTCCCTGAGAGTTTCATGAGCTCACAAAGACCTTTTTTTCTGCTGGTGAAAAAAAATAAAGAAAAAGTAATTCTTTGATTTATCATTATCAAAATACATAAAAGCATGTGGTCATATATCCTACTTCCATTTTTTAGAGGTACGTGTTGGTTCTGCTCACAATTATTTTTGTTCAAATGGACTTCTGAGCATGTTCACTGTTCGTTAATATCTTCACATTTTGTTTAGAAACGTTTCTTATAGAAAATACTAATTTTTTCTAAACCGTTTTCTGTACAGGAAATTGATGAGGCCTGTAAAAGACTTCAGAGAGAAATTGACAACTTGGGGCCAGAGGTGGGGGATATGAAATGTATACCACTGTATTCCACACTACCCCCAAATTTACAACAAAGAATTTTTGAAGCCCCTCCCCCTCCTAAACCTAATGGTGCTGTAGGCAGAAAGGTTGTGGTATCGACCAACATTGCTGAGACCTCCCTTACTATAGACGGGGTCGTGTTTGTGATTGATCCGGGGTTTGCAAAACAGAAGGTAAGTGATGAACCTTAATATGTTGACTGCTTTTGAAAAAGAAGTGACTTTGTTTGGGGGAAAAACATTTAAACTTTTGAATACTGTGATGGCTAGTTACATGTAATTCGGATGCCAATAATCCTGTCACTTCTAGACGATTTTTCTATTTTATTTCTTTTTTGCGGGTCCAGATTTTTAGCTTTCAAAGATCTGAATTTTTTAATCCAGTTCCATCATTTTCCAGACAGAACATCTTAATGAGACATCACTGTTCATTTATCAACCATGTTAGGATGAGGAAGTAAAATTTTCTGCATCAATTCTTTGTTCACCGACTTTCATTATAACGGTCATTGAAGCCAAAAGTGATTTTATTTTGTGATACATAGGTATACAACCCCAGAATACGAGTGGAGTCTCTTTTAGTAACAGCCATTAGTAAAGCCAGTGCACAGCAAAGGGCAGGTCGAGCTGGACGAACAAAACCGGGAAAATGTTTCCGTTTGTACACAGAGAAAGCATATAAAAATGAAATGCAGGACAATACATACCCTGAAATCCTCAGGTCAAATCTGGGATCAGTAGTGCTACAGTTGAAGAAACTTGGAATTGATGATTTGGTGCATTTTGATTTCATGGACCCACCTGGTATGATATTTTTGTGTTGATATCTTATGTTTTTAAGGTTTAAATTAATTAGATTATAGTAAAAGTTTGTTTCTGAAGACATTTTATTTGCTGCAAACATACAAAAATGCTGAAAGAAAAAATGTACAAATTTTGGGGGATTTGAAACCCTCTGAAAAACATAGCACTAACAAGGTTTTTTTTTTGTTGCACAGCCCCTGAGACCCTTATGAGAGCCTTGGAGTTGTTGAACTACTTGGCCGCTCTGGATGACGATGGAGAGCTGACTGAATTAGGATCCATGATGGCTGAGTTTCCATTGGACCCCCAGCTAGCCAAAATGGTCATAGCCAGTTGTGATTGCAGCTGTTCTAATGAGATTTTGTCCATCACTGCCATGTTGTCAGGTAGCCATTGTTACATCCGGAGCAAATGATCAATTCTTTTGCTCAGTTTACAATCCTTAGAATTCAGATATGAAGTATTTTAGATGCATTTTGTTTTGATTTGGTTACCACAACTTTATTTTAATGTTTTTGTAACATGATTTTAATGATGCTTTTTTTTTCTTGCTGAGGATTTTAACTCTGCAGTGCACGTAAGATGAAAAATGTCAAATTTAAAATTAAAACAGTTAACTGTCCAATTGGACGTATAGAGTAGATCCGTGCACTGCATAACTTAGAACATTCCTTTTAGTATTGACTTGATGTGATGTCACTAATGGCGATGGGGCTGGGCCGTGTTTTGGCCCCGTTCCGTACCCCCCTGTTTAGTCCCACAGTGCTTTGTTCGACCCACGGAAATGAAGAAAACTGCTGACGAGGCCAAGATGAGATTTGCCCACATAGACGGTGATCATCTAACTCTGCTTAATGTTTACCATGCCTTTAAACAATGTAAGTGGGATTTCTAAATATTTATTGATTTGTAAGAGTAATGAAAAAAATTGGCCTTTTATGAAGAAAATCTTGGTTAATTAATTTACATGGCCTTATTTATTCAAATCGCCACTAAACTTTCTATTACTGTCTTGAGACACAAAGTTTTCATAAGATTTATACTGAATGACATGTAGATCTATTAAGCCATTTCTATAGTCAAGACTGAATTTTTATCATGATATGGGTGCTTAGCTTTTGTTATACCCAGTTCATAGGGACATTATTTAGGCTCTCACACAACCACTCATATACATGGTAGTACCTTCTTACTCTGAAACTGCCCATTTCTAATAAGATTTAATTTTCTCTTTGACAGGCCAGGAGGACCCCCAATGGTGTTACGACAACTTTGTGAACTACAGGTCTCTGAAGAGTGCCGACAACGTGAGACAGCAGTTGGCCCGCATCATGGATAGGTTTAACCTTCGACGAGCCAGTACGGACTTCGCCAGCCGGGACTATTACCTAAACATCAGAAAGGCACTAGTGTCAGGATTTTTTATGCAGGTAAGTAGAGTTGAATGACTTGTTTACATTTAAGGGTCTGATGTAGTAGTTTAGTCACTTGAAAATTGTGATTACATTTCCTTACTGGTCAGTCAAACAGGTTTTGTCTATTTAATGTCATATTTCTATTTTCCCAGTATATAGTACATACTCTGTTTAGGATCTTATGCATCTTTTTTGTGTAAGCTCATAAAGAGCTCACCATTGTCAACTTTTATTGTCCTACCCCCATTTTGCAATTACCTCTGTCAACACCCTAGTCAACTTTTAAGCACTTATCACAGTCAATTTTTATTGGCTGGTCCTAGTCAACTTTTATGAGCAACCCCTGTCAACTTTTGTTGATTAAATTCTGTCACACATTAACTGATCATTCTTTGAACAAAAATACTTTGGATCAGGAACACTTCAGGTTAAAAATCAAACTACGGGTACATATATTTTTCTTGCACTTTTGCAAAACTTTTATTTTAAAATCCCTGGGCTGTCAAAGTTACATGAAATTATTACCCCTTTATATCAATTTTGTTGGCAGGTACTGCTGTATTTATTATAAAATTTTCTAAAAGAAATACTTGTACAGGAAATAATCTATACTCCGTGAACAGCTGTTACTTTTCTAAATATCTTTCAAAATTGTATTACTGCCATATTCTACAAGTCCCATGTGATTATATTTTTCTATGGCATCTGACATTTTTTGTAGGTGGCTCACTTAGAGAGAACTGGTCACTACCTGACAGTGAAGGACAGCCAGGTGGTGCAGCTCCACCCATCTACCTGTCTGGACCACAAACCGGAGTGGGTCCTGTACAATGAGTTTGTACTGACCACCAAAAACTACATCAGGACTGTCACTGACATCAAACCAGAATGGTTTGTTAGAGATTTATTTATTACAACAGTGATGATGTGAAAAGGCCTGAGGATTTTTTATTTGAACCATGCTTAATTTTTATTTTCATCACTTTGTTTTAATTTTGAACAATCCAAGTTTATTGAATGAACATGAATGCTTAGGGATCATCATTTCTTTGTTGACTAATGCTTGTCCAAAAAAAATCCTCCTTTTAATTAAATATCTATACAAATTTCAGCATGCCTTGCAGGGCAAACTTTGACAGTATGCCTTGCAGGGCAAACTTTGACAGGAATGGTCCATTGTAGTCATTTATCCCAATGAGAGTTACTGTATACAGGGAAATTTTCAGCTCCATTTTATTTTCTACACACTGGTGGGCGAATTCATAACAGGGTGAATTCAAAGAAGACATTATAATTTCTTAAACAGAGCTGTGACTGGGCGATTTTTAAAATGGGGCAAAATTGTTCGCAAGTGTGAAAGGGCGAAAACGACAAGGGGCGAAAATAACCCTGTATACAGTATCTCTCTTATCAGCGGTCATTAAACATTAATAAGAAATTTCTGATAATATAGATCAGTAATATAGTTTTTTCTTTACATGCAAAACATAACCTGTTGCCTTACTGTTGATTTTACAGGCTGATCAAAATAGCACCACAGTACTACGACATGAGTAATTTCCCAATGTGTGAGGCTAGAAGACAGCTAGAACGTATCATTGCTAAGATGGAAAGTAAACAGTATCAAGAAGGATTCTAACCTACAACCACAAACAAGTGACAGGCAACTGACAAAAAGTGCAGTGTGTTGGTTGACTGTATTGCTTTCATTTTCATGTGCATTGTGGCTTTTTAAATGGGTTCAGATTTGCTACCGAGGTGAAAATTGTCACTTTTTCTGATCACTGATGAAGACCAAGAACAATATCCATGTTTTAGTGGAAAATAAGACATCATTGTTTTTAAATTCAAAGATACTTGAGACGATTGTTTTTCATGTCACATTTAAGAAATATTGCTGTTAGCTGAAAAGAAAAGCAGTGCCAGGAAATAGTACAAGCCTTTCTTCATTCTTGATTCATAGATGTACTGTTAAATTCGTTGAAGCTATATTTGTTGTAAACCATCCATTAAAACTGAGAACAACAATAAAAAAAATCAGAATATCAGTGTTATATTTGTAGCTTTCAAACAAGTTATGCATTTCTCTGTAAACTCCAGCAGGTGGGGCAGGCCAAAGGAAGAGCAATTTTGTCAAGGTAAATTCTCACAAGATGATTTTCAATGTTGGGACACATGGACTTGGGATAAACCTGTAAAGTCTGGGGGCATGAAAGCAGAGACCCGTAAGCTTTGGTGTCTGAGGTCTTGATGTAGAAGTTATTGCTGATTTTATTATTTTGTTTGGGGATATTATGGTCTTTTGTACTGTTAGCTGCAGCACTGTTGACCTCTTGACAGGTGGTTGATGGAAGGCTCATCATTTTCACT
Organism: Saccostrea echinata; assembly: GCF_033153115.1. Classification (NCBI taxonomy): domain Eukaryota; kingdom Metazoa; phylum Mollusca; class Bivalvia; order Ostreida; family Ostreidae; genus Saccostrea; species Saccostrea echinata. Next base: position 2,102,673 of record NW_026889763.1, on the reverse strand, counting down.
TCCGCTTCCGTTATACGCCCGAGGCGGTTAAGACGGTTGTCTCTTTGGCGTCTCCTCTGAAGTTCTAAAAGGGATCTGGATTTACTTCTGCTCAGCATTGCGTGACTCTCTTGAAGGAATACTGTGTTGAGTTGGGCATTCATGTTTAGGCCTTGACTGAAAATGAAGTGATTTTATTTGATAAACTTGAACCTTGAACAGATTCAAAGTTGTGGAGATAAAGAACTTTTTAAAAGGTTATAGAGTAAAATAGAAAAAAAAAATAATCTACACTGTGTGTGTGTAAAATTCCACCATTATGAAACATGCACACACACTCATGACTGTCTATTTTGATTTTTAGCTGGAGTACAAAATTGTTGGTTAATAAAGAGTATCGTAATGAACGTATGTCCAGCATGCATGATCATGACATTAATGATAGCTGAAGATATTCTAGTGACTTTAGTACAGCTGGGTGTCTCGGAGCTGTCGCCAGGTTCAAAATGTTTTTCGAGATTTTTTTTTTTTTTTTTTTTTTAACGGGGGTGCAATTGCACTCAACGCACCGCTTCCTGATAGCAGCAGAACTGTAGCTCTCCGGAAAAAATATGACAGACCTCCATCCCAATTTTTTTCTGACCAGCGAGCTACAGATCTGCAGCAACCTTCCTGAGAATTTTGCGCCTACAGACAAATGAAGAGTATTTAGAAAGGAGATGGGTGAACATGACGAGCGATAAGCCTATAGTGTGACAAACATGAAGATGAAAAATTAAATTTCAATTATATCAAAATTTTCCTTGATATTTCGTCTAACATTAAAATATACTTAATGTAAAATCTCTACAATTTGCAAAAATCCCTCAAAGATAGAAATTATTTGCCTGTGAAATATTAGACACACACAAAAGCGGGCTAAAAGAATCATTTTCTCATACTATAATACTATTTTTCGATATGAGTGGGTCTCCGCTCCACCTTTTTGAAAGTTAATCCTCAAAGTTTGCATAAAAATATACATTTTTTGGTTACAAAAATATGGAGCAATGACCCACTATACCTTAAAAATATACTTTTATGACGTAACGTTCGCAGCTTTTCGAGAAATACTTAAGTCCATTAAGTCAAGGGTCACATCACAAACATGATTTAAATGCCACATTTCATCAAAACTTGTGTAGTCTAGTGGTTAGCGTGCTAGTCTCGAAAGAAAATGATACTCAGGATTTTTATTGCTAGGGTTCGAACCACACGAATACCTCATTATTTTTTTAAATAAAAGAATAAATTTTGCCGAGAAAATTTTCCTCAAGATAGTTTTGTTTATCATAATTTCATAAATTTCAATAATGAGAACTTTACTCTAAATACTAAATTCACAAACTGAACATGATTTTTATATATCTGAAGCTATAGGCTTTCTGCACGCTATGTTCGCCCATCTCCTTTTATGTTTTTCTTTATAATTTCAGATTGACTAATTGATATGTACACTAAGGGTCAATAGTATTTCCGAACTTTTTTTTATCCGGCCACTACAAACCTATTTGAAAAATTTTATATTTATTGATGTCATTAAAAAATTTTCACACGCGTGCGATATGCAGAATTGATGATTTATGATAAAAATTAATTTTACCTGATATTTCATGTATTTCATGATTTAAGAATCAATTATTAGACTTGTAATTTTGATTTACAATTTATTTAAGGTCAGACGACACGTTCCTCAATAATATATAATTTTCCCAAGAATTTGTCATTGAAGTATTGCTACTTGCTTGCAAACAAGTTTCCGCACAAAAAAATTAAGTACCTTATCTGGCGTTTGTGCAAGATACCAGAGGGTGGTGTTTCTATATGATCATTTGAATGGTCAATATCTCTATTTTTGTTGTATTTATTTTCTAAGACATTTTGAAAACGGTTAGAAATCACAAGATAATGTAAATATTATGATTTTTTCTATATATTACGAAGAGAAACAACACAGATAGTTGAGGAGCGTGTCGTGAAACAAACGAAGCTCAAATTCATTATCGTAGTGACTGTTAAAACCAGAAGAAAAAAAAAAAAACAAATTCAGGCGCGGATCCAAGATTTTGCATGAAAGGGTGTGCTATTAGATGGCAAGGGGTCCAAGTACCGCCGAGCGGATCAAGATCAGGACAAGGACTATTGGGGGGGGGGGGGGGGCTTGCGTAAGCTCTCTTTAAAAAAAAGCCTTTGTTACATCAAAGTATGACAGTGAAAACTGTTGTTTTTTTTTGTCTTTTTTTTGTTTTGATTTTGTTTTTGTTTTTGTTGTTTTTGTTTTTGTTTTTTTGTTTTTTTTTTTCGGGGGGGGGGGGGTTTGGTTTTGTTTTGTTTTGTTTTTTTTTTTTTGTTTGTTTTGTTTTGTTTTAGAGGGCATGAACGCTGATAGCGCCCTATTCTCTTTAGAGAAGTGGACAGGCTTTCGCCTAAATCCACGTGGATGTTGGCGAAAGCTAGTTAGAATAATCTAACTGTGTCTCGGGACAGGCCCTCACCACATTAAACCGGGTCCGTAGGACATCTATCATTTTAAAGATAGAACATTCTATCTAGGCGAAATCCTGTCCACTTTAAAGAGAATAAGAGCGCCCGCCTGAATCCGCTCCTGAAATATCAGCTTTTGATCTAGACAATGGTGCATGATTCGTGAATTTTTCTTTATATTGAAAGCTGTTAGTAATGCTTTTCAACGATCGCATAATCTCGGGTCTTTCTGTAAGAGGTCGGAAAAACAACGTTTTTCCGCTAGTCGGAAAGGCCCGAGAAGTTGCGATTGGCTTTTCAAGTGAAGTTTGTAATATAGTAAAAATTCTGTGCGGAAATACTTTTGACTCTTGATTGTACATGCAATAATAACGTAAATGTCTACAACTAACTAGCACCGGAATCTATTGGGAGGAGGAAAGGAGGGTATACCGTTGAAGCCTTGTCCGAAATATCTACTGTAACTTTCTCCAGGCTTGTCACTGACTGGGACGTCAAAAAATACCTGGATAACGTCAGTTTTATGTCGAACCAAGGCGACACTAAACCTCCTTCATCATTGAGATCATGATTTAATCGCATTAAAAACTTTATACTAATTCATTCATGTTTCCCACATTGTGATAAAAAACACTCCCATTTAGGGAAGCATATAACAAAACGATTTAAAGAAAAATATCTTACCTGTATTATGTATATTTTCACATGTAGCACCGTTACGTTTGATTTAACGTTTTGTGACGTCACAATCTAAATGCATCATATGAAGTGCTCTAATGATTCTAAAATGAAATGAAAATCACAACTAACCTAAAATGCTTTCTGAATATTGGTAGATTTCTTTTCACTCTAGTCTAACCCCCCCCCCCCGTTTCCTGCTGTGAAAGTGCTTTTGCAGCAAAAATGCTACTATAAAAGCCTATACCCACCCATCCCCCCCCCCCCCCCCGATATTATTGAGTCAGTTTTCCTTTATCACTTTTAAAAGTTTTTCTTTTAATCAGTACTATCCTTTTGCAAGTAAATACCCTTTCCTTTCCTTTGAAAATTTGGGATTTGGTATTACTAGTAAATCGCAGATTCCCTCCCCCCCCCTCTCTCTCTCTCTCTCTCGCGAAAATTCGGTAGAAGATTGCACTTCTTGTTCATAACCTCCCATCACTGAAGAGCGAAGAGGACTGAAGCCAAACTTGAAAAGTGGGGTGCAACTTTTTTTAAAACCAAATTTTATTAATACATTGACATAATACCACGATTTAAATGTGCCGCAATAACAAAAAAAGGGGGCAGCCACCCTTTCAATGAACACTTTCAACAGTAAAAAGTTAATTTTGGAAAAAAGTGGAACCCTCCCCACCCCCTGATACTTAGTGCCTGTAATAAGTTCTACACGAAAAATCTTTGACAGAGTAATGTTCAAATATACTGAGAACATATATCTATAACACCTAGTATCGCAAAAATTATTATACAAACTATAAGCTGGGTTTATGCGAAATCATTCAACAGTCACCCAGCTGATAGAAGTGTATCATGTGTTGCTGAATTTAGATAATAAAGAATGTGACATTAGCAAGGCATTCGACATTGAAAGGTTTTAAAATATCAACTAGGAAAATATGGATTTGTGAAGTTCTTGCCTGGTTAATAACTATCTTTCCATCGATCACAATAGGTCAAAAATTTTAGTGGGAATTGCACAAAGCAAGTTTAATATTAATTTCTCTCACTCGGATATCAAGAACAGAAGATGGAGTTCACCAGGACTATGTTCTTCGGCCTCTACTGAAATGACCTACGATGTGGTCTCCTGGGCTTTTCTAGGTTATTTGCAGATGATAAATTCGTGTCAAACAGTTCCAAAGATTTGCCGAAGTTGGATACATATGAGAAATGTTTATACATACTAATCACGATTAAGAAAAAAAAAATAACGATACATATACATGTAATAGCTTGTGAAATTCAATTCTAGCAACACTTTAATATTAATATATGGCAGCGATGAAGATGAAACATCTAATTTAACTTCACTTCGTGTCAGACAGTCAACATATTGCCCTTTCACCTTGTCACTGTCATCCTGGGCTTACATTTTCGAACTCTGATAAATACAAACCATATTGATAATATTATACAAAAGGCTTCCAAAGAAATTGCAATCCTTCGAAAATTGCAGTCGTATCATTAAATTGTTAATGAACCGCGACCTCAGCGCTAAATGTATATTACATTTAACTAAGACCACTCTTTGAATATGCATTAGAAGTATGGGACAGGATCTCCGCAGCTGACTCTGAAAGAATGGAAAATCTTAAGTTAGAAGCTTCACATACTGTAACTTGCCTCCCACACAGGATAGGAAACACTTGTCTATAGTCGAGAAAAGAGGTACATGTAGTTATGCTTCATGACATCTTTTAAATAGAACATGATCTCGCAACAGAGTATTTAACTTTCCTTCTGAAATTTCACAAACTATAGTAACTCAATATGATTTGCATAATTAGAATAATATAGTCAAACGTACCTCAACGTCACAGGTATTCGATTTTTAAAAACATTTTCTCTCCCCCCCCACCCCCCCCCCACCCCAATAATTTTGCCGATAAATAGAATACTATAGAAAACATAGCTACTATATGCTTGAGCCCCCTCAATAATAACGTCTGATGACTTTTTTTTTTCTTGTCAAGGAATTTTGGTAGTTGATAGTGCCCCCCCCCCAACTAAAAATGTATGGTTGTGCCCCCTCAAAGTAAAATTGCTTCCTACGGGCCTGCTTTATTAATCTAAAAAATTCTTAGTACTATATAAAACAGTTATTACTATTTTAGCAAAGGATTTTTTTTTTAATTTTAAAGAAATTGTTTAAAACGTCAAGTTAGTGTAATTTTTTCCCTTAAAATCAGCTAGCAGACTACATTTCCCTATTCAGATTCTTATCCTACTCCTTTTAATAGCATGCTATATGCCGGCTATTTGAAACGTTATGTTTTAAAGTATGTTTAACAGTAACAATTTATTTCAAAGGACTATTAAATATTTACAATGCTTTTTATACTCAGTGAACTGTAACGTGTATTTAAATCAATATATATATACACAGACATAAACAATATCAGCAATGGCTGAACACAGCAAGGACCGAGAAATGGAATTGATTTTGACAGCATTGGGATTTGAGGAGTCTGTTTGTAAAATGAAACAAGCTGAGGTTCTAGCTTCTGAGAGAATTAAAAACGCTGTCTTGGCCCCAAAATTCTCCACCGTGTACACTGGAAGTTCAGCGGAAGGGTTTAGTGGTGACAGTTTCTTGAAAAAATCCAAAGCCGATTTCGATATTACGATTTCTTTCAATCGAATACTGCATATAGTTGACGATGGCGACGATGCAACAGACTTGGATGCAAAAATTCCTTTCATTGTCAAGATGTGTCATGAGAGTGTTCCACCGGGCTACACAAAACTGGAGGCAATGATAGATGAAGAACTGGCCTTGTCATCGAGTCTGGTTGTGAAAGATGAAAATCGACTATTTTTATCGAGTTCCAAAGCTCTGTCCACACTTATGCCATCACATCGAAAAATTGTCGGAGATATTGATGATAAGTATGAAAAATATGTGTCATTTGAAAGACACGATCCAGCAAGTACTGTAGTATTTAACTGTTCAAATGTCGGATATGCAAAAAGAGATTTGGTTTGTGCCTTTTCTTGTCGATTCTGGCCAAAACGAGAGATAGAGTATGGCCCACCAAGGAACTCATAGTTATGATAACACAAGAAGGATGTCATTTAGTCCCAAAGGGATTTTCCGGGAGTGAATCAGAACATCTCGAATGGCGATACTCTTTTGTGAAATCAGAACGAAAACTTATGTGGCTGTTTAATGATTGTCAACGCAAATGCTTCGCATTATTGAAATTTCTTAACAAAGAATTTATAGCTAAATATTTTGATAGAGAGACTCTGACGTCATATCATCTGAAGACTGCCATGTTATGGGTTCTCGAAGAAACAAAACCGACGGATTGGACAACAACAAACATTTTGAAATGTCTACAACTTTGCTTCATAAAATTATTGAAGTTTGTGCACAATCGACATTGTCCACACTATTTTATGGAGAGCCCTAATCTATTGGACGGAGAAGTGTTCACAGAAGATACGTGTCAAAAATTAAGTGACGTCATTACAGCAATTCTAGAAAATACCCTGTCAGCATTACAAAAGTGTTCAACCATTCACAGTCTCCATAATTGTTTGACTTCATTAGATTTTGAATACCTCCATCGTTGTCACATGAGTTTCCAATGGTTTATGTGGTGTTCTAGACAATTTGACGAGTTAGTAACTATGTCCGGGGTGAAGTTTTGGAGAACAATGATGGGACATTACAATGTCAACAAGTCAATGGGTTTCAACACAAGCCTTATGGGGTACCTTCAGTTAATGAATAATGATCCTTTTCCAAGGTTGTATTCTAGACCATTTGCAAGGCTGAATCATACTTTTATAGGAATCCTTAATCATATAGAGATATCCAAAATGATTCCATTGGACGAGGAAGACTTTGAAATTCGAAATCTTTATGTAGAAGATGCAAGGGAACACTTTGTTAAAGGCTTTCAAGGTCATTCCATCACCCCAAAACTCAGGCTTGTAAATTTTGAGTTAATGATGAAAGAAATTGATCGTGCTGATCAGGTTTTAAAACAAATTGATCATGAAAATGTTGCTTTATATGGAGAGAAAGAAATTAAAGTGAGGATGACAGCGTTGGAGGAGGAATTCTTAGTCCTTATTTCTGATGAACTGGAGAAACAGTCATTAGAACCAGCCGAAGCCGAAAGACGGAAAAAGTTCGTAGAATGTACATGCAGGATTGCGCAAGGAATATTTGAAAGTGAAGATATAGATCAAATGGAATATCTGCTCGAACTCGACAACAATTTCCTAGAATTTCGACCGTTATCTTGGTTGTCGGCAGACGTAATATTTTTGCCGGAAGAAATCAACTGTGTACCGTTTCCTTTTCAATTAGAATTAGCGGCACTCAACGCTTCATCATCCTGTGATGGCATCAAATACCACCCCAAAATTCTGACACTTGCTCTGAAGTGTTTGATCAGTGATGCACAGGACGACAGCTTGTCTGCCAAATTCTTCTGCAGACAAATTCTGACTTCTCTTGAAAGTATCGGAGAGGAATACCACGTTCTAACCTTAAACTTAGTTGCTTGTCTGTTGCTGAAATTGAATGATTTAGATGGTGCATGGGAAACGGTTATTAAAGCTATAAGTTTGTCAAACTTAAACAAGTCTTCTCTTTGGTTAATTGGCTTACTTTTGTCCAAGAAATTTTGATTGAAATCGTTGCTACTTACTTCATTATGTGCTTATAGAATATTGTGCTTCGCTATTTGTCATTAGGATACCAGTATCTTGGTTTAGTATTTTCGACTGATACTCCTTTTATGTAAATGTATCGGTCGAAAACGATATATTTAAAAACAGCTTATAACAAAAGGAGTACATTTTCGATAGCATGTAGTACACATTAAAATACTAAAATAGGAAAAAAGGAAAAAATGGAAAGGGGGGGGGGTTCCAGTCCCCAAGTTCCTATGCCTTTTCATGGCCAAGTGATCTCATAATGTTTATATTATATATGATATGATATGCACGTGTAAGGTCAAGGTTAATATGCTGTCTATATAAATTATTTAAGTTTCACCAATCTTCATTGTGCAAGGACTCATTATGTATTATGTAATGTGGTCATTATATATATGTTGTATAGGTTGCAAAGACTCATTGTTCATTATCTTTTTGTTTTAATTTATATGTCATCTTATATCATACATTATATAATTGTCACTTTATGCTGGAACACCAAGAATAAAACATCTTAGAAATATACATTTCATCTTGGTCATATATTTTCAGAAATTATCACTATAGAAACCGACCAAAAAGCCTTCGTTACAATTCTATGAGCAAGGAATAATGGTCATTTATCTCAGTTAGAGTTATCTCTCTTATCAAAGGGGCGGTGAACCTTAAATTGTTATCAATATCCCCCCCCCCCTTTTCAGTACTTTTGAAAAAAAAAATTGATAGTTGCTTCTTTTTTTTTTTTCATTTTCCAGCTTTTAAAGCTATACATGGCGTATCTGAGCTAAAAATTTGGATTTCTTGTCGGCTCATATTTACAAGTACGCACTTTAAACATGCACTTAAAGTCTAAAGCTATAATGGTCATTATTCAGACGAAAATCACGAATGGATGTGGACGATGACCCTAACCAGCACGAATTTTTTTTTGAGGGGGGGGGGTATTTATTTTATTTTATTTTATTGTTGACTGGCATATAAATATTCTCTACTGAGAAGTTGATGGCTCGTTTAATACTCCCCCTCAAGGGGGGGGGGGGTATAAACGAGCCATCAACTTCTCAATAGAGAATAGCATATAAAGTACTCTATAACTGCCTGGTTCATGTTTAACTACTACTATTAGGATCAAACCATAGAAGAAAAAAATTAAAAGGCGTAATAACGAGAGAGAGAGAGAGACATAATATCTCGAATTGAAAAGGCGTTGTATCGCCAACGCGAAAACTGGCGTAATATCGCTTTTTGAAAGCCGTTATTACGCCTATCAAAAAGGTGTTATAATGCCCTTGGAAAAGGCATTTTGCGTAGGAAGCGCGCAATACCAGTGTCTAAAGGGTGTCCAAAAATTGGCCTATATCTCGGCTTTTCAGAAATGGATTCAAAGACTGAAAAAATGCTTAAAAAGTTCAAGGAGAATATTTTGAAGGAGTGGGATAAGCTGTATACCTGTGATATTTTTGTTGAACAAAATACAGCGAATGTATATTCATTATTTTTCAATACCCCTACTCATAAATAGAGCAAGTTGACGATTGGAAAGTTGCAGTCATATTGTTCAAAATTTAGTTGGCCAAGAACATCTTTAGTCAGTAAAACATCTGAATATAAAATAGAGGAGGCAGACTGTGCAGGGCTTTTATTTTGATTTCACTGGGATATAGAGTAGCCACATATTATTTATAGATAAAACGTGTTCAGTATATATATATATATATATATATATATATATATATATATATATATATATATATATATATATATATATATATATATATATATATATATATATATATATAGTTTTTCCATAAATCTGCTTCATAGAAATATAAAAACAGGTCGACTGATATAGGAACGCAATTAATTTCTATCGGAATTCCAATCTGATTAAAATCAGATCCTTTGATCCGCTCATATAGATCGCTACACAAGGCTTGTGTAGCGATCTATGTGAGCGGATCAAAGGATCTGATTTTAATCAGATTGTCGGAATTCCAACAGATTGTTAATTGGAAGACCTGGTCTCCAAAGACTACATACATGTTGTCAACTAGGAACCCCAGTATCCTTTTAATAATAGTAACTTCAGAGTGTGTAGAACAGAATGGTTTTTATCAAAGTGATTTTGTAGATGGCCACTCACAATACAATGTATATGAAAATTTCCGAATTCAATTTTCTTGAAGAATATTGCCCATGATGTCAAAAAGCCTGATCTTAAATTTGAAATGGTGCATTGAAAGTGTTGAAAAGTCATATGTCTTGATATTATTGATTTTGGAAAAAATGTGATTCCAAATTTTCTGAAAGATCTTTAATTGGAGCTTTTTAGGGATCCATATCTGATTAACACGACTTCTTGAATATGCGGTAGCACATTACATCTGAATTTTTAATTCATGTTGATATGATATATCTAGATAATTTTCTTTTTCAAAAAAAGATAATTCTTTGTATGTAATTTTAGCCGAAGGCTAATGAGCTTTTCTGATCGTACGTCAGTCTGTCTAGCTGTCCGTCTATCTATAAACTTTTCACATTTTCGACTTCTTCTCAAGAACCACTGGGATAATTTCAATCAAACTTACCACAAAATATTCTTGTGTGAAGGGATTCAAGTTTGTTCAAATGAAGGACCACGCCCTCTTCCAAGTGGAGATAATTAGTGAAAACATTAATAATCTTTTGAAAATCTTCTCAAATACCACTAGCCAGAAAATATCAAACTTATGTTTAATCATCCTCAGGTCTGTAGATTCAAATTGAATTTTACATAGGAATGCATAGGAAAACATTTTCCTCTTAAGAACAGAAAATCCGTAATTAGTCATATTAATACAGAAATATCATCGGGTACATGCAGAGTAGATTCAAGTTTGTTCAAATCAAGACCCCCAAGGTAGGGCGGGGCCAGAATGGGCAATCAAACTTTAACATAGGATCACATAGGAAAAATCTTTAAAATCTTCTTCACAATAATAGCAATGCCATGATTAATCATACATGTATTTATATGGAAGCATCCTCAGGTAGTGTAGATTCAAAACATCATCACCACCGGAGGGGGGGGGGGGCACATTAGGCAAACAAAGTTTTTACATATGATTATATAGGAAAAAACTTTTAAAATCTTCTTCCTAAGAACAGCAAAGTCGTAACTGGTGATATTTAGAAAGAGGCATCCTCAGGTAGTGTAAATTCAAATGATGACCCCCAGAGATAGGGAAGGACAACAATTGGCAATCTAAGTTTTACAAAGGAATATACATGTATAGAAAATATCTTTAAATTTTTTTTCTGAAGAACGGCAAATCCATATAAGTAGTCATATGAATAGAGAAAGATCATCGGGTAGTATGTATTTTTTCAAGTTCGTTTAAATCATGATCCCCAAGGTTAGGGTGGGGTCACAATTGTCTAAGTAATGCATAGGAAAATATACATATAGGATACTGTGTCTGCCATTATCCGTTTGTGGCACTGCATGATTCGGAAGATGACCTTTTTCCCTGTATGATGCCCATACGCGCTTGGACTGATCCTAGCGCTTAAAGCTTAAAATAGTAAACAAGCTCCATCTATGATATCAGCAAATCAGTGATCAAGCGATGAGCTGACGTAGATAGAATGCAATCTTCACTTTCTGTAACTGTGTATCGTTGTGCAAAAAAAAAAGTTTAAAAAATATTTATTTACCTGAGTTACATGAAACAAGTTTTTATTCTGAAGTTAAGAAATTTCTTTTGAACGGTTCTCTTTGTTTGAGAATGAAATGTGAAGATAACAAATAATAATCATGTCGAAAGTCAAATTGAACAATACAGATTTTGAGCAGAGCAAACATGGACCTTTGAAACATCAGAGGTGGGATTAGATGCCATGGACGAGTAAGCATCTCCTGTCAACCAGTCATACCCATTCCGTGCCCCTTGTCATGTTAGGGTAAACGTAGATTGTCAGTGTCAATCACTGTCGTTAAAATATGTACAAACAGGAAACTTGAAGTATTCCTTTATATAAAATAAATCATAGAAATTGTGACTACTCTTTATTATGGTTACATGTAATATAAAAAGGAAGTATATAAATGCATTAAATTTTCAGTAATAAAGTAAGATGTTTACACAAGGATTGAACAAATCGAGTAATTGAAAAAAAAAATTTCTCGGAGGCCAATGTTCTAGCATACTATTTGTTAAACTCTGAAGCCAATGCTTTCAATCGTATCATGTTAATGATCTTTTTGGCAAGGTTGTAGGCATCATTGACAGAGAGAGCAATTTTGGCAATCAGTGCAATGCCATCTGTTGCAAGTGCGGCAACAATCATAGTGGCAACCAGTGCGATATTTTTGATTCGTTCCATCCATGACATTTCCGAAAAAGCAATTTTAACAACTTTCCAGAATATGCCAAAAGAATAGGTGTCTTTCAGTAAATTGAAAATGGCTTTTGCTTTTCCCCATGCATTTCCTGCTGCCCAGGTCTCAACAAATTCATCTATGATTCTTCTGAAAGCCGGCTGTTGCACCACTGGTAGGATTTCTTCGATTATTTTGCGCATCAGGGCCTCATCGTAGCTTACTTTAATTCCAATGGCACCGAGAACCAAAAATACACTTTCAATGAAAATGCTAGCTATTTGGTAAATAGTCGCAGCTGTGATGGCTTCTATCGAGCTAAGCTGTATGGGCTCAAGGAACTTTCGGTTTCCACGCTGAAAAGTTGCTGCAGTGCTCGTAATATCCATCGTAAATGTTTCTTGATCGACGTATTCAGATATTTTCCTGTAATCATCCTCTGAGAGAAGCTTTCGGACATTTCCTCGCAATTCTGCATCTGAAAGTTTGGAGATATCAGCAAGACGGCTCGTCAAGCTAGCTTCCTTTAAAGCGCAGTTCCTCATTAACTCTTCTATTTCCCTACGCTCGGCACTTGAACATTCTTTTAGGGAAGGTTCCACGATTTCTAGTGCAATCTTTAGCACACCATCGACGATAGTAGCTGCAAAGACAATAAACGATCCAATCGTTTCATTTATAACTAAACTTGATTCCCTGTTAGCAATTATATACAATATTGAAATTCAATACTTCTTTAGAACATGCATAAAATTCACCAGAAATTTACCATAAATACTTGAAGACCTAAACTTCTACATGCTGCGTTTTACATTATATATATATGCAGTATATAATGTACAAACTTTAATTGATGGATAACTTACTCATTTCTTTTCAAAACATTTTCTAAAAATCTTAATAATGCAATCATTTATAAAGTTAAAGTTTTCTCTCTAACAAAATAATAGATACATTGAATTGGAGCAGCCATCTTCTCCATTGTTGGTTCCTAAAATAATAAAATATTTTTTTTAAGATACTGATTTAAATAATCCAATCATTAAAAAAAAAAAAAAATAAGCACTTGAATAATATTTATGTACACCACCACATATTTTTCTTAAGTAAATTGCAATATAATCTCTTCATCGAAACATTTATTTACTCATAAAAGGATTTTTTTTTCTGTATTTGATTCGTATAAATTTATATTAAAAAAAGTCTTAATGATACATTTTTGAAAAAAACCTAATCTATGCTGAACTGATAAAAAAATTACTACCTTTTTTCCAGTTCCTAGGTTAAAAGATTGTACTTATCTTTGAAATCTCAGCAGATGTGATCGTTTATATATATATAGCAGTTATGTTGTAAAATGCCGCCTACTAAATCTTAAGAGGACTGGTCTAATTCTCATTAGTTGTATCAACATCCAATGAAAAGACACTTTAAAATTACTTTTATTCTTATTCCATCTGTTTCTTTTCAATAATGGACACATTTTGTCATATGGCATAAATGGAGATAAAAAACAGTATTCAAGCTCAATGTCTATTAAAACAATACAAATCGGGAGCAAAGCAAACACAGACCTCCAAACACATCAGAGGTGGGATCAGGTGCCATGGAGGAGTGAGCATCCCCTGCCGACCGGTCACACCCGCCGTGTGCTCCTTGTCATGATCGGGAAATAAAGGAAAAATCCGTCGACAATTCATATGTTAAAAAAAAATTAAAGAAAATTTACCCGCTTACTGAAATATTCTCATTTTGTTTACTTCCATACTATCCCCTCCCAAAGAAGTTGAAAGGGATATAATAACGTGCTTGTGAGTGATTTAGCTGGTGAGTTCCTTCGTAATAAAAGTAATACAAGGAATGAATGCAATTTAATGGAATGCTAAATTATATAAATAATTTTCTTATTCTGACGTGTTTTCCGTCATATTTGTATTGCAAGAAAAAAATGAATAAAAAAAATAAGATACATTTCTATTCTTTGAAATAAGAATACTAAGATTTCTCCAGTCAGGTTCACTTTCCTCGACTAGAACTTACTGGTAATATCAGCGGTAAATATACCAGAAATTTAAAAGTTTTAGGGCTTATGCTGCATCTTTTGCTAAGTAAATAGGGATGGGGATGCTCCGTTTGCGGTGTCCTTGTTCTGCATAATTTATAACTATGAGTATCTTACGTTTTTAAGAGATTATAATAGCAATTCACATCTTAATTGCAAAATATGTCAACAAATACATGTATATCAAGTGCTAAGGAATAAGAATCCCTATCAGGGAAATTTAATAATTATAGAAAATCAATAAATAAATTGATAGGGGAAGATATGTTGTTGAAAACATGACAAAAAGATCAACCAAAAAATAAGTAGTCTTAGACTATTTATCTATTAATTTGTCTATGTATGCCAGTGTTATGTACACTCCAAGGTGTCGATCGCTTTTACCATCTTAACACAACGGTAATTCAACATGAAATAAAATAGTTATGAAGATACATGCATGTAAAGAACCGTAATTAAGCCCAAAAGTCCAATTAAACAATAGAAATTGCTAGCAGAGTAAACACAGAGCTCTGAAATTAGAGGTGGAATCAGGTGCCATGGTGGAGTAAGCATCCCCTAACATTCGGTCACACCTGCCGTCTGGATAAATAGAAAAATCCGTAGAAATTTCAATGTAAAAATAATTGTGTAACATTTTTTTACGAAATACTTTAGTCAACATTCGACCTAACGATCCATTGTTCATGTATTTGAAAAAAAAGGTCATTGTATCGACCACAGAATTTCCGAAATGTTGACATTGATCGAAATTATTGAAATCCTTGTATCATCTACTTATTTGTCAGTTGTCTGTCTCTTTTTAGAAATTGTTAGTTTGTAGAATATGATTTTGTTTATCGAATCAATCAACCCCATTTGCAGTTGATAATGGTAAATTGCTACATAAATAAGTTGATGATAGAAAAATGCACGTGAAGTATTCCTTTTATATCATGATTTTCCCTGTCAACAGAGGAATGATTAGGCAAGAGAGCAGACTGTACGCCAGATGAAGGGTAGGTCATCACGTTTATCATAAAGTTTAGTTGTTGTGTTTGTCATGATCACTGTCTTTCTCTAGTAAAACATCCAAATATCAAACAAATGTGTCAGACTCTGTGGTATCTTTTATTTCGAGTCAAATGGCATAAATCGAATCAATATAGGAATAACAATGAATATTGTAGATATATCTTAATGTCAAATTTAAGGCCAAAGCAAGAGTCTTCTTTTCATGTAGAAGTTTATAACTAAATTCTGCGTCATAAGAATGCAACAACATGTCTGCTAATACTGCTGAAACTACAATATACGTGTACAAATCCAGCACAATATAAAAAAAACTGTCCTCTCCTGATCTTCAACTAACAAAACGACTAATTAAAAATATAGGAAAGTTTGTCTAATGTTTTCTTGTTTATTTTTTTATGCAAATGATTTATCAATTTTATAATTAACAGTAATTGATTATCATAGGGGAATGATCAAAGAAGAATGACTTCTTTCAAAGTACAATAAAAATTTTCCTGCATCATCAACAGAGCCCTGTCCTAGCACCAAACCCCTTTTCCAGTGGTCATGAATTTCACAAATCCGGTAAAGCACCCTTGCGTATTACAACTATGTGCTTGTGCAGTACCCTGCAAGATGACGAAGAGCACAGAAGACTGAATTTTTGTTTGGTTTTTGCTCAACTTCCGAGGCCCTGAGAGAGGCCCTTTCTTCTTGTTCCTCGTCATCCCCTAAGGTTTAGTTATCGGAACGACTTAGAATCACATTTACAACTGTCAGGTCCATGTTATCATCATAATTATAGTCGTTAAAACAACTGATTAATAATTACATCATCTGCTCCTCAACATATAATTCGTCCCGAATGATATTGTTACATGTACACATTTAACATTCCCTTATACATGCATGCTCTTGGCTTGTTGTGCTTTATATTGCACTCCTTCTGTGAAGTTAGTACACAAAAGATACATGTACATATAAAATTATGGTCTTTCTTGTCACCTGCACTACATGACTAGAGAACTTCACATCTCCAGCTTTTAACAAATCGGACAATATCTGGAATCTTTACGCTTTTTGAACTTTTTCCTCACCTAGGTTTGCCCTAAAACAAACAAACAAAAATTTAAATTCAAAGTTATGATATTGTAATTGATAACATGGGCGGATACAGGATTTGTGATTAGGGAGGCGTGGATAACTTCGTTCAGGCAGGGGGTCTGGGGGCCGCCTTAAGGCCCCCAGTGGGGGCCCAGGGGGCGAAGCCCCCAGAAGCTCCTGGGTTTTCGTGTATTTTAAGAGTAAAACCAGGCACAAAAATAGTGGTATTGGTTAGTTATATACTTAAGTATGGCATTATTAATATTAGTCATATCATAGTTTGAAAATTTTAGGGGGGGGGCGTGCGCCCCCCACGCCCCCCCTTAAATCCGCCAGTGCTTTCATATATAATGTATAGTATCATATCCACGCTCTGAAATTGGTAAAGTTGACGAAAATTCTGTGCAGGACAAGTATGATATTTGCATTTTAAAACCCCTTAATCCATTTTCTGCCCGGGGGGGGGGGGGGGGTCAGTCCACTAAACCCCTACCAGGGCTCTGTTTAACTTTTGGACCTACTGGGGGCTTGAAGCGGCCCATAACCCCGGACCCTATGGTTTGACTCTATAGAATGTATTTAAAGTCAAGCTACGCCCCTGTCAGAATAATGCAGCTATGATGCGTTGAAGTAATTTCTCACATCACTTGTAAAACTGCATTGTTCGGTAATAAACTGAGAAAACAATACACACGCGCACACTGCAATGTGCGCGTGTGTATTGTTTTATAAGTTTATTACCGAACAATGCAGTTTTACAAGTGATGTTTAAAATCACTACAAGGAATTTACTTATAAATAACTTTTAGTCCATATCCACGTTATTATAAAAAGAAGAAAAACAAGTCACCGGCACAATAAATGTTCATATATGGTAACTAGTCGGACGAGTGTTTGGATTTCTTACAGAACTACAAATTTCAGATTAGATGTTATATATTAAGATTTTAACACACAATTACGTTTTGTACAGTATTTTCAATTTTACGTTTACAAATTGCTTTAAATTAATCCTTGTACTTTCTTTAAATAGTTACATGTACATTAATGAATAAAAACGTCCAATAAATATTTTAAATTTCCCTCTGTTTACGCGGTGCTTAGCATCGGAGTCGTCATAACTCTCAGAATATTGACGGACAGACTAGATAAAGTCTACAAAAAATCAAATAAATAAAAATAATAATGAAGATAAATAAATAAAATTAGAGAAAGAGAGTATATACGAATTAAAAAGTAAATCATATTCTTTTTAAATAGTTGTACACAAATCAAGATTAAAAGAATAGAAATTTAAAAAAAAATTATAATAATAAGAAAACCATACATTTTTTGCAAAATTCTACTATTTAAAATCAAAGTGGATCTTTCAAATTTAATTCTATGTCATTTATATAGGACTAATACATTTAATAATTATAAATGAACATGAAGTACATTTAGGGGATAGATTCGTTAAATAAATCAAGTAATTTATTATATTTCGTCGATTTCAAAGATTTAATAGTCTTTTAATTTTTAGGAACTAGATGATCTTTTCAATACACACTTTGGGTTGGAATCAGCTGCCAATTCACACTCAGATTTTGAGGAGGATCGTTCAACAAGCGATCAGGACGATACACCCTCTGATCCGAATAGATTAGACCGAATACGCAATTTTGTTCTCTCTCAATCAGGAAATGAATTGTCTGACTGTGAGAGTGAAATTGAAAATGACACCCCTTCAGAACTGAATGACATTAAACAAAATTGTAAATGTGGTCAGCGTTGCTTTTCAAAGTTTGAGAATTCCGTAATTCTTGACCATGTATTTAATGTTAGAGAAATGGAAAAAGATGTAAAAGATTTATACATCATGGGTTCTATTGGCATTGCCGGGTCATCTGTCACTCGAAAAGGATCAAGAGTCCGGAACTCGTACCACTACAGTTTTAGAAATGTGAAAATTTGTAGATCGACTTTCCAGTGTTTATTTGATGTCGGGAAAAAGTCTCTCTCTAATCTCTTGAAACATTATTCAGCAAATGGGGCCGTCCCTAGACGACATGGAAATCATGGAAGGAAGCCGAAGCATGCAGTCAGTTTTGACGATGTACAGAGAGTGGTAAATTTCATTTTGGGCTACGCCGAGGAACACGGCCTCCCTCAGCCTGCAGCCCCTAGAGGTAGGGATGATGAGCCTCCCATTTTTCTTCCTTGTAATTCGACGAAGAAAGCTATTCATGGCCAGTACAAGTCGGCATGTGATACAGATGATGTAAGGAAAGTAGAGTACCACACATTTACAAATATATGGAACTCCTGCTGTTCACATATTAAAATATGCGGTCCTCGATTTGATGTTTGTCATAAATGTGAATTGCTGAGGAAGAGGGTACTTGATGCAAGATCAGAAGAGGACAAATTAGAGGCCTTAAGAGAATTTCAAAATCACATCGATATAGCACAGAAGGAAAGATATCTCTACAAAAAACTGGTTAAAGATTCGCTGGAAGAATTGCAAGACATCGATCGCCTGGAACACCATAACCAACCGTTATCCTCTGATATGACTAAAGTTCACTATACGTTTGACTTTAGCCAAAGTGTTGCTTTGCCTCATCATGCACGTCAGATGGGACCCCTATATTTTCTTACTTTAAAGAAAGTACACATATTTGGTTTTCGAGTTGACGACAAACCTATGCAATATAACTACTTGATCGGGGAAAATGAAACACTTGGACTGGATGGAACGCATTCGCATGGTCCAGATACTGTTATTTCCTTGGTGCATCATGGCCTTGGCAACTATGGTTATGGAGAAAAAAAAGGGTGCTTGATACATGCTGATAATTGTGCAGGTACACACACACACACACACTCTCTCTCTCTCTGTTTATAACCGTAAACCGTATCACGATTATGTGTAATAATCTTTTAATCCAGTGTACAATATTAAATGTAGAAATATTACTAAGCAAAAGAAAGCAGTTTTACAACAGCACCTCATCTCATTGATGCGTTGTAAGTTTTTTAAACACAAAGAATCTAATATATTATTTTGTTGCAGTACCATTTATAATTTTTTTAATAAATATTCCGCCTTTAGAATATTAAATCTCTAATGTTAATTTCCGGGGGTGGGGTGGGGGTGGGGGGGGGGGTATTATAATTTATGACATATTGACTCTGTATGAAGGCAACCTAGGGGCTTGTATATTTAAAACTAAATGGCGAGAATTTTAAGCAGTATACGGACAGTATTTGTTAATTTTCATTTGGGTTTGAATCATGTTTGAGTGCATGAATAAAAAAAGTATTTGTACGTTTCACTTACATCAAGATAAAATGCCATTTAAAGATAAATACAACATTCTCTAGTAAATTATTGTTCCTGTATTTTCAGGTCAAAACAAGAACAAGTTTTTGATTGCGTACTTTGCATGGCGAGTGATTACTGGTTTGCATCATCAAATTACTTACCTGATGCAGGTAGTTGGTCATACACGATGTCTGATTGACGCAGGTTTTGCAAGGGCAAAAAAGCTGTTCCGTCGCACAGACTGTGATAGTATGAGTGAACTTCAGAGAGTTTTTGATCATTCTTCAACAACAAACAAAGGTATTCTCTACGACAACGGAAGAGAGTCTACATGGAAATACTACGGTTGGAAAGAGTTTTTGGGCCGTTTTTTCAACTCATTACCTGGTATTTCAAAATACCACTCTTTCCGATTTCATGTGGACTTTCCAGGATTTGTATTTGTAAAAGAAAATAGTGATTCGGCCGAGAAAAAAATCAAAATATCAAAACCAGATGGACTTCAGCAGATTCCGGGAAATTTTCCTAGGGAACTTGCACCCCTCGGAATGTCTAGAGAAAGAGCTCAGTATCTTTATAAGAAGGTCAGACCGTATGTACGTCCAAGATGTCAAGATGAATTATGCCCTCCAGCCCAGACTGAAGAATAGCTTACCTAGGCTATTTATTTTCCATTAAAAATGTGACAAATGCCATATTTTGTTTATTTCACAAACAACAAATATTGATTGTTAAACATTTTTTGAAAAATAGAATTAATGCAAAAGAAAAACAATTCTAAATAGTACTCTGTTCATTAAAACCGTAACTTCACCGGGGTTGATATATGACGTTTTTGACGTCAAAATACAGGATTATGACGTTTTAGCCATTTTTGCACTCCTTTGTAACCATAAAATGAAGCACTTATCATTAAGATATACTATTAAAACTTATATATTCTGATTCCTTGCGTTTTATTCTACAAGAATCAGCAAAAATCTGATTTTGTGATTTTTATGTCATAAGACCCCTTTTCTCATACACTGGCTCAAGTAAATTTTATGGCCATCAACACTTTAGCGAAAACTACAAAATGCCTTAATATTTTGCCAAAAAATTATATCATCTACAGCCCTCCCACCTTAAATCATCAGAAAATTATATCATCTACAGCCCTCCCACCTTAAATCAGAAATAAAGAAGAAAAAAGTGCCATGTGTACATGTTTGTTTCAATTCTACAGGGTGTCCCAAAATATATGATACCATTTGAAATACTTGCCACAAACACATTTCTTGGCCAATTTCTTTGATATATGTATCGAAAAATATTTGAATAAGTACAAGATTTTAGCAAAAAAAATATTTTAGCAAAAAAAATATTCCAAAAAAATTTTCACACTAAATTGCAATCGTAACAAATTTACATCAAACTTTTGCAAAAAACTGCAATTTCAATTCAATCAAAATAGATTATGAAAAGAGCTAGCTACCCTCAATTTGAAACTGTAATTGTCAATCCTAATCTTAGGTTACTGCTGCTAAACCCAAACCAGAAATCTTAACATATATGTATAAAAGGTTTACCTCTGGTGAAAATCCAGAAGTCAGTAACAGAGACAGACACTGCTGTCTCAAGTTAAGGAATTTTGTGCAATGACTTGGCATTATCATTACACAGATAGAACGTCCTTTAGAGGGCATCATTTAAAAACCATGGCATTTTTTCAAAGTGAACTCATTTTGTTGTTTTCCTTTTATTGACTGTCAAATTAGGTGAATAAAATTGGACGGTATCTGCAATGTTTATAATGCTTTTGTTGTAATTCAATATTCATTACATAAGGTTTTACAGAATCTTGAAATGGTATCGTATATTCTGGGACACCCTGTATGTCTGTACCAGATCTTTCGATGAGAGGGTGATAATACATAACAAAAAATATTGATGTTAGTTCCAGAACAACATGATTTCTTAGTCGGACCCGAGAAACTGTTTGTTTGAGGCTGTTAACTAAAATGTGATCAGTAAAAAAAAAACAACCATGCATTCTTGCTCTTGACTAGATGGAGTCTTCCACCTATTCCTACTTTTTATGATCGACTCAAGTCAGTCAAATTTGAACTATGGGGTATGAGATTGGATTAATTGCCATAATATGGATTATTTCACACATACAGAAATCAAGTACATCCGTAAAGCGCTTGGCATTTAGAATTCTTGCAATTTTTTGACATTTTGACAAGGGAAAAATGCACGATTGTTTGTCATAATTTATCCTTTTCGTCAATATATACTTACTCCAAGGAAGTTATGTGGTATTATTTATTATGCAAGATCCTTGGCAGATGTGCAGCGAAAGCAAGAAAAAATTGACAGCTAAGTTGATATTTAGCTTAATTTCCTGTAATGCCAAAATATGATATAATATCAGAGATGTTCTTGGGTTATTTTATTATATAGCAAGGTCTTCAAAAAACTACTTAGAGAGAGAGAGATGAGAGGGAAAAATTTGCGTACAGGATCTCCCATAAGCAGTATTTACAATAATTATAATTTAATGTTTGTTAAGGAGTCTTGAAACAGACAACATATTTACTAAGTAATCCTTAGTTATAAATGTGTGAGGTCGATACGATTACTAAGTTATTGCATAGAACACTCGTGTCTAAATAGCTTATACATAACTGCATCGCTATAATAAAAATATCATCTTTATATTATTATCCCTGTGTCAACATTTGCATATCCTTTATACGTGTATATCATGATTCAGCAGCCAAATTAAAAAAAAATGCAATGGGAATTAGAGTGAACAAGTTGCTGTCCTTTAAAAAAGGACTGTAATACGTGGACCATATGCATGTGTTTCTACACGAAATTCAAAGAAAATTTCTAGATTTATTTTTTTTTTTTACAAATTGTAATTAAATTTATTTTTTTTTTACGTGTATCTTGTAATTTTCATCGCTATTTAAGTCTGCTTAATTAGGCTGTAATGATAAAAAAAAACATGACCTTGAAATTATGTGAATATGAAATGTTCAGTCTAATTAAAATTAGATGTTCCAATTCCGCTACCGCTTCTCAAAAGAAGCGGCAGCGGATTCGGAACATCTAATTTTAATTAGATTGTGAAATGTTGATCTAGGTATCTATCACAATTGTAAACACTGGTAAAGTAGCCTTTAAAATTAATTAACAACAGAATTAAAAGAGGCCTAATCGTGCAGGTGTCGTAATGGTTGAATTGTAACTCCGTTGGCGGATCCAGGAAAGGAAGGGGGTTCGGATGTTGTAACCCCATTTATTTTTGCAGAAAGAGAGAGAGAGAGAGAGAGAGAGAGAGAGAGAGAGAGAGAGAGAGTGTCTGTTTTTTCCTGTAGGATAGATATTTTTAGGTCTAGTATTTTCAATAAAATAATTACTTCAATCTCTGCCCTTTCTGCTCTCTAGATAGAGTTTTGCTTATTGCTTTTCTCCCTGTACTTTCACAACCCCGGCCTCGGGCCTCGACCATCCACACGTAACATGAAAGATTTCACTTCGATCATCGGAAGATTCCGGCGAACGTACATAGCTATTTTTGGACCATCTTCTGAAGTAACTAACTTTAAGAAGTATGCATAAAAGGTCATGAAAGGGAGTATGCATAAGAGAATATTTTTCTCCTTATATTATGGGGATAATTTAATCAATAAAGAGAAAGGTTCAAAATGTTCCCGTAGTTTGTTGGGGAGGGGGGCTTACTTTTTCTTAAAAAAATAATCTTTTGTTATAATTTGAATATATAAGTTTTGATTTGCATAGGAAGCTCCCCCGCACTTTCTGTTGCGGGAAGGTTCAAAATACGGACAATCAAACATTTAAAAGAAATCAAAATGTACCGAAAAGTTTAGACGAAGCCCCCTACCGATTTTACAGTGTGGTGCACAGGTTGTTATTTTAATTTATTTATTAATTGTTGCTTGTCAACTATTTTTGGAGGTTGCCCCCTTTGAAAACCGTTGCTACGGACTTGAATATAAGTGCCTGCAGTGTGACCTAGAACTCCTCCCCCTTTTTCAAAAACTGCTGAATCTGACCCTGTACTGGAGCACTAGAGGGTCTCGGTCCTAGAGGGTCTCGAGTTATCTAAAACGATGCTAGGTTATCGATTAACTCGATCAATTTAAAAATACACACCCAAAAAATTATTATGTGTGTGTGTGTGTGTGTGTTTTTCTCTGTCTCTTTCAAATAACGGAATGGTTAATATACAACACCTGCAATCGTAACTTCTCGGCAAAACAACGTGTTTTTCCGAGTTCGCCAGAAGGTCTGAGAAGATGCGTCGCACGTGTGTAGACATAGGCTATTTAGTCTTGCAAGCACAGGTGTGTTCACTGTTTGCTGGTGACGCTTAGACTGGTGACTGTATTTGCTACGTACATGAAGGACTTTACACCAGTTTCATAACATGTGCAGTTTTTTTACTAGTGAAAATTGGAGTAAATTAAAAGTCGAGTATGGGGTAACCCATATCTATTCTTGTTACAACGACCGTCAATGCATCCATGGACTAGTTCATTGGTTACTCTGAAAGGTGGCACAGGTCAACCTTTCGTTAACATTTTCTACAATGAACTGCCTACTTTGAGTGATTGTAGTTTCATAGCAAAGTTGTTAAATTTTATTCCCAATTGGCCTATAGTTTTGTCATTTAATAAAATCGGGCTATTTCGATACATTTCGATTTATACGGAAGATATCCTATCATTGGAAAGATAGATGGTACACATGTAGCTCAGATCTGTAGTATGCAGATTTCTTTTTCTTTTTTTTTTTTGATGTTTCTCCCTCTCCCCCACCTGGAAAAACGTTGCTACAGGCCTCTATCAAGCTATATTTGGATTGCTGTCAATCAAATTATTTTGCGAACCTTGATGCACAAAACTAATGCCGGTAAATCTTTTAAAACCTAGTAGTTTTTAATTCAACATGTTCAAGCTGTTAAGCTATCTATATAAATTTTTCCTACTTATTTAAAATGCTTGTACCATAGAATTTAGTTTGTATATAAGGATATATGTATTAAAGAGCAATTCAGATCTTGGTTACAAAGAATAAATAAATACAATGTGCAGATTTTAGAGCGAGGTTTGCCAATGATTGGCATATTCTAATTCGAAGAGGGCGAATTGTTCTAAGGGCAAGTTGTCTTAGAGGCGAACTCTCTAGCATTCTCGCGCATGCGTAGCCTGACGTAAGCCCATGGCATCCGGTTTAACCCCACTTATATATTTTCTGCGTGGACCTCAGGGTCCACGCAATAAATTGAATCAACATTATAAAAATCTCATGTCTATAAATTTATCCCGCCTCAATATTTGCTAAAATGATCACCCGAGCGTAAAATTCTGCTTTTCTTCTCTAGAAGCGTAGTTTTCCGCGACATGTATTATGTTTCAGCAGTCAAATGGTTTCAAAATATATGCAATCTGTATTAGAGATACATTTTTCAATAAATTATATATGACCAGTTCAATTAGAATGAAAAATTATCTGAGATGAAAAAAAAATTGCAGGCTTGTTTATAAACTCTAATTTGTATCTCGTGCCAACAAGATGTCATCCTACACACACATTCAAGGGTGTGTCTAGAGGTCTAGCCACCAAAATCCACCGCATCTGTTCATACTCTGTCTTGTACCAGGAAGAGAGCAGTCTCCTAAAGTTCCATTTATGCAGGCGAGACTACAAAGCCAACAACGTAAAACTGCATGCTGTTGATGAGTTGCAGACAAAAAAATATCTATATTGGATACCGAAAATTCATAAAAATCCTTACAAACAAAGATACATAGCGGGTTCCAGTAAATGTTCTACCAAGCCTCTTTCTTTACTCCCCACTAAAAAATTTGAAATTGCAAAATTTTACCAAATTCAACAATATAAAAACTTAGGACTTTTTAACTTTATATACAACCATTTCCCACGATAAATTAAAGTCCAGGCTTTTTGATATCATTGACGGCTGCTTTTTCAATAAAAATGGAACTCGTAAATTTACTTACATGTACCTTGTCATTAGTCATTTGGAAAATTATTTTGTTAAAAACATTCTGATTGTACACACAAGTACTTTGAAGCTGATATTATAAAGATGCTTGAATTTCTGATTGACAATATCCATGTGGTTTTTGGAGACCAGGTCTTCTATCATCTTTTTATTAGCACACCTATTTTTTTGTACTCACCTGAAGCAGAATTTGTTCAGTCAATAGAAAACACTTACTGTGGCCTTCAACTCGATATTTAGATATATCGAAAACGTATTGTCAATTTCCGATGGTTATTTCCATTCTTATGTCGATACGATATGACCCGGTGAGCTTGAAATAAAAGATATCACAGGGTCTGACAAATCTGTTTCATATTTGGATATTTTACTAGAAAAAGACGTTAATAGTAATCTAACAACCAAGTTTTATGATAAACGTGATGACTTTAACCTTTCAATCGTCAACTTCCCTTACTTATGCAGCAATATACCTTCATCACCTGCATACGGGGTTTATATCTCTCAGTTGATATACTCAAGAGCATGCTCTACATATTTCTAAAACGAGGTAAGTTTTTGACAAACAAGTTGATGAAACAAGAATATCAGCAGTCTCGTTTTAAAGTCGTCATTTCGTAAGTTCTATGGTCTATACAATGTGACCGGTCAACAGGGGATGCTCACTCCTCCATCGCACATGATCCCATCTCTCATGTTTTAGAGGTCCGTGTTTGCTCTGCTCCAAAATTTTTATTGTTTAATGGACTTTTGAGCTTGAATACTGATCGTTATCTCCTTATATTTCATTTTCAGCAAAAATATTTTGTATATACATAACACACGTCCCAGCCAGGTCAATAATTACGTCATAAATACGGTTTTCGGTTTTCATCATAGTGGTCTTCCTACCGGTCACGGTAGCTAGTGACGCTCGCTCATAATCGGGCCAAAATGAAAAAGGTGAAAATAACTAACAATGAAAAATCTCAAAGACAATACAAAATTGTGAACAGGACATAAAACACGGTCCCCTGGAAACTCCAGAGATTGAATTAGATGCCTAAGAGGAGTAAGCATCCCCTGTCGATAGGTCACACCTTGAGCTCTGTATGTTGATCAGGTAAACGGAGTAATTTAGTATAAAACAATAACCTAACAGTTGGTGTGAATAAAGGTAAGAAGTAATATAACACCCAATGATAGATTGTATTTGCTAACTATGACATTATAACGCCCATATAAAGTTTTCGAAATGCTGAATATAAACGAGGTTGTTGAAATCCAAATAACATTTACTTATTTGCCAGTACCCTTCCCAACTACTCGTGCTGTTGAGTATCGGATACGTTTGGATACATAAACATCATAAGCAGATGATGGTCAAATAATACTACTAAATAAATAAGAAAAGTTGATTTTTCAACACTTTATACAACCAGTTCCTATGATAAATAAAAAAACCCCAAGACATTTGACACCATAGACACTGCTTCTTTAATAAGAGTGGAACACGCAAATTTTCCTATCGTCTCATTGTCATTTACAAACTTACTTTGCAAATACCATAGTGATTCTACACACAAGTACACGTACTGAGAAGCCAATATTAAACAGATGTTCGAGTTCCTCATTGACAACCAGCAATCTGTTGAAATTTCAATGGATCAAATTGTGCCCCTTTATTAGCAGACCTGTTTTTCTATACTCATGAAGCAGAATTAATTAAAAAAAACTTTTACATGAAAAGACGACGTCTCAAGCCGAGGCCTTCAGTTCGACATTAAGATATCCATGATGATTTATCAATGTACAATACTAATTTAATTCATATGTTGATTCGATATATCCAAATTGAACTCTTTTGCAGGGATAGACATTGATGATAAACTAACAACTAAATTTTATTATAAACGTGATGGCTTTAACTCTTTTTATTGTCAACTTCAATAAGTAACAGACACAGCTTTTGCTTCTTTGCATACATAAAGAAGAAAATGCACTATGCCTGGTGATGTGCAAGAAACTCTGGCCAAAGATGCATTCATTGATGCCTTGGTACATTCAAAGATGAGAATCCGCATCAAACAATCTCGTCCTCAAAACCTGAATGAAGTCATCCGGCTAGCTGTTGAACTCAAGGCTTATAATCGTGCAGAGAACCGAAACCAAATAGCAATAGGCCATCTACGAGTATCGGCATCGAAACAGTCATCTGTAACTGAGGTTAGCCAGACCAGTCTAGAGACGTGGATGAAGTCGAAGGAGGCTAACATGAATGTGTTAACCAACGAGATCCAAAAGCTGAAGCTGAATCTGTCAGTCAGTAGAGCCAATGACAAAAATCCGAGAGGCAAACCATTGCGTTGTTATGAATGTAACAAGGAAGGCCACATAAAACGCAATTTTCCCAAGCTGAAGAGACGACCCTGTGAAAGTGAACACAATGAATTAGAGGATAAAAGGGGATTAAGCAGGCCTGTACGAAGTAAAGAGACGCCAAATAAAACCTGTCTTAGTGGATCAATTGGAGTTGGATCTTCTATAGACGAAGCGGGCATGTACATAGGCATCACTGTGCAAGGTGTACAAGCTAAATTCCTGGTTGACAAAGGGGCAACACTGACATTATTGTCCTCAGCAATGTATGAGAAAATTACAGAGAACATCAGGCCAAAGCTGCAGAAGGTTAACCAGAGTATGTTAGCTGCAAATGGAAGTGAGTTGTCTGTCAAGGGTAAGACGGACCGGACTCTTAATATTGAAGATACTGAAGTACACACTACTGCAGTCATTGCGGAGAGTCAGGCAGATGGAATACTGGGACTAGACTTTCTACTGTCAAAAGCATGTACAGTGGGCATGAGCAAGAGAGTGCTTCACTTTAGAGATAAGATAATACCACTATTTGTGGAGAGCTACATAGGCTGCAACAGAAAAACAGCAACAGAAACTGTCAGCATACCTCCTAGAAGTGAGATCGTCACGCAGCCGGGACAAGTCTTGAAGGATTGCAAACATGTTCCAAGGAATACCTGTTAAGTAGAGTCTTTTCATGTGGTTCGCCAAGGGAAGGCTATGTCACAGCCAGAACACTGGTCTTACCACAGGAGAGGGTGCCAGTCCGTTTGCTTAATGTTGACGAGGAAGCCAAAGTCATGTACCCAGGTTCGGTAATTGAACAACTAAGTGAAGTCAGAGTAGCTGAGTCACAAGAGGAGGCAAGTAAATCTAAGAAATTAAGATCTGATTTGGTTGCTATGATGAAAAAACTTCAAGCCACTTGAAACGAACGCAGAAAAGGGAGGTTAATAAATTTTTATATGAATATACCAATCTTTTTGCACAGTCTGAAGACTAGGGTGCACAAAACACGTCAAACACAGGATTGATACTGGGGACCACCATCCTATCAAAATACCCCCAAGGAGAATACCAGCTCATCTTACGGAGGAAGTTGACAAACATCTGAATGATATGCTTGAAAGAGGTGTGATTGAGCCACCGAACAGCCCATGGTCAGCATCTATTGTGTTAATGAAAAAGAAAGACAGTACATTCCGCTTTTGCATTGATTACCATAAGTTAAATAGCTGTACAATCAAAGATGCATATCCCCTACCCAGAATAGACGAGTCACTGGATCAGATGAGTGGTAGCTCGTGGTTTTCTACCCTAGATCTTTGCTCGGGATATTGGCAGGTAGAGATGGAGCCAGACGACAAACACAAGACAGCGTTTGCTACACGTCCTGGACTATTCCAGTTTAAGATCATGCCATTCGGCTTATGTTGTGCTCCTGCAACATTTGAGCGCCTAACGGAAAGTGTCTTGGTAGGCCTTCACTGGGATACCTGTCACGTTTACCTAGATGACGTAATAGTGACGGGCAAAACATCTCAGGAAATAATGGCAAACCTTAGAGAGGTATTTGACAGACTGCAAATGCAGGCCTCAAACTCAAAGCCAAGAAATACTACTTGTTTGCCAAGAAAGTGACTTACCTTGGACATGTAGTATCAGAGGAAGGTGTAGCGACCGCCCCGGCCAGAAAGCTGCAGTAAAACAGTGGCCAGTGCCTATCAAAGATTTCTCAAGCATTGCAAAATATCTTCACAAGCTGACAGAGAAAAGTCGCGCCTTTGTTTGATCTAATAAATTTCAAGAGGAATTTAATACCCTTAGAAATAAGCTGACCAATACTCCCATATTAAGGCATCCAGATTCTCTTATCCCCATGCAATGGCAGCAACGTGTCTATAGGCACAGTCTTATCACAAAAGATTGATGGACGAGAAAGAGTTGTAGCTTATGTAAGTCGGACACTGACAAAGTGTGAGCGCAGGTACTGTGTTACACAAAAAGAATTGCTTGCAGTTGTCCACTTTGTCAAGTACTTTAAGCATTACCTCGATCTATGGTAAAAAGTTTATAGTCCGCACAGTCCATAGCTCCTTAATTAAGGTGGCTTTTCAAGTTTAAAAACCCAGAAGGACAGTTGGCACGTTGGTTGGAAATCCTTAGTACATATAGGTTTGAGATACAACACAGACCAGGAACCCAGCACAGTATAATGCAGACGCACTGAATCGTGTGCCATGTCGCCAATGCGGTTTTGATCCAAACTGGGGGAAAGATTTGGAAAGTAACAAGCAAGACGAAGTGAGAATCATAGTGCAATCCAGTGGGTCAAAGGAAGATGATGACGATGCAGTTTTGTCGATGAAAGACATGCAAAACAAAGACGACGATTTATATCTTGTCAAACGTTGGGTCAAAGAGAAGGCAAGACCTGAATACAGTGAGCTAGGTCAGTGGCCAAGGAAATGTGGTACGTTCTTTGTGGTCACAGTGGAACAATCTCTGTATTGAGAATGACATTATTTATAGAAGATTTGTAGAGGAAGACGGAAAGACTATCCGCTTGCAGGCTATTGTACCAAGTAGCAAAAGACGGACAATATTCGAGTTCTGTCACGATGTGAGGACAGCTACACATCTTGGCGTAAGTAAGACATAAGCTCGAATAAGACAAAAGTTCTATTGACCTGTTTTGCAAGCAGATACCAAAATGTACATAGCAGGTTGTCAGAAATGCTATAAGAGAAAGGGTCCTCAAATAAGAGAATGTTAATAGCATCATGCAAAGTCATTCGTGTATGGATAGCCTTGGCTCCTATTCAAAGAAATGCGGACTTCTCACTGTCAATCGGTATTAAATGTATGAGATAACGAACAGTATTCAAGCTCAAAAGTCCACTAAAAAATACAAATTTTGGAGCAGAGCAAACACGGACCTCTAAAACATCAGAGGTGGGATCAGGTGCCATGGAGGAGTGAGCATCCCCTGCCGACCGGTGTAATATCTGTTGGTGTAATATCTGAAAAAAATATACGAATTAACATTCAGGACAGGATTGAAGTAAAATGTAATTTCTGTTCTCAAAGCGATTAAAAATAATTATTTTAATTTATGAAATCAAATCGATTTACAACGTAAAAAAATGTAGACAACTCGAGGGTAAATTTAATGTATATACATGTACATACAAAAAATGAGAGAGTCAAATAATTACCCGATTGGAGTTTGGCTTAAGTAAATAAAAAAATAAAAAGAAATAAAATAAATACAAAAAGTTGTAAAAAATATTCAAACAAGAACCTGAAAAGCAACCCAATCCAATTCAAAATTAAAATGTCAAAACAAATATAGGTTTTTCCCCATTGTGTGTGTGTGTGTGTGTGTGCAACAAAAGAAGAGACAACATAGCAAAATTATGTTGTTTCTTTTAAAAATGGATAGCGTCAAGTGGTTTGAGGCTTAGCCGTGTTAAACATACGTACGCATTGTTTCATTAAGGTAATGTGATATCAGATAGATGTACATGTATACTAACACAAAAATTGTAAATCACATTGAAGTATAACAACTATATAAGTGACCTGTACATGTATGATGGCATATGTCAGATATTTATGTCGACTTGCCATACAATATTGACGACTCGCTAGAGGGTGATATAGATATGTTGGCATCTGAATGGCACAAATTGGGCATGGACACGTTTTCGTGTTATGTTTTTAAATACATGTACGTGAATAAGTGGCAAGTCAAAAAAAAAAAAAAAAAAAAATCCGAAAAGGCGACATAATTAAACATCTGACAACATGGACGAAGCAACATGAAAATCTGACGAGTGATAGCAGTAATATGCCACCATAGACCAGCTGTAAAATTTTTTTTATTTAAAATTTATTCATTTATTGTGGAATACGTTATAGTAAGCACAATGTGCATATTTGTAAGGCATACGTGAACCTCATTTTACACAGAAAAGAACTGAATATCTCGTTTAATTTATTAAGGACCTTTATCCCTCTGTATTTTTCATATAAAAATTTATTTCAGCTCAAAAAGATTTCCCGAAACAAATAATTTATAATTGAATTGCAGAATTTCAGCCCATCTGCAGTGAAATTTTGACAGAAATAGCATTTTATAATAACAATTCTATAAAGGAATAAAAAGTCATTTATCCTAGTTATGGAGTTATCTCTCTTATCAAAGGGTCAGTGAACCTTCAATCGTTACATACCCCCCCCCCCCCCCAGCTCATTTGAAAAAAAAAATCGATAGTTGTTTTTTTTCATTTTCGAGTATTTTACTAGAGCCGACATACGTACGTGTCTTTCTATAAAGATGGACTATACTGTGCCCCTTCCTTTCCAAAAAAAAAAAAAAAAAAAAAAAAAAAAAAAAAAAAAAAAAGATAAATTAGCAATGAAAAGAAAAAACAAAGAAAATAAAAATGTGTTTACAATTAAGATAGAATGGAGGAAAATTATTCCATGAAAATCGAACGAGGGTTAAGTTTTAATAAATTAAATAATCTGTCCCAACCACAAGTTGATAAGTTGATTACAATCTGTGTCATATTTTCTATGGAAACGTATCCGATTTACGAAAAATAACATGGCTTGATACAAATGAAGTTCTTTTTTGCAGGGGGTGTGTCAATAAACTCTGTTATTTATTTGGTTTTTTGTATGTTGTTTTGCTCTCTCTCTCTTTCTGTTTTGTATTTTGTTTGGTGAAATAATTTCTGAAATTTTACATCGGGATCGCTATTCAAAAAATTCTTCGCTACGTGGCGAACAAGTGCGCATGCCAACGTGTAACTTCCTTTCAATATTTTATCCAAGATGGGTACCAACAACATGTTGGCATTTGCCCTTTTATCTGTAATTTCATTGACATCAGGGCTATATTTTCATATCGGCGAAACTGAAAAGAAATGTTTCATTGAGGAAATTCCCGACGAAACTATGGTTGTTGGTACGTTTTGCATTTAAACTATGTTAACCAATACACAACTCGGTAAAAATATGGTCATCTTTTAGGTATTTTCGAATTTGTTTGAGAATCTTGGATAATATCTCGCCGGTTTAGTTTTCATTCAGTAAACCATTCTGATACATATACTATAAAGCTAAGGCATTGCATGAAATTGTTTTGATACAAACACGGTCAAGATGTATTTGTAACAGATTTCATATCATTGCAGGCAGGTAGGGATAGATCTGTTGTATGTAAAGTAATGATAATTTATTTGTAAACTTATGAAGTATGTGTTCCATTCTTCACAGAATTTCATGTACTGAGAAGACTTTGCTGATCATGTTGATGGACTAATATTGATATACCAATTTCATGCGAAATTACTGAATTTGTTAGACCTTAAAAAATGGATAAAATTCAGTGAAATGTTCTATTTGGTGAAAAAATTATGTAACACTGTATTTACATTTGCAAAATTATACTTACTTGTACATTTTTCAACATCTTGCTATGTGTTACAGGCCATTACAAAGTAGAAATGTTTGACAGAAATGTCAATGATTATGTGCCAACTGTCTATGGACTTGGTATGCACGTGGAGGTTACTGACCCAGAAGATAAAACTGTTATGTCTCGGGTAAGGTAATAACAAGGACATCCCCCCAGTGCATGTTTTCTCATTTTAGCACATGGCAACATTTATTTCAAAATCAATTCAAAAGGTATTTATTTAACAGGTGAAAATGATGAATCAAGATGAATTTTGAAAAAGCAGATTGTTCTGCATTACTGATAGAGTGACCACATATTTTACAGTTTATATTGATAAACTTTGACTGGTTTTGATTGGAAATCTTGCCACGAGCAAACAGCAGATGTTCCAAAACTGCTGACATATAATGGCACTTTCATGGCTTTGCTTAGAAACTCTGATAATCATATCAGAAGAGGTTTTAACAATGGTGAGTATGCCTGGGTGCCATTATAAAATTAATGTCTCAGGGTTTCTTCCTTTTTCAGAAAATGGAGTTTGAGCTGATTTGCAGCAAAGTTGTCAAACCAGACTGGTTGCATGCAATGTTATTAAAAATTAAATCAAGTTTGATTTAATTGCCCATTTCTTCCAGGCACATACAGGGTTCAGGCCTATGACTATACTATTAAGGACTACTTGCCCTCTGCCCCGGGGGTGGGGATGTTGGTAGAGGTGAAGGACCCAGAGGGTGGCATTGTCCTGTCCCGGGTGAGTTTCAGCTGTTGGAGAAAGCTGCTTCCTTTCTCTGACCTGTCCTTTCCAGTTGATTATGGAGGTGAAATGGGCTTTAGTTGAAGTAACTTACCAACACAACATTTACATCTAAAACCAAAATACTTGGACTTCTACATTTACTGGTCACTGAATATATTTGTGAAGTGTGTTTTTAGCACAGTCTTAACAAAAAAGAAAATTAATGAATATAATATATAAATTCCTGGTATATACCTTTTGAATTTCTTTTCTTTTGCTGCTTATCACTTGCTATGGATTGATTTATGAGTTTGACACTTTTAACAGTGCACCAATACCTAGTCGTTAATTGAAGCAAATTTGTCACCCACTAACTTACTGTCAGAAAAAAAAGATATATGCAAAATTTATATTTCTTCAAAAATTCATAGATGAAGTGAAAACAAAACATATATCTTTGTTATTATCCAATCAATTATTGAATTTGATAATAAGTTTAATTAAAAAAAAAAAAGAAAAGTGGCAAACTTGTTCGTAGATTTTATAGATATTTATTGTAGATATTTTCATTCCTTCTCATGGCTTGATACAATGGAACACACTTTGGAGCTGGTGCTGCATATTTTTAAAAATAATGATTTACTACAATTTTTTCCCCACAGTTTTGTTCCTTTTTTCAGACTTCTTTCACAAGTGGAAGAATATTCTTTTGGGGAGGAAAACCTTTTTTAGGCATACTGCATAGGAAACTCTTGCAGTTTGTTTTGCATGTTAATTGTATGTCTTTTGAAATTGATATTTATTTTCTTTATGTGCATGCTTTTTCATTATATATGGAAAGACTAGGTAATTATTAAATACAGTTGTAATAATAAAGTTTCCCCATCTCACCATCTTTATTTTGCAGAAAAATTTATCCATTCTCTTGTATGTAAATAATCTGAATGCTTTAGTACTTTTCATTTACCAATTTACTTTATGAATTTAAAAATAGATTTGAATACTACATATATGACTCTGACATATGAAAAATTATTTGAATAGGTTAAAAAAACTTTTCCGAGACAATAATTGAATGAAATTTTTTCCATTTTACAGACATATGCAGCAGATGGACGATTCACTTTCACATCCCATAATGCGGGGGAACATGTAATCTGTCTACATTCCAATTCTACGGCTTGGTTTTCCAGTGGTCAGTTGGTAAGTTTACCACTGGGACTTAATTGACCAATAACCATAAGGGTCAGGAAACTTGGACTGTTTTAGATAAACGTCTTTTGAAGTGATTGGATTGATGTGTAAAGTGTAAAACTTTCCAGTAGTTGAAATATAAAAACTCAATATTATTCAATCAAACATCAATCTCCAGCAGTAATTACAAGATTGTTTTCATTGTGGTTTGAAACAGTGAAAGAGTTTGTAATGTGCTTTAGCAAGTCATCATAATACATGTACTTTTAAGCCTCATCAATCCAGATGTGTACTCAAGCAAATTATCCAGAAAAATGAAGCTTTTGGAATTACTAAAATGTCTCTTTACTAATTGGTAGATATTTATTGTAAATTCTGTTCCCAACAAATTTCATCTAGAGGGTGAACTTTCTGAATTATTGGGATTACAGAAGAAGATTAAAGTATTTTACTTAATATGGAAATTCATATTCAATGATGTAATAATACCTATGTTATTCCAGAGAGTCCATCTGGATATCCAGGTGGGAGAGCATGCTGTGGATTACTCACAGATCCAGGCCAAAGACAAATTATCCGAGCTCCAGCTAAGAATCCGACAACTCCTGGATCAAGTGGAGCAGATCACAAAAGAACAAAATTATCAAAGAGTGAGTCGTACAATTTTATCTGTCTGAAAATTATTATTCATTTGAAATAATATTTTGCCTCGGAGGACGAAATTTATTTTTCAAGACAAGATATTTTCTTGCATTCTCATATCAAAAATAAATATTAATCTCAAATTAACATGTTAAGTTTTATACTCCTGTAATTAACTTATAAACTTACAATTATTTCAAAAATTGAGTACAGTTGAACTTCGGTATCTCGAACACTGATATCTCAAATACCATGGATATGTCAAAGTGTTTTTGAAGTCCTAACCCCTTATTCTTTCAGTATTTTACCCTGGATATCTTGTATCCTCAGATATCTCGAATTTTTTTCTTGGTCCCATTGAGTTCGAGATAATGAGGTTTGACTGTACAGTATCTCTTATTGTGTCCCATGTATTACTTTCAAGTAATGTATAAACACCAATGAATAAAGAGTCGAACAGAAATGACTTGCTGATTATAAGCGGTATGCAGCTAATATTTCTGTTGATATATCATTGCTATATCTTTTGTGGTGTCCTATCCATTACTTCCAACTTGTGTGTGTACAACAGAACAAAAAAAATGCTTTACTGTAAATGAGCAATATGTAACTTTGCTTTAAGGATAGATAACACAAACTTTTTCCAGAAATCGGCAATATTTCTCATAGATTTATAATCAAGTTGGTAACCAGAATAATGTTTGCCAGGTAACGTGGGAGAATTTCGTAAGATTTTGTCACAATGTTATAAAACTGAAAAATTTTGTACAGAATTACGTAGAAAATGACACAAAGTCACGTAACTAAACACCAAAGAACACTTATGATTTTTTTTTATATTTTAGGGATTTATTTTTTATGTCATTTCGATTCAAAATCAGTCACAAAATGTATATCAATCCATGCATCAAATTTTTGTTTGTGTTATGTATCCTTAAATTATCAATATGTATATGTAAGTATGGTGTAAATGAACACTGTGTAACTAACCTTTCTGTTGATATTTCAGTATCGCGAGGAACGTTTCAGACAGACCTCGGAGAGCACTAACCAGCGAG
This sequence comes from Saccostrea echinata, assembly GCF_033153115.1. Lineage (NCBI taxonomy): Eukaryota > Metazoa > Mollusca > Bivalvia > Ostreida > Ostreidae > Saccostrea > Saccostrea echinata. Next base: position 2,065,462 of record NW_026889763.1, on the reverse strand, counting down.
TTCTGTATTGGTCTATAGCTCAAACAATCATTCTTCTTATAACAGGTTTTTGGCAGATGAGGCATCTTAAGAGCTTTTTTGAGGCCAAGAAACTTGTATAGTGTTCTAGATTTTAGGGTAATATTATTATAAATTCGGTCCCCCAGTTGTTCATATATAAGAAAAAAATTGAAAAAGACGTTCAAAATAGTTCAGTGTTATGAAGTTTGGACAAAGAAAAAAATACTGTTTAATGAAAATTTATGAAGTGGAAATAGAAGAAAATAAAACAGGTTGCATTAATAATATAAATTTGCATTGTTGCATACTTAAATGTGAAGGAATTGAGGGGAAAAAAATTGGAACAGAATTTTTTTAGGATAAAGTTTTTAAATTCATTTAGGATGCATTAAGCAGCTATGGTGTACATATAATTTTCAGACAATGTAAAAAGGGAAACGTTTTGTTTAATCCATTAATTTTATTTGAGGTGAAAGTTTTTCCTTTGTTTTGTGACATAATAATTTGTCATATTTATTATCAAGATATTTTGTTGCTATATATGGAGTAGTGTATGATTGGTGTTGAATGATGTTTGATGTCAGAGAGAGTTTCCTCCCTTTTGCACTTGTATTGTTTCTTTGTTTACCACTTTGTATTTAAAATGCATACCGGTAACTTCACATATTAAACTAAGTTCTGTTTACTTTATAATTATTGGTATTTTGAAAGGGTTTTGGGGGGAGGGATGGGTGGTTCAAAGATTTCATTATAAAAATGTGTTGATGTTAATAAGTATTATGCGAGGAAAATTTTGATATTATATTTTTTTTTCTAATTTTCAAAATGAATGACAGTTTATAAATGTCTGTATGAAAAATAACATTAAAATTGAGAACATGATGATCATGTTTACATTTTAAGCATATTGAGTTCACATGTTAGATATATTTTTTATCCATATTGCATGTGCAGTATATGACTTTGATTGTAAATCATCACTTTTCCTTTTCTTGGATGAATCTGTGAGAAGAAGCTCAGAGAGATGAAATAGCTTTGCGGATCTATGCTTTATTTTTGTGTACATGTGCGATCACTTTTTTTTCTTCTTGTTTGTGTGTGAATGTGTAACATGAAATAAATATTTTAAAACTTGGGTAAGGGTTATTTATCTGAAAAATTACTCCTAAGAATCGGGCTATCCAAGTAACTGCGCCCACTGAAATTTGCTCATTTTATTTCATTTGCAAAAACAGGCCTATGTATTTTAATCAAAAAAGTAGATGGCCTGTAATTTAAGAAAAGGTCATATATAAATAAACATTTTCATAGTGGACCATACAGTGATAAATATCTGGAATTAAAAAAAAAATCATTATGTAATGGACATTCTGTTGTGTATTATAAGCATGCGTATGCACTAACGAAAAGAATGTGATGGATTTTTTTGTACTAAATTTCCCATTGTGCACAGTCTTTATGGCATTTCCTCATTGCAGTTATATATACATATGTAGGGCTTTTTTTAAATACACAGTCCCCAGGGGCTAGCACTCAGAATGAGGCTAAATTGGTCCAATATTGAAATTCATTGTTCAGTTATCTTCTTTACTCTTGAACTTCTTAAAGACTAGCTTCATAATTATGAAAGCGATAACAGTTTTCTCCAACGTAATTTTTTTTGTTCACACAGTGAACTCGAAATTAATAACACTACAGAGTTTGCCACGTCTGTTTTATATTTGGATGTTTTTACTGACTAAAGACGATAATGGCAAGGTAATACCTAAACTGTATGACAAACTGGATGACATGTTTTCCATCGTAAACTTCCCTTATTTATGTAGTAATATTCCAACATCACCTGCATATGGAGTTTATGTCTCCCAGCTGATTCGTTACGCAAGAACATGCACCGAATATGATCAATTTTTAAACCGAAGCAAGCTACTGACAAATAAGTTTGATGTTACAAGGATTTCTATATCCCCGTTTAAAGTAAGCTTTTCGCATATTCTACGATCATTATAGTGACCTTAGTTAATCGTATGTAAATAAAACCTAGAGTTGGGTCGTATTTTGTCTAATATGTTTGAACCATTTGTTAAGTCATTGCTTTTATACTGAATTTGACTCCTTCTACCTGTTCAATATATAGGGCTCACGGTGGGTGTGACCGGTCAATAAGGGATGCTTACTACTCCTAGGTACCTGATCCCACCTCTACTGTTTTCAGGAGGTCCGTGTTTTTGTCCTGTTCACGATTCGTTTTGTTTACTACATTTATGAGATTGATCACTGTTCGATATCTTCACATTTTACACGAGGCCAGAGTTCCAGTACCACATGAGTCTAAAAGTTATAGCCTTGGATGGTTTTTGGAAAAAAAATATTTCTGCAGGGTCCAATGTGAAATATAGATTGAAAAGTTTGAAAGAACGTCTGTAAATTCTGATGATCGGCTGGTATCTTTTTAAGAGTTTACAGGTATTTCTTATTTTGTTCAAATTTGATTCAGATGATGTAGTAGAGTGGCCTTGAATAAAGTTGGTAAGGTCAAGGTAAAAGCCAACCTTTCAGTCTCTATTACAAAGTTTCATAGTTAATTTTTTAATTATGCTTTTAGACATTGTAAAGATGTATTTGTTGACCCTTTCATACTGGGAAGTTCATATCTGTATACAGTGTAATCTGGCTGATAGCTTTTTTTTTTTCAGTTATAGGTGTACCAACTTAGACATCATTATCTATACATATAATACGTTATTTGATTACTAGTATGACATTATCAAAGTTATCTGATAATGTTACCATAACGCGCTATTTATGCATTTTAGTTTGTTTAAAAAATGGGGAAAATTAAAACAACATGATACATTTCTCAAATAATATATAAATATATATATTTTTTTACATCTCATTTGGTGAGGTGAGGGGTAGGAACCAATTACAACTGTACCTGTAGTACGGTAGTATCAACTCCACCCCTTTGTTTGTTTGATCCGCGCCTACACACACTATATCACGGTTATCAACCATCATGATCAAGGTCCGAAAGAGATAGGTGACCTAATAAGTTTCATAAATTTAATGGAAATTGAGATATTTTGAATTTTTAAAGGTAAGTAAAATTATTTTCCCATTTGTAACGAAATCAACATGTGTATGTAAGACCTTTGATTCTGCATGGTGCTCTTGGCAAAATAACGTATCATAAATATTTTTCGACTGTTTTTTTTTTAAGTTACACATTATCTATGTGTTAAATATTAAAGCACACGTGTGGTACATAATTTACTTATATATTTTGCATTTTACTGTCAGAGCAATATGTAGATCTATGTAAGTAGTAATTAAGTACTCTGTTAAGGGAGGGTTGAGATGTAAGTAGAAATACTTAATGATATATAAAAATTATTGAAATTTATTGACACCCCACCCCTTTGTTTTAGTATCATGCATGCATCAATTTCAAAATTGGAAGAACATAAGGTTACTGGTTCATTGTGAGAAATAATCGGGAACAATGTTTCCACGATTTTACAGATTTATTAATGTAATTTATTGGGGGGGGGGGTGTCGAGAAGTGCACAAAAAAGACCTTTGATAGACAATAATTTTAACGCTCGTGAGTCTGGAATGAGACATCATCGCTTGATACTTTTTCATGATTGTGTTCTGAAAACCCCGTGTTTGAATCCTAGGGCAAGGAGATGTTGAACTTTTGTGGACAGGAGTTCAGTAATTCTTAATTAAAATCGATGCAATCTTTTTTAAAAGATGTTTTTGACCTTACGATAGATGAGCAGTGATTTTGAAAACATGTCATTTTATATCAAGGGATGGTGGTCAAAGGTATAGTTTGGGAAGGTTGGTTACGGGGGAAGATGGGAGGGGGGTTGAGGCACCCATTTTATTTAGGAGGGAGAGAGAGAGAGAGAGTGGTTAATAAATACACTTTTACTTAATTTATAATATGTATTCATTTTATAATTTATTTTTCTCTGGTGTAATATCACACAGAGTCATTTACATTATATTTATAGAAATATGAGGGGATGGATAATCTTAACAGGCTGTTTATTATCGGTGTGGATACTTCAATCGACAGGTATGAATGAATTCATGTCAATCTTTATCTAAAATAAATATCTCATATATATTTCCTATTATTTCACTTTACATAAGTAATATAGTTTTAAATTCACTACATTAATTTGAATATATTATATATATATATATATATATATATATATATATATATATATATATATATATATATATATATATATATATATATATATACACATTGTGATGTGACGTATAAAAGTACATAAAGTAAATTAATTATTACTTTTTGTTAAAAGATATACAATGTAATGTGACGTAGTAAAATCAATATATAATGTAAGCTTCTAAATTTTTTCTCTGTACTTTTTAGTTGTTGTCCATTATCATCATTATTTTAACAAAATATCCACATTGACCTATTTTTTTTCTAGGTGACCTTATCGGTCAGTACCAGCAGTGCGGGGATGGGTGGGTACAGCGGAAGGGGAGTAATAGCTGTTATTTCTGGGAGACAAACAATCTCCAAACATACGCCGGGGCTCTACAGGAATGTAACCTCATGAACGCAGACCTCCTCGTTATCAATGATGATGCTGAACAGGTATAGTTAATTAGCTCACCTGTGTGAGGTACGTGTCAGTTTACAGCCATTCCGTTACCTGTTGAAATCAATTAAGGGACTTCTATACACCGCACACTAAAGAGGTCTGATTCTGTGGCATATTTATGTAGTTAGAGTGATCTGCCCTTTGATATAGAATTGATAAAAATGGAAATTTACAGCATAATAGTAAATACTCAGTTTGTAATGGACGTAATTTCCACCTTTAAATAAGCAACATGAATACTCCGTTCTCTTTGAACATTTTTCCTGGGGTTAAATGGCTGGTAAAAAAAAAAAAAGAAATACATGATCTCTACCACACCTTCTTAGGATATCATTTTCTCAATGTCCAATTTTTCCCCCATTAAAGGTGTCTTAAGATGAATGTACACTTCTAAAAAATGAAAAAAAAAATACACTCTTATATATATTGCTTATGACTCCTTTTAAAATTTATTAAAAAATAGCCCAGTTAAGAAAAAAATATAAATACCTTGGTATCATGAAATTTTGAGGGAATGAACTCGTGGTTTGCTGATTTGATTTGCCAGTTTTATAATATTGTGTCTTTTAAGGTGCATGTTAACTGAAAAAACCCCATTAAATTATTACAAAAAAAAACCTTCCACAATAAATGCTCAAACGTATAATGAATATAATGAAAATGCATCTGTTAAAGACATGGTTATGCTGGAGTTTTTCAATGACAACATCTGTGTAGTCTTTGGAGACCAGGTCTTCCAAAAAATTGTTGGAATTCAGATGGACACTAACTGTGCTCCTTTATTAGCCGACCATTTTTTTCATTCATATGAAGCAAAATTTATTTAAAAACGTCTGAGAAGAAGAAAACACTTGCTGTGGACTTCAACTCGACATTCAGATATATCGATGACTTTTTATCAATTTTAAAACAATACACTGTAGTTACTTTCATTCATATGTCGACTCGATATATCCCAGTGAACTCGGAATAAAAGATACCAAAGAGTGTGCCACACCTGTTTCATATTTGGATGTTTTACTGATTATAGACGACAAAATCAAAACAAGAAAATTGTATGACAAACGAAATGACTTTAGTTTTTCATCGTCAATTTTCCTTACTTATGTAGTAATATCAACTATCACCTGCATATGGTGTTTATGTCTCCAAACTTAGTCAATACTCAAGAGCATGCTCTGAGTACGGTCAATTTTAAAACAGAGACAGGCTACTGACAGATAAGTTGATGTTACAGGGATTTCAACAACTTCGTTTAAAGTCAGCATTTCGTAAATTCTATGGTCGTTATAATGACCTTGTTAGCAAATATAACCTATCGGACATTGGATCTTATTGTGACTGTCATTTTCATACCATTTGTAAGGCCTTTGTTTTCATATTAAATTTAACTACGGAGTTCTTTCTACCTGATCAATATATAGGTTTCACGGCGGGTGTGACCGGTCGACAGGGGATGCTTACTCCTCCTAGGCACCTGATCCCACCTCTGGAATTTCTAGGGATCCGAGTTTTATGCCCTGTTCATAGAGTTAAATTGTTTGTAGGTTTGTTTGGAGATCGATTACTGTTCGCTATCTTAGCCTTTTTATTATTATCCTAGATTTTAAAAGAAAAAAAACAACAACATTTTTCATCATACCTAAACATGTATGTTTGTTGATACACAACCGACTTGCAGATAAATTCCTAAGCTTGCCGATAAAACCTGAAAATTAAAACTTTGCCTTTTTGTCCATAGGACTGGGTTAATGTAGAATCTGAAACAAACAAGGTATACAATACAGGAGGTTGGTACATGGGACTGCAAAAGTCCCCCACTAAGGGATGGGCCTGGACCACGCAAACAGGAACATCCAATATGTAAGTGCTCAACTGCCTTCTCTCTCTTTTTCATTCTCTTGCTGCAGAACACATTTTTTCCTTTCATAACTCAAATATTTAAGAAATGATATTTATGAATTTTTATTTAAAAAAAAATAGTGGGGAAAATAAAAACAACATATATTTTAATATATTTCTTATTTTTCTGAGACAAACACGGTATCTGCAGACCACAGTATTTTCCTTTCATAACTCAAATATTCATTAATAAGAAAATTATATACAGTATTAGAAAATACGGTGTGACAAATTCCAGTCATTCTTTTTTCCCCACCCTCTAATATTATTTCATATACACAGATGCCTAACAAGATTACATACGAGCATTAAACTGCATTTTTTTTTTCATATTTCTAAACTAATTTGATATATGATCTACTTTTGCCAGAAACTGGAAAAATGAACCAGACGATGCAGACAACCAGGACTGTGGCAGTGTAAACCAATATGGTCGCTTCTCGGACGACTTTTGTAACAATAAGTACGGATATATTTGTCAGTATCCGGCTCCCCAAGGTACATTTATAATTGTATATACGTATGGATGCATTTGGTAGTACATGGTATCCACTAGGTACTTGTTAACCATTATAAGTAAGGATGCAATCGTCACAAACTCATATTTAGTATTCAGTAATTTATTAGCAGTGTTAAATCTTTTCTTAACAATACCTAGCTTGAATGTTGATCGTATAAACGAATCCTTCCCCCTGGGGATTGTTACATATTAAATTGGTTTGTTTGTATTTCGCAGTAGTGAATATCTCAATAGGCTTGTTATATATACATCTAAATTATTTACTTTCAAAATGAATTCCAAATTTTTCAGGACAAGCGTGCCCAAAGGACAGCGGCAAAGTGCGTCACATGTTTGCCAATGGTAACATATGTATTTACGTCAGTAACCCATTGGATGCCAATGACCTCTATACCTGGCAAAACGCCAAAAGAAAATGTCAGAATATAAATCCTTCAGCGTCTCTAGTGTCTGTGAAAACTTACATTGATTTGGTGAGTTCAACTTAAAAGAAGAATGAAAAAATGATGTGTTACTTACCAATCTCTGCAAGCCTCTTTTGTTTTTAGCTGGCCTGAATCAGAGGATCCAATGATCTCTTCTTTCTTTTCTAAGTTTGTCCTTCATCCGTTGGCATTCGTTGTCGTTAAATATTACACCTCCACTTGTCTTCTCCAGAACATCTGGTTCCAAGACCATAAACTAAGAACAGAATATATAAGTCAAACTTTAGATCTTAAGATCTCAGTTTCTATCATATTTAAAAATTTGCATTAGCGTTTAATATTTATATTCAAACTCATGATTAAAAATTCTGGGTTTTTTTCCAAAATCATTTTAAAATTTATACTATTTAAAATTCTGACATAAGTATGTTCTCAGTTTATGGTCTTGATGCTTGGACCAATTTGAATGAAACATCCTTGGATATGAAAAAAATCTCTTTTTTTTTTCAAAAGAAGGCACAATTCACCTTTCATATGGATAGAATTAAAAAATAAAAAAAGAAAGATTATAATGAAATGTTCATTAAAATCTTTTGCCCCAGAACCAATTTTCAGAAAAGACAATACTTACGTTAAAAAAAAAGATTATACAGAGAAAATTCAAGTTTGTCAAATCATCATCCTGGAGTTTTTGTAGGGCAACAATGGTGTTTCCAAGACGTACATGTATAAGAATATAAAGTAAAAATTCTTAAAAAAACTTTTTATGATTTAAATGCATGGCTTATTGTTATGCAAGGATTCCCATGTATCGAAGAATAATTGTGTTTCAATCAAATCCTCGGAAAAAAGAAACTATGTAGTTGTTGTTCAAACTGAGTTACGTATCAAATATAATAATAAAAAAAAAATCTTGGAAGACCTGGTTGAAAAAAAGAAAAAAATAAGCAAGCATACTTATATAGTCTGATTTACTAAAGGGTCAATAGGTTTATAAAGTACTGGTAATTCGAGCAGAAAATAAGAATATTTTTTTGTTTCAAATAATACATTTATACAACAAACACTTAACGTTTATATATATATATATATATGTCCTTTGACTTCATTTGGTGCCTTTTTGGAAAGCCTAAGAATGTCAGTGCACACACATATAATCGTATGACTTATTTAAGCTTTGTGGCCAAAGAGGCTATTAGTTTTATATTTTGATATAAACCGTTTAGTATTATATAAATAGTGCACGTTTTTGAGGGTAACAGTTGAAATTGACACCCCAAGGAAAACCATTGTCAACCGACGCGTCAGCGGAGGTTGACAATGGTTTTCCGAGGGGTGTCAATTTCAACTGTTACCCTCAAAAACGTGCACTATTTATTTTATTATACTGAATGTCTTATTGATTTCGGGTGTCATAAAAAAATTCGGAGATCGTCGTTAAGTTCACGCTTAGAAAGCTTTCAAACTCCCCGCTTCTACTTTTCTCAATAAGAAAGCTTCGGAAAAGATTAACCAACCTCTTTATTGTTTGTTTGCTATCAAAAAGTCCTTTGTCATCTAAAGTTTGCACTCGCAGGGATGTTTCGTCTGTCGTTTGTTGTTTTCAAGTAAGCTACATCGGACGCAAGCTTTATTGACGTCGTTTATTCGGCTTCTTTCAAACGCACAACCGACGCTTTGAGAATTCTACGGTGAACCGTACGCGCATGATTTGAACGCATGTAATATTTTCGTAATGTTACCCGTTGTCTAGTGTGTTGCTAACGCTGAGGGTAACATTACGGATTGTTAAATGCGTCTAAACCAATCAGATTTTAGTATTTAACATGAAAGTATAATAAGATATAATAATGTAATAACTTAATGTAATAAGATTATCCTGTAAGTGTTAGTATATATCAAATTACTTACTGAATAAACCTTTTCACAAATGAAAGTTAGTCTCACTTGACATTCTAATTGTTTCGTCTTCTTGTATTTCGTATCTAGGCCTCCCTTCAATTTGTGTTGTCCACACAAAATCCAAACGTACAAATCCCGTGGTGGACAGGCCTGAATGACCAGCAGAAAGAAGGGGCATATGTCTGGCAGGATGGGTCTACCTATAATACTTCTATTGTGTAAGTTTTTTATCTGCTTTGATCTAGCTATTGTGTGAGTTCTTTGGCTGCTTTGATCTATTGTATAAGTTCATTGGCTGCTTTGATCTATTGTATTAGTTCATTGGCTGCTTTGATCTATTGTATAAGTTCATTGGCTGCTTTGATCTATTGTATAAGTTCATTGGCTGCTTTGATCTATTGTGCAATTTCTTCGTCTGCTTTGATCTGTTGTGTAAGTTCTTCATCTACTTTGATCAATTTTGTGAGTTCTTTGGCTGCTTTGATCTACTGCGTAAGTTCTTTGCCATCTTTGATCTATTATGTAAGTTCTTCATCTGCTGTGATCTATTGTGTAAGTTCTTCATCTGCTGTGATCTATTGTGTAAGTTCTTCATCTGCTTTGATCTATTGTGCAAGTTCTTTTGCTGCTTTGATCTATTGTGTAAGTTTGGAAGCAAATAAATGGTAGTAAAATCAGGCACTTGAAAAATACGTCTTCACATATGTTAAAAAGATCATATATGACTTTTACTTTGTTTATTTAACTCAGAAGATCGAATTCCATTTGAAAATTTAATTTTTGATATTTATGTATATATATCACTTCTGTATGGTAACAATCCTTCATGAAACTCATTCATTCAAAGTGTAATATGTTGCATCCCTTATTTATCATATTTGTATAAGTTTCTTTATCAAAACGAATTATCTAAAAGAGTTCCATGAAATTAGTAATCGCATCTCTATCCACAGTGATATAATATGTATCTTTAGGCCTAGTAGACGTTTGTATCATTAATGGACGATTGTATCATTAGTGGTTTATGAATGAAAAATATGTGCGTCTTTAATGGATACAAAGTTAATTAGTAGATTTTATAAAATAAGCGGTTATTTTAGTACATCCCAGTCATAGAAAAAAAAACATGGTACAACTGTATGTCTACTTATCATAATTCATTAAAAGCCTAAAGCTTTAAAATAAATGTACCCAAATTGAGGGTAACGAGGTATAAATATCCTATATTAGGCCAAAGTTTTTATTTTTTTTGGTTTACGATTTTCTGTCTCCAAAAAATGCATTGGGTGGTCGAAAAATAAAAATAAAAATAATTTAGGATTCAACAATTTCATTTTAAATACCAGCAATGTTTATTTCAATGAAAATAATACATGTCAATAGTACTTTTAAGTTCTATTGTCTAGATCACATAACTCTTTTTATTTAATTTTAATTCATTTCTAACTTTAGACTGAATGTCATTTTCATTTAGTTCTGATTTTTGTTTATCAATCAGTGCTTGGTTCATGATGTTCAACTTCTTTTTGTGCTCTTCAGTGATATGTGATGTGTTATAAACCTCAGTATCCCCACAAACTAAAAATAAGGATCCAAATTTAAGTTAAATTTAGATTGAAGAAAAATACAATTTAATTGTTTAACAATATTGAAAGTAATTAACGTTGAAATAAAAGTTATAATAATTTGATCATGCAGCTATCAAATTTAATGTTCCAATAATTTCTCAATCAAGTCCTTCTTTAAATTTTGTTATGTACCTGCACAGTAGGCAATGCTCATTATTTACTTTATAGTAATTCAGAGGGCTCTGATCTCAATTGAGTATCAAATTTGCAAAGATTTGTATATTAAAATTACTTCTATAAATTAACAAAATGTTTTATACACATTTGAATTTATCCAGTGAAATACCAGTCAGCTTTACTTCAACTAAGATGTATCTCTCAACACTAAATTGGCTTCACTATTATCCATGGATTTATCAGCCTATGATTTTGGGAAACACCATTTTTAGGGAATTGGGAAAAAATTATCGGCTATTTGATGAAATTGGAAAATTTTTTAAAATGTTGCTTAAATCATGTATTCAGGGGTAATTCATTTAACATTTCAGCATGAACTCTAATTTGGGCAACCAAACGACAATTAAATATGATCCATCTTCATCATACAATGATACAAGATCAATTATGAATAATAGACTAATAAAGGTAAAATGGACTTCAATGAGTATAAAGTATTTTTACAACTTAGGGTAGTACATGTACATGTGTGTATGAGATTTCAATTTAGGTCATTATAGTATCTGTTTCTGGAGATTATAAACCTCCTGCAAAAATTACTAAGTACACATTTTCTAAAAGTCCTCTTCACTTGCAGATCAATAGAGTAGGTGGAAATAGCTTAATAAATCTATATAATTACACAATATCATCATTTTTAGAAAAACGGAGGAAATTCGGATTAAAAGTTGGCGATGTCTTTTCAGTGTTTTTAAACATGTGTTATGACTGTAGCTTTGCTAAATGAGTTAAATAGATGAAAATTACAGACAATCTGACAATTTTACTTTTTTCCAAAGATAATTAAAAATAAAAGCATTGTTCACCAATTGGGAAAAATACTGCCAAATTGGAAAAACTGAACTCATTTTCAATTGGGAATGAAGACGAATTTCGGTCCATGAGAAGGCACTGATAAATCCCTTTTATCTATAGGTGTATCCGTGTCTGCTAGGTCGATCAGGGTTGGGCATAAACTCTCCAATATTACGGTATGAATTTAGCCAATTGAGACATCGCAATTAGAGAAAGGGATCATGCATCCAAGATTTTATTCACTTTTCCATGCAGAAAAAAGTTCTTTAAGTGTGTGTCATTGCTTTCAGTGAGGAATTGCCTTGTTACATGACAGAACCGCCATTTTTGGTTTGCACATGTGTTTATTTACGGTCACCTAAATGTTTGTAAAGGGCTCATATATTTATAAGCGCTTATTTGACTAAGATGCATTCTTAAATTTAAAACCCACCAGTTTAGCTGAGAAAAATCCGGAAAAATATTTCGGAAAAAGACATTATTTTTATTTTCATGATTGGTGAAAATTAGGGTCGGCGGAATCGTAAACCAATTGAAAAAAAAACTTTGGCCTTATTAATATTTTGGGTTTAATGAAAGCGTAATACTAGCGGGTGTAAAATCATTTCTGAACTTCTCCTACATGAATTTAAAATGACAAATGTCAATTTTATATCTTTAGAACCTGGGATAAGGCCCCAAGCTCAGACGCCTCAGAACGTCAAAATTGCGCAATTATGAGATCTGGGGGATCTGTTGATGACGTCACATGTGCCACAAGAGCTTTCTACGTCTGTGAAGCAAACTCTTTGAAAAGTAAATAGTTTTGTACATAAAAATTCTAATGAATAGCATACATGATTATTTTTTCGATGAAAGTCACCAAAAGTGTTTTCAATTATGATTCTTGGAATATTCATATAAAATTTTAATCATCATCACAAATTGGATCATTATCATCCTGAAAAAGTTTAATTTCAAATGAAAATCATTTTCTTTACATAGAAAATGGCTCAATCTAGTTGAGTTATGTACAGTATTGATGTCAACTTTTTTAATCGAACATAACGCTTGTTATAATTGTTTTCAAAAAGAATTTTTTTTGCCAATACTTAGATTACATAGATGTTGGATGCGGACCTTGGAAAAGGGCAGAGGGCAGGTGCTATCTCTTTGGAAACGGACAGGGATATTCTTGGAGTGACGCACGAGCGAAATGCCAAAAGGCAGGCGCAGATCTAGTGAAAGTCGATGACAAAAACCAATACGTGAGTTTCCTTCCTGTGCACTGTAAATTAGTATATATGAAAACAGAGGTAAACATTAACAAGCTAATTCAGAGAATTTGTGTCCCCCGCTTTCGGAAAAAAGAAGAGGGGTGGAAGAACCGGAAAAATTTTGCAGATGGAAAAAGAAAAAGGCCGACCTTGACCTTTCGACTTTTGGCATTAAAGTCAATAGGAGTCTTTTTAAGTTAAAGAAATTCATGACCAGAAGATTCATTGCAAAAGCGTACAGAAAAACTAAAATTATTATCTTAAAACATGCTATACTATATATATATTTCTGACTTTGACCTTTTGAACCTTTGTTTTTTTTTTTTTGAGCCATGGGGAGTTGTAATATACAATATTGCAAGATCTCAAAGTATTTTTAAAATATAGTTTGGAAAAAGTAAACAAAGACAGAATTTATGAGTTTACGACCTTGACTTCAAGATCAATAGGGGTCTTCTTTAGACCATCTGAGTTGTGATATTAAATTTTATCGAAGAAAGCTCAAAGAAAACTAAAATTTATCCTTAGGAAAATGTTATTAGTAATGTATGATTTTTGACCTTGACCTTTGACCTTTTGACCTTAAAATCAATAGGGATCTTCCTGAGGCTATAAGGAGTTGTGAAAAAAAAATCACTGCCAAAGCTCAGAGACATTTAAAGATATTGCACGGAAACAAAGTGTATCACACAAACAGAACGTATGAATTTATGATCTTGAATTACGAATTTTTGATCTAAAAACCAATAGGGGTCTCTTTAGGCCATAGGGAGTTGTGTATAAAATTTCATCGCAAAAGCGCAAAGGCTTCTTGAGATATCGTCCGGAAACGAACGTGTTACACACAGACAGAATGTATGAATTTATGACCTTGACCTTTGACCTTTTGACTCAAAATCAATAGGGGTCTTTAGGGCATAGGAAGTTGTGATATAATATTTCATTGCCAAAGCTTCTTGAGATATCGTCCGGAAATAAAAGTATACACAGAGATACAGACACACGGACGGACAAACAGACCCAAATTAATATCTCCCACTTTCAGTGAAAGCGGGAGACAAAAATATATGTGTAACATTCCCCTCCTCTTAAAAAATAAGCCCACAATAACCTGCTAAAGGATGAATCTTAGTTTAAATATGTTAAACTCCGTTACAGGCAGACTATCATCTTAGTATTTTTTTGTGTGGATGAAATATATCTATGATCAGTCTAATGATTTTATTTTTGGGCGAAAACGAGTTAAATAACATGATATCGATATACCCTTAAGTGAAAAATGTGAAGGCTTTGGAAAAATAAAACCAAGTCGCACTTATTAAGACATATTTCTCCTTTCTTTATAGGCGTGGTTAAAAGTAATTGAGATGCCTGGGTGGCGGGGCTACTGGACAGGTCTGAGGGATGCTGGACACGAGGGGACATGGCTGTGGCAGGACGGATCTACGTGTAATGCGAGTTACGTGTAAGTTGATAATAATGTCAGTATGTTAAGGATTACGTGTAAGGTAAAATTGTTTAACGCCGAGTTGGCATATTGCAGCCACATTTCGGCGATAAAAATTTACGTTCCTTGGCCGGTATTGGGTGAATAAAAAATACCACCAAATTGAAATTTTTTGAAAAAATCAACTACCCATAACATATTTTTCACTTATATCATCATATTGTAAATGAATTCTAGTTGAAATTCCCGAAGTTGCAATAGAATAGACAATTGGATAAGAAAAAGTTTCAGAATTTTGATTAGTAAAACTTTATTTGAAAAAAAGAAAATATCACTATATCCTAAAAGACTTTCTAAAATACATAATCAAAAGAAATTATAGTTTTTATGCTTCAAAATGGTATCAGGGATATAAATGATCAGATCTCAACCTTGATTGAGTTTCTGTTCTTGTATATGTGGAAAATATTTGGCTTTTTGATTGTAATTTTACATTATTTTTTCAATTCTGGTTTGAAAAGTTATAATATGAAAGAAATATGAAACAATAAAATTCTACCCAAATCATTTTTTTGTCCATTTAGGTTAGTTCTCTTAATTTATGCCAAAAGAAAATTTTGACATAAAAGTTTTCTTACAAAAAATACTAGATTTCGAAGTGACCCTATGTTACATTATTGTGTTGCACTCTTGACATCTGATATCCGATTTTATTTAACATTGTTTTAAAAATTATAACACACAATAACCCATTCTTAGTTTGTAAATCAATTCATCGTTTTGATATTTTTTATCATTTACGGCACGTTTTTATATACTTACAAGACTTCAAAACATGAGTATTTGCAATGTGTAATACATTGTATTTAAAAATATTTGTTAAGTTAAGAAAACTATTCTCTGAATTGACTGTAAAATATCTGTAATTAGTTGAAAGACATAAAGTTTTGAACATCAAATAGTATCAAACATTTCTCTCAATTTATTTTTAGTAAAGATAGATGAAGATCATTGATAATTATAAAACAGTTTTGTTGCACTCCTGACTGCATTAAAATTCAAAATTAAAACCACAGAACACAAAAATTTATAAAGTGTTGACAACATCAAGTGGTAACGAAATTGTGCAATATTTATAGTCCAATAATTCATAATTAAAACACATGAAAGTATTTAAACTTGACTTTATATCTTGAATTATACCCTATTTATGTAAAAAAAAAAAAAAAAAAAAAAAAAAAAAAAAAAAAAAAAAAAAAAAAAAAACTAGCTAAAACATATATTTAAGGATACAATATATTTTATAGTATATTTTCCTTCACAGGACAAACACTGTAAGCAACTGACGTCAATCAGAAACATTCTACTCATCAATTTTTTCTTTATATTTATTCATATTTGATCAGCAATAATTCTATCACATTTGTTGCACTCCTGACCAAGAGCATGGGATTCTTTAAAGTGGAATTGTGAAGTGAAAACTATATCAGAACTTATGTTCTGTTGTTTCAGTGAGGTTGAGGTGGAATTACTTGAACTTTATAAAAAATTTTCAGTGTGTTTATTTTTTACATTCTTTAAAAAATCAAAGAAATAATAAAAACACATCTGAATTGATGAAATTGAAAAAAAAGAGAAGGATTTTAATTAAAAAAAAAACTGTCAATAATTTAGTACTAAATTATACAAATAGAACGTAATTAATTAACGATATTTCTTTATAGCATGAGTAGAAGTCTTTTCATCATATAACTTGAATCTTTAAAAAAAATGTGTTGCACTCCTGACAATAGAAATATAGCTCTGAAACACAGGCATACCCTGTAATTGATAAATATATTTGGTAAATATGTTCTTTGTATCTGTATCTTCCAAAATAAAAATCAGAGAATCATATACTGATTAAAATTTTTTCATGTTGGGGAGCAAAACATCAGATATTGCACTCTTGACATTATTGGGTATGCACAGATACTTGACTTTAATTAATGCTGCTTATGATTTATATAACATTTTGAAGTTTTAAATTGTATATCAGGTATTGTTTTACACTTTGAAAATTCTTTTTTGACTTAATTGTCCTTCGGATTTTTAAAATCGATGTTTTTTTGGCAACACTTTATTTTTTCTGTTGCACTCCTGACATGGTATAACATTTTTTTTTTCAACATCAGCCATGGCCACAACTTGGTCAAACAAAAGTTGCTACAGTCTACATTTGAAGCTCAATACTTTGAATATTATCAGGGAAGTCTTTATTTCCACCATAAACCATAATCATTTATTTCACAGATCTTAAAAAATATTGAATTTTTAAAATGTCACAAAAAGGTGTTGCAGTCCTGACATTTTAAGCATCATTTTTGGGCATAACTTTTTTTTTGAATTGATATATCAATGAGATATTTGGCAGGTATTTAGACACTATCTAAAGGCATATTCTGAGACATAGAAATTTATTCCAATTGCCTGTACTTTTAGTGTAGGCTAAAAAACATGCATTTTGTCATTTTTTTAAATTCACTCTTTTGAAAGTTTTTGGGTTTCTCTTTTTTGCACCAGAGAAACGATTGTTCACGTGCTAAGGGGTTGACACGCTGCAGCATTTAACGTCCCATCCGACGGGCGTATGTGTAAGTTAAGAGCGATCAAAGCATGCGTGTGAAGAAATACAAAATAAAGTGACAATTACCTTTAAGGACATACGCAACGTAGTTTGAACTTTATTGTCTTTTTCCAATACTTGAAGGAACTGTGTGCTACATTTTAATGTCTATATATGCTATTGTACATGTCTTCTAAAACAAGTTTGGATAAACAAAACATCTAGAATATATACTGAGTAATTTTTATATATATTTCTTTGAATTATACAAGGATTTTCATCAATTGATATCTTTTCAAAACCCCTGGTAATACATGCTGATATTTTGCCTAACAACATCTGATGGCATTTCAATCTTAAATCAAGAATATCTTGAAAAAATATCAGTAGGTAAGGTACGTTTCGTATGTCCTTAAGTCGAAGGTTAAATCTCAGTACATGAAGTTGATGATTTTCTCGGTACATGTAGTTGAGGGTTATCGCAGTACATTTAAGGTTAAGTTGAGGGTAAAAGATAACAAGTAGAACAGGTGATCTTAGTTGGTAATGGATTACGTGTAATTTGATGTTTATAACAGAATAATCACGAATCGAGAGTCATCTTGCACACATCGATTCAGTCTTTAAAAAAAATATAATCCAGTTATACATATCACAACTAATTAGGTGATAGTGTTTCGGTGCTACTGATAGCACGTCATTTTAATACTTTACCTTAATTGTAAAGCCATCTTCGTAATTGGTCAATCTCAAGCACACATCGATCAATTTCTAAATTTCGTGTGATTTTTAGCTCTTGTAATGATCATATCACCTGTAACTCGTATAAAACATACGTTATCTTGCATTTTGTGACCATAACTTTAAATGGGTATGATTGTTTTTATTGATTGAGCACGCGGCGTGTGTGAGGGGTCGGCAGGGGATGCTCACTCCTACATGGCACATGATCCCACCTCTGATGTTTTCACAGGTCTGTGTTTGCTCTGCTCCCGATTTGTATTGTCTAAATGCACTTTGAGTTTGAATACCATATTGTATTTGTGGTTCAACCAACTTCCGAAATTAGACGGATTTGGTTTAAGTACCGGTCGAAATACTGTAATGTTCAATATTCATAAAAACAAGCTCTCGGTTGCACTCATATCTCATGCCACTCCAAGTTTATCCACCAAACTTGTTATTTAGAATCTTTTTAATATGTTTGCAGATTATCAAATAAATTCATAGAATTGAAAAAAAAAATCTATGGATATAATTATTATTTCTTTTGAATTCAACGTGGGAGAATATTTTGATTCATGCACAGAAATTCGAAACCAATCAGGATTGGAGAGCATTTTGAAACTTTTTGATAAATTATCTTACTTTAAATAGCTTTTAAGAAGACTGTTAAGTATTCCTCAACTAATATTTAAAAATTTATCAATATGAAATCAATGATTTTGTGAATTTTTTTTATCTAATTAAAAATTAAGGTTAAGTTAGTGCAAAATATTTTCTCAAAGATGACATCTAGATCTCATTTAATACTTGTATCAATTATTCCAACTCAATTTTTTTTCGAGTAACACAGGTAGTAATTTAAGACCACGTGGCGCAAGTCAAAAGCAGGTTTAACAACTTATTTAATATTTTTACGGAAAAAAAACACTTGTAAGACTTATATTTACCAAACTCTTCTCCTTCCAAGGCATTATAAAGTATCCATTAACATTTATCATGTTTTATTCCATTTATATTGAGATAGCAAAATTAATTGATCTACTTGATTGCCCAAGATATTTTTTTCTATTCTTGGTGAAGGAATTGGAGACATGAACCAAATAATTATGCTTCCAATGAGGACTGTGGCCAGATGTTTGGAGACGGGGTCCTGAATGATTTAGACTGTCAAGCTCACCTGGGATATATCTGCGAATACCCCAAACCACCAGGTAAAGTTACTGTTTTTTATTGATTGTGTGATCAAGGTTATATTTAATGTTAATCACAGTGGAGTCCAACAACGGCACGCGATGGATCACTTTATTAGATTGGAAGCCTAAGCTTTCTGTAATATTTTCAATGACATATGTACCAAAAACTTTACTTCGATCTCTAAAATGATAGAATTTAATACACGGTCACATGGTGTGGTGTATAAATGCACGTTTTCTCTATGCAAGGAAAAAATTGTCACTTATGAGCCACGCAGAATAATAGGTTTTGATTCTTGGGATAGTTAATTTTGTATTACCTGTTGAGTAGGTAGAAATCATTTGTTCTTCAGTGTTTGGAGTTGTTGACTGTTTTGTGAGTTTTTTTTTATTCTTACATAAAAATTTAGGAAGAGTAAATGCATCAGAGCATGAGGCTTCGCCATCATTTTCTTTCAAAGGAATACTTATGTAACATTTTCCTTCCTTACGCTAAAAGTCATCAAATCAAATTAAAAATGGACGCATGGACTCAATTTACCTTTATCATGATAGATATCTTATAGTAAAGGTCACACAATCAGCTTTTCAAAGTTAGATTATATTTTGTTATTTTTGAGGTTTTTAGATGCCATGAGAATGAATGATTCCATTACTATTTTAAGATGCTGAAGAATGAATTTTATTTACAAAGGGTCTCAGACGTGTCTAACCAATTGGGTCGGAAACGGAAACTCATGTTACTTCTTTAGTAACGCGTCTTCCTCCGATAAACTCCGATGGAAAGATGTTTACCAAAGATGTAACGATCTGGCGTCTGACGCAGGAGTTACAGCAAATTACCTGTCCATTGATTCACAGGGCGAAAAAGTGATTTATTTTCCTTACATGAAAAATTAAGAATTAAGAACTAAATCATAAAAAGTCCTCACATATCAGTTTTTCTTATACTATACCCATGAGACATCATCTACTTTAATATACTTGTACGATTTACATTTGTTTTATGTAGACTTTCGTGCAGTCACAGGTGACATTGCAGATTAAGAATTCCGGGGGCGGTTGGTGGACTGGCTTAAACGATCAACAGGCGGAAGGAGTGTGGATGTTTAATGGAGCAACCGCCCTTCCAGATCCCTCCCTTTTGTGAGTTTAAGTAAAAAAAAAAGTTTGATGCAACTCATACAGAAGCCCATTTAGGACCTATTAAAATATATTTCTGAATTCGATATAACGAATTGTCAAATTCGTAAACTTATGCTCCAATGTTGAAAGCTGCTCACTTGCCGTATGTGGATAATGTTAATTCTGTTGCTATTTCCTCATTATATGCTGATACTTTTCCATTATAAGTTGATAATTTTCTATTATATGCTGATACTTCAACATTTTATGCTGATTCCTCCCCATTATATGCTGATTCTTTTCCATTTATGCTGATACTTTGTTCTTTATATACTGACACTTTTTCATTAATTCATTATACTTTTAATATTACATTTTATTTTGTTGAAAAGTTTAAATTACAAACTCCTGGAAAGAAAGGGAAGGCCTAATTTCAATTGTTTCATGTACTGGAGAAAAGGGGGTTTGCAACAGATTTATGAACATTTTGATTGATTGATTGATTGTATGTTGTTTTACGTCCAATTCGAGAATTTTTCACTAATATAGAGACGTCACCATATACCGGTGAAGGGCTTCTTATTTTGACCTTTACTCGGCACTCAGGGCCATTGAGGGATCTTTATTGTGCCAACGCCTGTCGTGACTCGGGGCCTTGGTTTTTAAGTTCTCATCCGAAGGACCCGCAACTTTCACTTCAAAATGTCGAGCGCATGGCGAAGGAACAGTTGCTACCCATTTTTTATCGACTTAGGTAAGTCGCGGCCGAGATTCGAACTCACGACCTAATGACTGAGCTACTGTGAACGATCTGAACATTTTGAAAGAGAAAAAATAAAGCCAGATTGTTTGTGAGCTGCTTGCCCAAGAATTTGAAGCCGTTGGTATTTCAAAAAGAGCCTGGGTATTATGTAAATAATATATGGTACCAATTTTGTCTAATGAAAATTAGAAATGAGTTTGTTAAACAGGCTTAGGGCTGATTACATTGTTACATTGTATTACATTACCATTACTTCCAGAATTTGGGCATTGAAATACCATTACCATTACTCTATTTTTTAAGCAATGCTTTACATTACTATTACTTAAAGTAATGCATGATCATTACCATTACTTTTTACTGTTTTCCAAGATAGAAATATGTGCAAATATGTGCAACTATTTTCATAAAGACTCACGCCACCCTCAAATATTAAATTTAATGAATGTTGATTCAAATTTGAATATCATTACTAGTATTTATCAAATTTCAAGAAACATTTCAATTACCAAAAAGGTAAATATGCACTTTTGTGTAACTATTGGGTCAAACATTTGGGGTTGTTCAATTATCCGCCCCTTCCCTGAACTGTTTGAATTTTATTTATCAGACATAGATATTTTGATTTAGCACCTTATAATATAATTATAATTATGAAAAAAAAATTAAATACATTGACAAGTGAAAAGAGTTGAACATAGGGTACATTTTGCTCTACTATAATTAAAAGTAGCATGCCTGACTTCTATTCCCTTTTTTGGTCCAAGTGATTGGGCATTGTCAGCTCCACTAGACCAGGTCAATTAACGTTTCATAAACACGGCCAGGAGAAATGGATCAGTACATATATGTTGAGGACTTCTCAAAACAATATATTGCACTTTTTAATTGTGTGTTTTGTTGATACTCTATTCATTAGGTGGCAATTATCAGTGTACAGTGTATCGTTAATTAGTTTACCCCATATTGGAATAATTTTCTTAATTACTTTCTAAACTGCATTGATCATTCTTTGAGAACAAAGCTTATCTAAAATAAGTATGAAAATTTAAATTCGTGGTAGTTATAATTTGGAGAGAATGTTATAGAAGTGAAAGTGTATTTGAATACAAAAAAAAAGTTTAGCACTAAGTTAAATTGTAAAGTTCATTTTTATTATTTTGTATTTTTTAATCTTAAAAAATAATTTCCATGTCCATTTTAAATTCATTTTTAATTTAAGAAAATTGGTATACAGAAAATAATGCATTGCACTGATGTGTAATGCACTACTAAATTCTTGGACAGACAGGTTACAAACAATAGTTTGGCATTCTTCTCATTTCAGTACTAGTTTTCATAAGCAATACGTAATTCTAGTTACCTTTTCACTTTTGTTGAAACGATATCCTGTCTTGCTTTCCGGAATTTTTGACTTTAAATATATCACTCAAATATCAAGTTCAACAGAAAGTAACAAATAATTAACGCTGTCATAAGACAGTAATACATGCACTTATGTGCTTGCCTCTAAATTTGCTCTTCTTTATATTTAGATAACCAGGGAAGAAGCCACTGTGACAGTAATTCTTTATTTTACACAAAATATATACAGTAAAACTCGATTATAAAAAAACTCGCTTATAAGGAAATCTCGGTTATAAGGAACCTTGAAGTATCCTGTACAAGACCTTTGACTATGTTTTTATACGGCTATAAAGAATCTCAGCTCGGTTATAAAGAAGCAAAACTCGAGGTTCCAGTGACGTCCTTTAACTTACTATTATATATATATATATATATATATATATATATATATATATATATATATATATATATATATATATATATATATATATATATTTACTATATATATATATATATATATATATATATATATATATATATATATATATATATATATATATATATATATATATATATAATGCTCAAATGAGTATTTTTGCTTACGGACCTCTTTTATATTTTGTTTGTTGTTTAACGTCCCTCTCGAGAATTTTTATACTGGTTTGGAGACGCCAGAACTTACCGGTGGAGGGCTGCAAATTCATACCTATACTCGGCATTCAGGGCCATTGAGCAGTGGAGGAACATTTTCGTGCCAACACCTACTACGACGCGGGACCTCGGTTTATATAGTCTCATCCGAATGACCGGTTTACACGTACCACAGTGGGATTCGAACCCACGACGTAAGCATCAGCTCCTTACTCCGCTAAAAATGTAAGAGGAGGTTAGGGAAGAAGCTTTATTGTAGAAAATGTTTTATTAGACCCCCATTTGGCCCCAGGCTAGAAATGAAAATTTCAAGATCTTTCAGCACATGTACAAGGCAACACCAATCATATTCTGAAAGATGTGTTGTGTACTGCTTAAAATGTAGGAGTAGTATAAGGAAGAAAATTGTGTGACAGACGGACGGAACAGGATAACAAAAATATACCCGAAATTTCTCTAGAAAAAGCGAGTATATTCATCAGACTATAAAGTATCTTTATATACTGTTGAAGTATCATCATATAATGTCAAATTTTCATAATATGATGATGAAGTATCAGAAAGTACAAACTGTCATCATATGATGAAGAAGTATGAGCATTTAAAGACAAAATATCAGCATATAATGTCAAAGTGTTAACAGATTATGAAAAGTTTCGGCATAAAATGACAAAAAAGGTTCACTTAATGTCATACTATCATCATTTTAATATGAAGAATTATCGACATTTAAATGTCAAAATACTGGTATCATTATGTAATGAGGATATATATTTGTTCACATTAGGCAGTTGAGGTGTTTCATAATAAATGCATGAGATCTGCAGGAGCTAGATGTATAAGCCACTGAAACCCAGAAATCTCGTATCTACTTAAAAAAGTAAAGTTTTTCATGATCTGTTTTATAATTATTATCTTCATATCTTATCATTTTCATATTGAAGAGAAACATGTCAGAAAGGAAGTTTGAGATGTAAGTCACAAGATCATGAATCCTGATATGTTTTTTTTCTTCAAAATACTTTAATTTTTTTATGATAAATATCACAGTCATATCAAGTGAAAGGTCACAAAGTCTCCCCGGTGATTGACAAAGCTCTTGTGTCAAAGAATGCATGTAAAAATATCAAATACTGTAAACGTACATTTTTTCCACATGGTCATAATTCACGGATTCACAATTTCTGTTCAATTCTCGCGTAGAAAATTCCTTAAATTGCCATTGTCTACCTTGTATGCACTTTAGGTATCCTCTGACAAACTTCCGCGGAAAATTGGTGACCGTGTACATAACGTAAATTAACCCACGTCTTTAGTATAAACTTTTTTATGGTAAAAAAGTTATAGGGTGGATATTCCTGAGTGTTGATCGTTTTGTATGAAATATGACGAAAAAGCTCAAAGTCCATTGGAATAATACAAATTGGAAGTAGTGCAAAAATGGAACTCTAAAAACATCTGAGGTATGATCAGGTGCCATGGAGGGTAAGCATCCCCTGTCGACCCGTCACACCCGGCGTTTGCTCCTTGTCATCATCGGGCAAATTCCATAGACAATTCAGTGTGAAAATAATGGCTTAACAATTCGTATGAAAAAAATTAATCAACATTTGACTTAACGATAGATTATATTTGCTAACAAGGTCATTGTATCGACTATAGAATTCGAGAAATGTGACTTTAAACGGGACTGTTTATATTCTTATTTCATCAACTTATTTTTCAATAACTTGTCTTTTTTAAAAAAAAATTATTAATATGTAGAGCATGCTCTTGCGTATCGAATCAACTGAGAGACATAAACCCCGTATGCAGGTGATAAGGGTACATTGCTACATAAGTAAGGAAGTTGACGATTGAAAATTGAAATCGTGACGTTTATCATAAAGTTTTGTTGTTAAGTTGCCATTAATATTTTTTTCTATTAAAATATCCATATGTGCTAGTCCCTGTGGTGTCTTTTATTTCGATTTCAAAGGGATACACTATATCGAATCAACGTAGGAATGAAAATGAATTATTTTGATTGATAAAGCGTCGTCGATTTATTTAAATGTCGAATTGAAGACCACAGCAAGAGACTTCTTTTTCATGTAGAAGTTTTTGAATTAATTACGAGGGTTGTTCCAGATAAACGCGAACTTTTTCAATATTTTTCGTTTCACTAATATTATAAAGTTAAAAATTGGTATGTACTATAATTAACATTTTTTTTACATAATTCACAGAAATTTCAATAAAATATCTCTATAAATAACATTTTTCTCTCTGATAAATCACTCATCCAAAGTAGCTCCCGGCGCAACACCGATGACGTCAAAACGTAGCTCGTGGAGTTTTTGGATTTGTTCAGGAATCGTGCATTTTTAAAAATTCGTTCGCAGCAGAAATTCGATACTGTATTTGATTTTTTAAATTACCAAGATATCCAATTTCACGCGAACTACAGTTAAGAATAAATCAAGGAATTAATTCTTTTAATAGACAATTTTCCAACCCCGATCTTAAACTTAACTACTCGCATAGTTAAAGACGGTCTCCACGTATGACGTCCAGCTCTAGACTTTTCAGTTTGTCGTCATTTTTGTTGGTCTACCAAACGCTTCTTCCATCGGATAACCAGTCCATCCATCTTTGAACCTCTTTTACTAGGTATAAACCAGTGTTCGATACATGAATTTGTGTCGTTTCCTCGTTCCCAGCTCTTTTCCCGTATGAACAGGAGACATACCCCGCTCCACACAGTAATGAGTGATAATTTGGTGCGCCGCAGTATCGCCCGACGTCGCTGTTTTTAACAATATCTAACTAATAGTGTTTTGTCATATAACGTCATATTTTTGTTATTTATGATCTCAAAGTATTAATCTTTTACACACAAGTACTTTAGATCGGACAGTTTCTATGGATGTAATTTTTGTCACATTATAATTCCGTATAGCCTTGTAACAAAGAAAAATATAGATGGCAATGTTAATTCTGAAAGTCAAGAAATTGCCGTGCGCCGACCAACGATATTTAACATCCTTTAAATGCTGTTTCTAGATGCATGTGACATTCCAACTTCACAGTATTTGGTAAAAAAAGACGGAAAATATCATTTCCCAACATTGTGCCAAAAATGATTAATTTTGGTAAGGTAGTTTATGAAATATTTAAAAAGTTCGCGTTTTTCTGGGACAACCCTCGTATCTATGAATCTGACATATAGACACAAAGATAATATAATATGTTTTGCTCACTTCATAGGGGAAAGATCACGAATAGTGATCGATCTTAAAAAAATCAATAAACAATACAAATCATTGAAGAAAGCATAAAACGCAGACTCCTGGAAATTCCAGAGGTGAGATTAGCTGCCTAGGAGGAGTAAGCATCCCCTGTTGACAGGTCACACCCTACGCATTGATCAGGTAGAGGCCACATTCAGTAGTCAAAATCGGTAAAATAAAGGCCTAACAATTGGTATGAAACATGTCAGCCAAAATACAACCCAGTGATAAGTAACGGGGGTAATATTTGCTAACAAGGTCATTATAATGACCAAAGAATTTACAAAATGCTGACTTTAAACGGGGTTGTTGAAATCCCTGTCACATCAACTTATCTGTCAGTAGCCTGCTGTGGTTTAAAAATTGATCGTACTCGGAGCATGCTATTGAGTATCGAATAAGTTGGGAGTTGTGAAACACCATATTCAGGTGATAGCACGGTGTTACTACATAAATAAGGAAAGTTGACGATGGGAAAGCTGAAAAAAATGATTTACTCGTGGAATGGCTTTATTGTGTTGTCCTTTTTTTTTCTTTCAGGTAAACACTTTATATCATACTTTTTCAGAAACTGGGCGAATGAACCAAATAATGCAGGCGGCAATGAAAATTGTGCTGCTATGTATAAAGGAGGGAGATTCAATGATCTGCCATGTGATGCTAAGGCCTACTTCATTTGCCAGAAGCCTGTTCGTAAGTAAAAAAAAAAAAAAAAACAAAAGCAACTCAGACCTTGTTTTAAAACGAATAAAATCAATTTCATCTTAAAAAGGAAAAAGCAATAAAAATACAAATGTTCGTTTGCTATGAATTTGAATCTGGTTCTTTCTGATTTTCACAGAGTACGTCAACTTTTACTTTATGTATGTACAACTGTATTACAGTTTGTTTCATGAAATATATGGAGATAACGAATAGGATTCAAGCTCAAAAGTCCATTAAACAATACAAAATAGGAGCAGAGCAAACACGGACCTCTAAACATTAGAGGTGGGATCAGGTGCCATGGAGAAGTGAGCATCCCCTGCCGACGGTCACACCTGCCGTGTGCTCCTTGTCATGATCGGGAAATAACGGAAAAATCCGTCGACAATTCAGTGTGTAAATAATGGCCTAACAATTAGTATGAAAAACGTCAGTCAGCATTTGACTCAATGATTAATTGTATTTGCTGACAAGGTCATTGTATCGACCATAGAACTTACGAAATGATGACTTTAAACGAGACAGCTGATATTCTTGTTTCATCAACTTGTTTGCCAATAAATTACCTCGTTTTAGAAATTGTACATCTTACCCCCAGTTCCATCGACTTGCCCTTACAATATCCATAAGAAATGATATGTCCTCGATGATCGGTCCTAGTTAAAGTTAAATCATTGTGCAGATTCCTTTTATGGCCTCTAGACATTTTCCCTTCTGTCCAGTCTTGATTGTTTTTAAAGTATGTCACTCGTGAACTTTTAAGAAAAGTTTTGATAGAACCTAAAATATCAAAATTATCAATTACAAATTTAATTCTTATAAGCTATCGGATAAGCAATGTAAATTGTCAATTTTCAATTTAAAAAAAACGCTCACACAATCGACCAGAAATAAATTTCATGAGGGACTATTTCTTTTGGTGGAAGGATTTTTTGCATAGAAATCAGTTCATCTACAGATTTTTTTTAATTCAAAATGCTGGAACTTTGCTATTAATTTTCACGCTATCATACATTTGGAATTTTCAAATTAGGTTTCAAATGATACTTTTAGAACAAATTTTTACAAAGTTTCTCAGTTTTCAAAATATGCAGCTATATTGGTAAAGCAAGATAAAATTAACATTGATTTTAGCCTGAAATGTGCATAATTTGCCCAATATTTCAAAATTTACATCACTGACCCAACCTTTTTATTTTATTTTTTGAAATAACACGACATATCTAATCGATCAGCACGAAATTAATAAAAAAAAAACTTCCTGTAAGAAAATATACTATAAAGATCATTTTAGATTTTTAGTACTCAACATATGATACTTTATTAGTGCTAAAAAGGTCACACAATAATTTACTCGCGCCATTTCATCGTTAACATTTTCTTTTAAACTATTTTTGTAATTATACCCCGCTCCGAAGGAGAGGGGGTATACTGTTTTACCCTTGTGTGTCTTTCTGTCTAGCTGTCTGTCTGTCTGTGGTATTGTGTTTGTGTGTCTATGTGTCCGTGTGTCTGTCCGTACCAAATTTTCGTCGCAGTTTTCTCAGCAACTACTCATCACAGATGCTTGAAATTTTAGCACAGTCTTTGTTTAGGCATGCCATATGGTAGGATTCATTTTTGTTTGAATCCGATGTCAACTTCCTGTTTATTCGTGCGTCGGTCCGTAACAAATTTCCGTCACAGTTTTCTCAGCAACTACTCAGCGCAGATGCTCGAAATTTTAGCACAGTCTTTCTTAAGGCATGCCATATGGTGGGATTTATTTTTGTATGAATTCGATGACAACATGAGAGTGTATATTCACATCACAGTTGGGGTATTACTAGTGAGCATTCTCTCACAGACTTCTTGTTACATTTGATAAAATATGATTGAGGTTAAAGTGATTAATATAAGAGTTACAATTTAAGCGTAAAAGTTCAAGTTAATTGAACTACATGTATTGCTCAGTAACATGCACACTGACAATAATTTTCTTTCCGGTTTTGATTTATTCTTCATAAGTAGATGTCTGCTAGACAGTTGCAAAATTTTGATTTTAGATACCATCTTTGGCCCAGAAATTTTGTTTTCATATGTAAGATTATAAAGGGAGATTCTTCTTTGTACAGTAGTAACAAGAAGAATGGTTTAAGTGATTAAAATTAAGAGATCAGATCCCACGATCATGAAAACAGGCTTAGGTATACAAGTCAAAATTTCAGTTATCTGTCAGATGCTTTATTAGTTATCAGCCAAGTCAAAATTTTTGCATAAAAGCTCTTCGGTAATGCAGTTTAAAAAAAGCTTTTATTAGAAACCATTATTTACCATTTCAGCGCAATTCATGTAATGAGATTTAAACTTGAAGTTGTTTCATGATCTCAGGGTCTTCTTTAAGTCTTCAAGCAGAATTATTTCCAAGTAGCTATCTCACTAATATTGATCAAACTTGCATCAATGCATCAAAGATATCACCAGTGATGCGGGTTGTCATCCTTGATTCATAATCTCAATATGTATTCAGAATGAATAATTAGATAGATATTTGTGCAGTTAATCATTCCAAAGTACAAAAGAAGTCCAATTTTGTAGACTTTTGAATCCGGGGATGCATACTACAAATCATGTGTTAAATGTGATGCTTCTGAACCGCATTTTATTGATCAGTTATGTATGCATAACCTGGTATCAGGCACATTTCTATGTATCATTGAGTAGATTGTTTTAGAGTGTGATTATTTCTATGCAATTCTAAATCCAATGATGAACACTTAATGGTATTATAAATGCTAATTTTCATTTCGTTCATGATGTATTCAAAAAAGTGAATTCAAACTACAGTGCATTTACAATAAAGTTTCGGAGCAGGTTCAAATAGCCGTAAGTCCTACATTGACGAAACGTATGTAGATGTCTCCTCCAGGGATGTCTATGTCAATCAGGCTTCGGATGCAGCACATAGATGATTGATCAAATTATTTTAAAGAGCTGAACAATTCCCATGTGAAAATTGATACTACAGGCAGATTGACCAATTTTGCAATACAAAAACCACTCTTTGAATTATGCGATTCTAGAGTGTGTCAACGTCTGACTTCGTATAAAATCCCTTTTCAGAATATTTAGAAAGATGTTTCTTTTGAAAACGGGTAAAATTGTTTCTTCTTTCTCTGAAAGTCCACTTATACAACAAAATGTTTTAGAAAAAAACCCCTACCATTTCTCTCTCCCTCTCTCTCTCTAAAAATATTGGTAAGAGATATTTTGGAAGAAACAAAAGACACCAGTATCACCTAAAGCAATTTGGCTCGAAACAAAGTCAGTTTGTTTAAGATGTACACTGCAGTTCTCGAAATTCAAAAATACGTACTGTAACTCCGAACAGAAAGTCAAAAATGTGAATCTCTGAACAGAAAGCCAAAAATTTGAAACTTTGAACATCTTCAGAAAAAAAAAAAATTTTTTATTATGAAAATAATCTTTAATTTTAGCAGTATTAGCACAAGGTTATGTGTACCTAAGGAATATTTTCAAATCAAGGAATTAATATAAATTGCCTTGGTTTGCATTACTCAAGAAGAACGTAACCTTGACTGTGATATGGAAAAGGATATGTAGTATTCTCTCTCCTCTCTCTCTCTCCATCTCTCTGTATATAGTTTTCATTAAAAACATGTAAAGAAATTAATTTGTACTTTTGTTTAAAATTTTAAGAATTTATATTTCTGAAGAACAATTGCAATGTTATTGCCAACAATAACTTTAAAGAAACTCATGAGTAATTATTTACTTATAATATTACAAAAAGGTGTCAAGAAACTTATTATCATCTGGAAATGAAGGTAGAAGGGATATAGTAATGTGCTTGTGAATGTGTGAGCGGAGCGAGTGAGAGAGTGCGTCCATAACGGAAGTAATAATTTACATCGGGATCAATGTGTTCTTTTGCGAGGGATGCTCCGCTTTTGCCCTAATGGGAAAAGAGTACTAATTATTTTCTCGTAGAACTCTTTACAAACCTTTTGCCCTCTCAATACTCTACAAATTCAATTTGAGACAAATCCTTGGCATCATTTGAAACTTTATTCCAAACGCTTATAAAAAAAAGCCCAAAGAAAATATAGGGTCCCATGGCGTCTATAGGTCTAAATTGCGGTTGTTTACAACATATAACGATCGGCAGTAAATGATACTCTGCCAAAAATATCAACCCCACTCCAACAATCTTCCCATGGTATTTCTATATTTTCTGTAATATTCCTACATTCAATCATTTATTTCAAACATTGATATTTTTACTTTAAAATGAAAATAATTGCATACCTGAATTCAGCCAATCGGGTAACACACACTATTCAGTACTCTATGCTACTTTCCATAACAAACAAAGCCACTTGAATATCAAGGGATTTGGTACTCTCATTCCTATAGTCTTGATCATCAAGACGCTTCGATCTCTATCTTTGTGTTATAAGGACAAGTGTCTGGATGATCGAGACTATCATTCCTATAATGTTCGTACATTAATTTTTTATGCCCCCGGATCGAAAGATCCCGGGGGTATACTGTTTTTGTCCAGTCTGTCCGTTTGTCTGTTTGTCTGTCTGTTGTAAACTTTAACCTTGCCCATAACTTTTGATTGGTTGGAGCTATGACTTTCATATTTCACATGTGTATTCCTTGTGACAAGACCTTTCTTTGGGTGCCATCATATTTGACCTTTTGACCTTGACCTTGGAGTTTGACCCACTTTTGCAAAATTTTATGAGACTTTAACCTTGGCCATAACTTCTGAACAGTTTGTGCTTGGGGTTTCAAACTTCACATGTGTATTTTTTGTGACAAGGTCTTCCTTTGGATATCAACAACTTTGACCTTTTGACCTTGACTTTGGAGTTTGACCCACTTTTGAAAAACGTTAACCTTGACCATAAGTTTTGAACAGTTGGTGCTTGGGTTTCAAACTTCACATGTGTATTCCTTGTGATAAGACCTTCCTCTGGATAACAACCTCTTTGATCTTGACCTAGGAGTTTGACCTACTTTTGAAAAACTTTAACCTTGGCCATAACTTTTGAACGGTTAGGGCTAGGGCTATTATACCGTACATATATAATCCTTGTGACAAGACCTTCCTTTGGATACCAACCACTTTGACCTTTTGACCTTGACCTAGGAGTTTGACCTACTTTTGAAAAACTTTAACCTTGGCCATAACTTTTGAATGGTTGGTGCTAGGGCTTTCATACTTCACATATGTAATCCTTGTGACACCACCTTCCTTTGAATACCAACCACTTTGACCCTTTGACCTTGACATAGGAGTTTGACCTACTTTCGAAAAACTTTAACCTTGGCCATAACTTTTGAATGGTTGGTGCTAGGGCCTTCATACTTCACATATGTAATCCTTGTGACAAGACCTTCCTTTGGATACCAACAACTTTGACCTTGACCTTGATGTTTTACTTACTTTTAAAAAACTTTAACTTTCGCCATAACTTTTGAACAGTTGCAGCTAGGGCTTTCAAATTTAAAATTTTTTATCTTTTGGCCTGGATTTTGACTTGCATTTGAGAAACTTTAACCTTCGCCATAAGCTGCCATACGGGGGCATCAGTGTTTCACAAACACATCTTGTTTTATCTTATGACCAGTTTTAATCTTAAGAAAACATTTACCCTAAGGTTCCTTTTAAAAAAAAATATCAAAAATTCTTTGAAGAAATAACATAATTGTTATGTTTTTCTCTCTGAAAGAATGCATTCATAAAAATGACCTAAAATTTAAATATAAAACGTAAGATTTTTAGGGAAAGGATAAAAAAAGGATAATAAAAGAATAACATTTCTTAAATATTCAGTCTTCCTGGAAAACAAGGTGATAAATCGATTTCTCACACGAAAATTCCTCACATTTTTTTTTATTATATAACATGTAACTTTATATTTATTAAAATAAATGATAAAAAAAAATCACAGTTTTAACCCCACAAATTAGTCTCTGACGTAACTATATAATATTCATAAAAACAAGTGTCCGATTACTCGCTGTGATGTTCATGTTATGTTATTGCATTTTCTAATATTTTTCAGCCGGTTTCCAATCTTCAAGTTCCATCGTCACACCAAGCTTTGTCGCCTGCTTTGTCCTAAGTCTTCTGAAACTACTTTTGTGAAGTAAACTACCTCCTTTTTACAGCTTGCATTTTCAGGAAAAGTACAAGACATACGATGGGTTCTATGAATTCTACACATTACAGGAAGACGTTTGTCCGCAGAGTTCAGAACTGTAAAGGCTGTTTGCAATTTCAAATAATTTCTATTTCTGTTGATCTAAGTAAATTTCAAGAATGTTAAGTTCATGTACTAAATTGTACCTATTTTTACCTTTTTAGTATTATATACGAAAATCAATATAACTTTTTCATCTTTTTTATCTTATGCAAAATGATGTCAATAGTTACATGATACATCATTAATTCTTCCTCCTGAATTTCAATTTGTTTGTTAAGCATAAATGACTCCATTCTATTCATATGGCCCTCTCCGTATCTCTAGAATGGATACTAGTTTGACATTTTGTAGTGTTGTCTACATTATTGTTTCTGAAAATTAAAAGTTTTTGATCCTCGCATGGCCAAATTCAATCCAAGGAGTATATGTCTTGAATTTAATTAAAAAAAGAATGAGTTTTTGATCTATGCACCTTGTTAATAAAGAGCTGGGGCCTGTTTTACGAAAGAACTTACCACTAAGACCAAAAACCTTAGCAAATTGTAAAATTTTGCAAAATTAATGATTTTGTTTAAAATTTCTGGGGTAAAAATATCTTTCTACATTCCTTTTAAAAAGATAAAAATCGTTTACAATTTCATGTAAATGAAAAAAAAAATTATCAGAATTAAATTCGTAAGTTTTTTTGTAGAAAGTATTGTATTTTAAACAAATTCTTATGTTGTGAAAATTCATATTCCACAAAAAATATATACGATACGAGTACATTATTTTCATTTTGGCATGTTAATATAATTTGCACCCTTTCTTCCCGGAAGTCGTATGGATCCGCTCCTAGAGATATTTGTCAGAATGCACTTGTGTATTGTTTTTTTTTTAGAACTATATTTCCTGATTTTTCGAAATCTGCATCACTTCTTACGTAACAGTACAACAGAATAAACATCAGAATACAATGAATTACTCCAACAAACAATGGAGTCATGGTACACGATCGGATGCTTGTCTCTAGACTAATGAGCTGTACGAAGGATATACATGTTGTTTTATTATAACGGCTGACAAAGTCATGAACTAGGAAACAGGTCTTTGAAAATTAGTTGCAAGCCACATTCCTGACTTTCATTGTCTAAAAGATAGTTGAACCGCATTAAAAAAGATTTAAACTCTCTAACCCTAATGAGTATGTATATAAATAAAGGTGACTGAAATTTTGTTTTTTTTAAACATATCCTAATTAATCAGTGACCTGTGACAAGAATATAAAAACACAGCTGGAAGATGAAATAGAATTCATGTAAAGAAACCAAAGCATCAAAGGCTTCCTGTTGGAATGAATTACCAGCATCACGTCCATCCGGCGATCTGCAACGAATACAAACCGTCCGCATTGACAAATAGTGCTATACTAATTCACCCTCATTGGTCGATTCATGCCACGTATGGGCGCACCTGATCTTCGCCCTAATGAATGAAAGAAACACTTCTGGAGACAATTACCAAACGGCATGCAACGTGAACAAGGCTTCATTAAAGCAAAGACAAATTTGAGCAATTATTAAAGAAAAGCCGTTGATATATCGTAATGAAATACTTCCTATTAGTCGGTGATTTTGCGTGTGACTGTCGGAGGAATTCAATTAACCTTCTATTAACGCCTTGTCTTGCCGTGTAGTCAGAGGCGGTTGTGATCACTAGTTTTGATAGGGGAATCACAAGATTCCCCTCGACTTCAGAGAGAGCTTGTGATAGACAGCCGCAAGGAAGAAATCAGATGCTAAACATTATCGCAAGGTGTCTCCAGAGTAGAACTTAAAATTGAATGCAGAATGAATCGTGATTAATTCCGTGTAATATGTTTTGGGTGGATGGGTTTGTTTGTTTGTTTGGGGGGGGGGGGGGGGGGCTACCGTAATTTTTTGCGAAAAAAAAAACTTTATGAAATTTAGAGAGAAATTACCTTTTTAGATTTTGTTCTTTGCAAAGAAATTATCCTTTGTATGGAAGAAATAATAAAATAATTTTGCTTAATGTATACTTCCTCCCGTGTATATATATATATATATATATATATATATATATATATATATATATATATATATATATATATATATATAATTTTCACTCTGTAATTGAATAAATCTGATTGGTTTGCTTGCTATCACGTGCAAAATTATATTTTACGAAATTGACCTGAGTTACTAAAAATAACTTAGGGAAAATCTTAAGATGTGTTTATAATGGTGAAAAGTCTTCAAAAACAAAATTTGTTTGTCTGTTTCCTTTCTAAAGAAAATAATATAGCAAATATAGTCGGTCAATCCATAGGTATATCGACTTCACAGAAAAGCTTATCGACTACGCACTTCTTGCTCAGTCGATATGCTTTTCTGTGAAGTCTATATATCTACATTGTATGTATAGACCTCATAAAATGGCTATATTTGTAATTTGTATAATATATAAATGTGGACGTTTTCTTTAGATTCCTAGTATATGTATGAGAACAATTAACAATTAAATAAATGATCTTTCAAATAGTGAGTGGGACGAATAAAATAAAGCGAAAATGCGGAAAAGGAAAGAAATGTATAATTCGAATCGGAAACCAGTACAGTACACATGGACAATATCATTTCATCATAAAGTACATGAATGGTTTGGGAGGCTAATCGTAGAATTAACAAGGATGATTGATTATTTTTTAAATACCTCCTTAATGTGATATTTTGAATGATTGTTCATCATTCGAGAATGAATTCTGGGTTAATTAACAACAACCATTAATACTTTGTTTTTCTCTCCTTATTTCTTGTTTTATTTTATGTAAATACACACATTATCAGAGGAAAATAGGATAGGTGGGAGACGACCATAGGCGATTCCTTGATTGATTTTTGTAACTTGATGAATGACAAGTTTTCATGTTGAATGTAGTCGTTCGCAATCAGGTCGTAAAATGGACTTTGCAGCAGTGTTTTTTCGTCAATCATTCGATGGTTTATTACACTTATATATGACAGTTTAAGCTGATTGAAATTAAATTTATCCTTTTTGTTAATCGGTTTCCTTCTTTGCTGGGTTATCTAGAAACAAATTCTCCATAGCCCTTTTGCTCGGGCGTAAATCATGTTTGAAAATGAATTATTTGTTAGAATATACTCCATGTGTATACTGATGTTTTAATATATATGAAAAATATATTTGTGTATATGATAGGCTTTATGATGTAATCATTAATTATTGCTATCAAAGTATATAATTTATTACATGGAAGAAAATTTGGTATAGTCAAAAGCAGCAAATATTAATCCCTCTAATATGAATTATCATGCAATGTTGTGTTTGTACAGGAATGAATTGCAAACATAGATACAAAGTCAACTCCGTTGTAGAAAGTTAGCAATAACAGAGAGGACTTTGATCAGTTCTACAAAAAAATTTGTACTAGCTAGCATATTTTTTTTTTTATCTTTACAAAGCATACAGGGCTGTTTGATAAAAGACTTGCAGTCGGAAACTTTTGCAAGCTTTAGTTCCGTAGGAAGCAATCTCAGTTTGATTCTTGCCACGCCAACAAAAATGTTACATGTATCAGACGTTTTCCTTTTGGGGGGGGGGGGGGGTTAAAGTAGGTTTGTTTTCTGTTGTGTAGTATTTACTGGTTATTAATCCCCCATATCCCTATAAATTTTAATTAACATGTTCAGGAATGAAAGAACATGAACTTACAAGTTTAGCCTTTATTTGTTCACTAACGTGTTTTTAATCAATTATGAATAGGTTAACTGATTGAAACAAGAATAATAATTCATATTATTTATTTAGAATATCACTTGAAGTTCATTTTGTTTTTTCTTAAGCATTACTGATTTTCCAACCAGCAAATGTCGTCTTAGCCTCGTGATAGCTCAGTATAGTTGAGCTAGCTTGGGTGGTCCGGATGTTTACGTCATCGCCTTTGTTAAGTGACACGACAACGGTTGAGGTTTCTGAGTCCCAGTCACCTGTTTCCTGAGTATCACTTATGGATCCTCCAAAGACTGCGTCATTAACGAACAAATTTAAAAAGATTGCACCACGAGTCTGGGCATATATGGTATATGTAAACACATATGCACCCGAAACAGGTGCAACGAATGTTCCGCTGTGCTTGCTATAAGCGTTTCCGAGATTAGTCTTCACTACATCGAATTTCAGAGTGAAGTGGGCGCTTGGAGAGGCTTCGTTAGCTGACATATAGGCATAGAAGGCAACAGGGTCTACCGGAACAGGTGTAGTGGAAGGAGAATCAGTGATGGGTAGAAGCAGACGACCTTATCAAGTATAAAATAGCTCACTTTAACAAGATTACCATGCAATTTCGTCATGTAAATCTTCGCGTGGAAAAAAGATTAATTATTCTTGTGAAAAATACGGGCACGATATTATCCTAATCTTACGTGCGTTTGGTTTGACGTCTGAGGTTTCCAAGTCTATTATTTTCTCTTCATAATGTGAAATGTTATCACTCATTTTGGCCACAGTGTGTTTCAACTCTAGCACCTCCTTCTTTAAAAGCTGATTTTCATTTTCAAGAATGCCAATTCTTTGGTTCTGTTCTCGTAAAAGTTTTCGAATTTCCGTTATTTCCATTTCAAGGCTATGTCCTGAATCGGCAGCAATCAGATTTATTTTCCAAATGAAGAACAGAATTGGAAACAATATGAAAGTCATATTGACAAATAGTGGAGAAATGATCAACTGATAAGACCTGCAATTGTGATCTTCTCTGATATTTTATCAGCTGTGGTCAGTGGCGGATCTAGGATTCTTGAAAGGGGGGGGGGCCAACCAGTTTGGGGTTTGGGGTGTAGACCCAGGGGCCAACCCCCCCCCCCCCCCGGGGGGTTTTATCGCTCAGTTGATTCGATACGCAAGAGCATGGTCTACGTATGTACAATTTCTAAAACGAGGTGAATTATAGACAAACAATTTGATAAAACAAGAATATCAGCAGTCTATAAAGTCAACATTTCGTAAGTTTTATGGTCAATACAATGACCTTGTCAGCAAATACAATTTATGATTGAGTGAAATGCTGACTGACGTTTTTCATACTAATTGTTGTCGCCGGCGTGGCGCAGTGGTTAGAGCGTCAGCTCTAGAGTCGCGAAGTAAGGAGTTGATCCTTACGTCGCGGGTTCGAATCCCACTGTGGGACGTGGAGACCGGTCCTTCGTACGAGACCGTATAAACCGAGGTCCCGTGTCGCAGTAGGTGCTGGCAAAAGATCCCTCACTGCTCAATGGCCGTAAGTGCCGAGTATAGGACAAAATTTGCAGCTCTCCACCGGCAATTGGTGGCGTCTCCATATGAGTGAAACATTCTCGAGAAGGACGTTAAACAACATAAAATCAATCAATCATAGTAATTGTTCGGCCATTATTTACACACTGAATTTTCGACGGATTTTTCAGTTATTTCCCGATCATGACAAGGAGCAATCGGCGGGTGTGACCGGTCGGCAGGGGATGCTCACTCCTCCATGGCACCTGATCCCACCTCTGATGTTTTGGAGTTCGTGTTTGCTCTGCTTCTATTTTGTATTGTTTAATGGACTTTTGAGCTTGAATACCGTTCGTTATCTCCGTATATTTCATTACATACAATTAAAGGACTTATCGCGTGATCTTTCAAAAATCGTAATTTTATGAAAAATATTATCTTTAACCTTATTTATTAAAATACTAAATACAATAAACGTTGTTGAAAGCATATTTTAAGAGATATTGAGAGTTGAAATTTAAATACGGCAATATTCATATTTCAGTCGGATTTCGGCGAAATACTGCTCTGACGTCATAGGCGACAATTCGGTGATAAAGAGACGAGGATATACACACTATTAACGGAGTTATCGATGACAAATGCAGCTATATAACGAAAATTGCTGGAAAAAAATTCCTTATATACTTTTCAATTACTATAGAAACATTAATTAGTTCTAAGGTATAAGGCATTTAAGATATTTTGGTTTTTTATTCAAAACATTTAGAACCTGTAGCTCTAATTACGGCAATGTTTCGTGATCGGGAAATTATTTTTCAAGATCGCCATCTTTTAAAAAACATATGAAGACTTGCATAAATTAATATTATATACAAAACGAAGAATAACAACGTTATATGATGTTTGATTTGTGAATCAAATAAGTTAATACATGTGATAAGATGACAAATCAAATTGCATTATCATGGCGAGTTTCTTCGTCTTCGCTGCGTCTCCCTCGCTATCGTCGCTGCTATTTTTACAATGTTAACATATTTTTCAGATTTTTCCTTGCTGACAATTCTAACATATAAGGTTGATATACAATTTTATATCGATAAAATAAGTGATTTGGTCGTCCACAACGCAGAAAATTCAGGTTGTATCGCGCATATTTTAGTAAGATTATTGAAGAGCCATTGTCGCCTTTGACGTCACAGGGTCACGTGATCGCTATCTACTGTAATTAACTTAAGATTTTTAATTCAGGGGTTTTCATTTGAGTCAGTAATTGCATGCGATTTATCCACAGTAAATCACTGAATTTATTAATTGTGGTCATTGTGGTCATAAGGAACGTAATACGCTTTTAATTTCAAATAATTTAGAAACATGCGATAAGTCCTTTAAGAAATTAATTTAATAGCTACCCAGTTTAAACTGTATAACCTGCATTGGGTCTGTTTACGCTTTATAAACCACAAACGTAAGTCATTGTGACGTAGGCAACATAGGTTATACAATATAAACTATTTGCTTAATCTTTAATATTTACCTTAGAAGCTGTGTAGCAATAACAGCTTTCAACTCCGTGAACTTCGTATTAAAATGTTCATTATCCTTTTTAGGGCTTACAATTCTTATTCAGTATCTGAATTTCCATTATTCATCGTGAGTATCAGCATTTTATAGTAAGCTACAATTGATATTCCAAACCAAAAGCTATACTCACTATATATACTTCATGCAGAAGAACGGTTCTCAAAAATTTTCCAAGATTTACAAGTACTGAAAAATGGGACACTGATTTATTGTTGTTTTTATATATAACAAGGGACAGACTGATAAGATGCATGATTATGCTATTTTTTTTAAAAAAAGGTGTATTAAATTCGTATTTAAAATGAAATGCCTTGAAAGATATAGACAGCAGGACTTCATATTTGCTGTACGAAGACCCAGTGACACTATGTTCGTTTGTAGCGGATCCTCCCTCTCCCGGAAAATGTCAGAAACAGTATCACGATTGAAGAAAACCAAATGGAGTGAATACTTTTACTAAGTATATTACCTAGATTCTTAACTGTAATTATACAAAGATAGCCTCAGTAAATTTTGTAATCAATTTCAGTTTGTTTTCATGTTTCAGTTACGTTTTCAAAGAAGATGGGCGAAGAAGGCGAGCGAAATGGCTATGGTGTGACAAATATGAGGTGAAAAATTAAATCTCAATTATAGCAAAATTTTCTTTGACATTTCTTCTAACATTGTAGTATACTCTATGTAAAATCTCCACAATTTCAAAATCTCACAAAGATTGAGATTATTTGTCTATGAAATAGCATACACACACCAAAGAGGGAGAAAAAGGATCATTTTCACATATTATAAAACAATTTTTCCATATGACTGGACCATCACTCTATTTTTTGGAAAGTATATCCTTAAAGTATGCATAAAAATGTACATTTTTTGTTAACAAAAACATGGAGCAAAGACCCACCATACCTTGAAAATCCACTTTTATGACACAACATTCATATATTTCTGAGAAATACTTAGTCCATTTAGTCAAGAGTCATATCAAAACATGATTTAAATGCCATGATTTGTTAGGAGTTGTGTAGTATAGTAGTTAGCATGTTAGTCTCGCAGCAAAATGATAATCAGGATTTTTATTGCGAGGGTTGGAACCCAAGAATACCATATTATTTTTTTAATAATAGAATAATTGTTGCTGAGAAAAATTTCCGCAAAGTTCCGTTTGTGATAATTTCATAAATTTCAAAAATAAGATTTTTACTCTAAATACTTAATTCACAAATTAAATATGATTTTTATATATTGAAGCTAGAGGCATTCTGCACGCCTTGTTCGCCTATCTTTTTCAAATTGTTATTAAGTGTATATTGTTTAGAATTGTTTATATCACATAAGCCCCCTTTTTTTTACATTTCCAGGAGATTTGAATTAATGGCTATGGACTTCTCTTTTCCTCCCTAACTCATTAGTAGTAACACGTTTAACACTTTTTTGGTTTGCAAAGCAAAGCATAAAACATATAAATCTCATTACTGTTAACAACGTGCTGGTTACATTGTTATTGCCAAGTCCTTACAGTAATTAACAGTATAGATTTACTCATTCAATTGAGTTTAATTTGCTGGGAGACATCTCTAATTTTCCTATTAACTAATCCTAAATATTAAAATTATTATTTCCTGACTTCTAATCGAGTCTTTTATCATTGAGCATGGTTTTCGAAACTGGAAAAGAAATGTTGTACAATTTATAATGAAAATAATCGAAGCAAATTGAGTCTAAATAAGTAAAGAATAATTATAATCATTGTATTAAAATTTTCAAACAAAAATGCTATACCTGTATCTTAAATGCATATAGTCAAAGCAAAATGAATAGGGAGAGATCTAGAGGTATACGTTGGAAATTTATGTCCACTTTAGAAGACCTGGATTATGCAGACGACCTTGCAATTATTTCCAGCAAATAAAGCGACATGCAAGATTGATTGATTGATTGTATATTGTTTTACGTCCCATTCGAGAATTTTTCACTCATATAGAGACGTCACCATATACCGGTGAAGGGCTTCAAATTTTGACCTTTACTCGGCACTCAGGGCCATTGAGCAGTGAGGGATCTTTATCGTGCCAACGCCTGCCGTGACACGGGGCCTCGGTTTTTAAGGTCTCATCCGAAGGACCCGCAACTTTCACTTCAAAGTGCCGAGCGCATTGGCGAAGGAACAGTTGCTACCTATTTTTTATCGACTTAGGTCTGTCGCGGCCGAGATTCGAACTCACGACCTCCCGATCACGGAGCGAGCGCTCTACCGACCGAGCTACCGTGAACGGTGCGACATGCAAGAAAAGACCAGGAGGTTACATGACGTCTCTGAATATACAGGCTTAAAAATTAATACGGACAAGACAAAAAGCATGAGAATAAACGGAAAAAGAATGATGTCATCAGGATAAAGAGCAAGGAAGTAGAAGATGTTGAAACATTTATCTACCTGGGTGCCACAATGGACAAGACGGGATGAACTGAGGCAGACATAGGGAGAAGACTAGGCTTAGCCAGGACTTCTTTCGCATCGCCCACCAAAGTATGGAACTCAGCACAATACAGCACAAGGACCAAACTTAAGATCCTCAACACAAATGTTTTATCTGTTTTGCTTATTGTTCTGAATTATGGAGAACCTCCAAGAAAGACGATGAAAAGCTGGAGTCATTCCATCGTAGATGCCTTAGGAGAATCCTAAAAATATACTGGCCTGAAAAGGTATCCAACTAACAACTGTATGAGAGAGCAAGATCCATACCCCTATCAAGGACGATCAAAGGAAGGAGATGGAGATGGATAGGCCACATCCTCCGAAGGGAAGCTAACTCACATATAAGAACGGCTCTTACATGGGCCCCTAAGGGAAAGAGAAGAAGAGGACAGCCAAAGAACACCTGGCGACGCTCTGTTGAGAGAGAAAGGGAAGAACTAGTTTGGAGCAGCTGGAAGGAGGGGCAGGTTGTTGCCAGCGACCGTCGTTTTTTGTTTTTTTTTTTGTTTTTTGTTGAACGGCCTCATGCGTCCTTCCGGGGCATGGAGAGGATAAGTAAAATCAGTTGTCAATTAAAATCAAATTTGAAACACAATCTGCAGTTACAAATGAAAGTTTGAACAAACTCCAGTATTTCCTGTAAATAACCCAGTAAGGTATTAAAAAAAAGATTTGGCACAAAATACAGGGAATGCGTTATATAGTGAGGTAATTGTCGGATTTCCAATGAGATATTTTTCGCCTTAGAGTTTGCAAGGAAGAAGTCTGGATAAGTCGTACCATTATCCATTACCTATTTTAAATAACATAACTTTCATACAAAACCAACTTTAGCTTCCATCACGTTCGTGTAACTTTCTATAATTTATGTGAATAAAGTATTCTTGTAGTTTGCACTTATCATCAGAATACAGAATTTTGAAAAACCCTTTAGTTTGTTTTAGAAGAATGAAAAATACTGTTTTTTATTAAACATCTGTGTGAATGCATGATGCTCAAAATTAAAAACAAAAGAATCCATCAATTAATTATTTTTTAATTTTTTTTTTCATGTTTTTATTTTACAATTGGAAAATCGTGTGTGCTAACAATTACAAGTTTGGGTGTTCATGATTTACACATATTATACAAACACAACAAAATAAATAAATAAAACAGCATGGTCTCACCTTTACCTCAAAAAATAACAAACAGCAATATCACAATTTCCCTCTGAAAGTTTTTGTTATTTGTTATTCAATCTATCACATTGATTCAGTCGAACGATAAATGTGGTAAGAGAACGTAATTTACAAGTCATTTGAAAAGATCACGATGTACTTCTTAAAACAAATGATATCAGATTAATTCAGCACCAACTAAAGGTCAAAGAATAAAGGGAAAAGCGTGAAAACCTGGTGTTTTCATGAAAGAGCAATGGTATTATCAGTGTAGATTGGTCCTATATATCTCAAATACAGCGATTTTTTTTATTTTTATACTAGAAATATATTAGAAATACTTTTAGTCCACCAAACAACCTGTCAACAGAGTTTTGTTCAGTCTTTTTGTTGTAGCCAACACTGTCGATTTTAAAGTAATATCCATATAAATATAGACAAATATTCATTTTGAAGGAAGGGATCTGACACACAAATCCTCTCTCTCTCACACACACACACACACACACACACACACAGAGAGAGAGAGAGAGAGAGAGAGAGAGAGAGAGAGAGAGAGAGATAAATGAACATTTAAACATTTCCATTGAAATTACTCATCAGAATATTCCTCCTAAGAATTTCCCATCTGAATCAGAATTACAGCAAAATAAGTAAGATGTGAACTTTCTACCATGAAGGAAGACTATGTTCCAATAAAGCAATAAAACTTAGATTGCATGCTATACTAGAAAGATCTTTCATGACACGAGAGGGTCATTTTTTCAATGTCTACGACATTTGTTTTTATTACAAGAATTGATGATTCGGTGGCAGAATTTATTTCAGAGAAATAAAAATAACCCAAAGCGCAGTACAACAACTAGCATAAGGAATGTTCTCCAAGACTTTATTGTCAGCAGTACCTGTAATCACCCCTTTTCCCCATTTCATTAAAAAAAGTTCATGTGCCATGACGGAAGTTTACTTTCCAATAAAGCAATAAAACTAAGATCGCATGTTATATTGGAATGATATTCCATGACACGAGAAGGTCCTTTTCTTAATGTCTGCGACAAATTTTAAATGCAAATCAAAACTTCT
Organism: Saccostrea echinata; assembly: GCF_033153115.1. Lineage (NCBI taxonomy): Eukaryota > Metazoa > Mollusca > Bivalvia > Ostreida > Ostreidae > Saccostrea > Saccostrea echinata. Next base: position 2,020,570 of record NW_026889763.1, on the reverse strand, counting down.
AACACGCCAATCTAATGCACAGTACATGTGCATGTATCAATGTAATATTTTACAATGCGATATTAGCGGTTACATCTTATTTTGAAACACTTGATATGTACTTTTCATTTTTAAAAATTATTTATTTCTCTAATTAATTTGCATTGGTTTAATTATCGATGAAATTAATGGAAGAACTTTACATCTCGTTTGAACACCATTGCACGGATAACTGCTCGACACATAGAAATCCAGATTTTCCAATTGCAAAAACCATCATGAAACGATATTGACGAGTAGTAGCTACTTGGAATCTTGACTATCGATAAAGATCAACAACACTTCAGGTCATTTGAAACCTTCGGTACAACGCATTGACACGTTAATAATGGACAAGGTGCAACTGCCGAGCAATCTTGGTTCCTTTTTTGTGTGTGAATCTATGCACAAATCAGTTAGCATCAAACTTTAAACGTTTGAAATCAATCAAAATAAAAATAATGAAGAAAATTTATAGAATGTATTGCAGAACTTCACCTCTTTTTTACGCTGCATCAGTTCGTGTCTTATCAATGACCCTTCCAAGCTCCTCTGTAAACAAAACTTACACTTTGTTCCAAATATTTTGTGTTTTTGGTTAAAGAAATATTCGAAGAAACTAAAAAACAAAATTCAAAGAAAGCAAAAAATTAAGCTCCACATAACATTATAATAAAATCGTCATAATTTAATAAATCTTTCCACATTTTCAATATTTTTGGTGTAAAATAACTGAGTATTACTAACAAAAGCCCAATGGCATGTAAATTTTAATTTTGCATTGCTATTCAGTACCTAAACTATTAACAATATGGAGTGGCGGATTAGGAGTTTGATTAGTCTTTCGGAAGAATTACTGACTCGTTTGCAGTATTTTTTTATAGAGAAATAAAACTAACCCTTTAAAGTTAACAAAGCGCAGTACAACAATCAGCGTAAGCAATGTTCTCCCAAGCTTTATTCTCACTTCTCATTTGGTCGTTTTCAGAAGTCATTAAAGAAATGAATAATATTGTTATATCATGGAAGTCATGTATTTCTCAGAAGCTTAGTCGATTATATATTGTTCTGCATGGGATTGACGTAATTAAGTAGATTTATGTTGTTTATTTTAGCACATATATTGCGAAAATTGTTTGATACTTCTTGCGTGATAGGAGCAGTGTGTTTACATGGGAACACTAATGTTTCCAACATACCTTAAATTTCATATACCCTCCCACATGAAACGCTGTTTGAATAATAAAGTCATTATATATTTTAGCACCCAAACCCAGACATAATGCACTGTTTTGTCGGATGTATTGGAAGCAAAGTCAGAAAAATATGTAATTTTTTATTTGTGTAATGTTTTGGTTCATAATAATAAATATACAATATATCCCATACTACGAAGAGATTATATGAATTTCATTTATCTGAACTTCTCACATTTTGTTGATGAAACAATTTTGAATGATCATTGAATATCGAGAAGACGTCAGTGATTTATCACTTACTATTCATCTACATTTCAGTGACCGTGTAGTGTACATTTTTCAGTCATCTCTCATTCGACCTTCCATGACCTTCAATTGTCTTTCAGGACTATTCAACCTTTCAGTGTATGATCTTTTAAATTGCTTTTTACTGATTACTGAGAAGCAGTTCGGTTGCATTAAGTTCTTCTGCTTAAAGATTTTCCCTTGATTCTTATCAAAGATAGAACTTTTAGTGAGGTATATATACGTTTTAATTTAATTTAAGCTGAACAATGAATTTTTTTGTTAACTTAATACATGTTCGATAGTAGAATTTTGCATTGGGATTTTCACTAAAAAGCATATGCCTGAAAAATTTGTTCAATATTATCTTTGTTTAAGCTTTCAATTCAATTTCTGAAAATGAGAGGAATAATAAATAGAGTATAGCTATAAAAATCTGATTCGGTAATATGAAAAATATGTAAAAGGAGAAAAAATAAAACTGAAATAGTATAGAGTGATTTTTTATCACGGTTTATTTGAAAGAGTATCGCATAATTTGTATGAAGGAGTATTGTACAATAGAAACTACTTATGATGAAATACATGAATATGCATTCACTAATGATATTGATGAAATTTTTATCAATCATAATGGTCCCTCATCCAAGCATACCTTTAGGGATGTGAAGGATGAGAGACATTCTATAAATGAGCCTGAGGCTCAAGAGGGTATCATATAGCATTGTTTTTCCGAGTGTAGCGAGGCATAGCATACAAGATCTCAATTCAAAGACTTTAACAATAGGCTGAACATGTGACTACACTGTATTCACCACCCTATATAAAGCACTGTCCACGTGTAGAATCATTTTTTAAAAGATTTGTGACAACCCAAAAGAAAAAGGGTTGGGAAATTAAGATTTATCAATATAAAAATAATATATATATATATATATATATAGGGTGGGTATATGATACCCTCTTGAGCCTCAGGCTCATTTATAGAATGTCTCTCATCCTTCACATCCCTAAAGGTATGCTTGGATGAGGGACCATTCTATTACATATCGCCTTTCGGCTCTACGAGGGTATCATATAGCATGTTCAAAGCGTTGTCACAAATTAAAAAGTAACAAAACACAAAAAGTTTATGAACATAGATTATTTAATCTCAAATAATTGAAGATTAATAAAAAATAATACCACATATAATTCTCACTTATTCTTTAATTGTCTAGCACAGAAAACAATTGCTGTTTTTTAACTATCAAGCACACGAGTTGCAAAACCATCAGTCTTGTTTGGCAAGTCCTTGTAGTAGAATTGAAAGAACGTTTTGGACGAGGTCCAGTTTGCAGTGTCCATGATTTCCTTCATAGAAACACCGGAAGCAAAGGCTACCGAAGCTGCAGTTCCCCGGAAAGAATGAGCTGTATAAACAGATGAATCTATCCCAGATGAAGATAACACACTCTTTAACCACCTAGCCAGAGTACATGTAGTCACTTTATTATAGGTTTTGTATGAAATAAAAAGATCAGAACATTTACGAATATCCTTTGTTCGATGTAAATATTCTTTCAAAGTCTCAACAACACATAATTCTTTCTTATGATATTGATAAAATGAAACAGAGGGTAAAGGAATGCCAGGCCTAGAAGTTTTTAAAAGAGTTTTTATTTGAAATATAATTTTATCAATATAAACACTCATATAATCAATGTTCAGTGCTGAAAGGCTCTGGGCTCTTGCAGCAGTAGTTAAAGCACACAATGCCACCACTTTCCATGTTAACATTTTTAGAGTCAAGTTTTCCAGAGGATGTAAGTCTCTTAAAAACTGTAAAACTTTAGATACATCCCATGTTAACTTACATTTTGGTTGAGGTGGATTTAAATTATAATAACCTTTAAGTAACTTAGGTATTAAAAACTGACTATTGATCCACTTCACTTGAAACAAAGACAAAGTTTGCATTAGCATAGCTTTATTTGTATTAATAACTGAATATGAAACTTTCTGTTTCATCAAGTAAGATAGAAATTGAACAACATTCAGTTCAGACGGGTCAGTGGGATTAACTTCCCGTTCACTGCACCAATGAACCCATTTCCTCCAACAATACTGATATTGTTTGATAGTGGGAGTTCTGAGTGATGAGTTAATAATTTCTGATTCAAATTCTGAAATTCCTTTATTTTTGAAATGTTTCCTGATACAGTACAGGCGATCAGTGACATTTTCTTTGTCAAGGGATGATTCTCTCCTGTGTGTGGCATGACCAGTAAATCTCGGTGCCTTGGTAACCTGGCAGGAAAAGATATCAAAGATGAAATAAGTAAAGGAAACCAACTTTGTGTTTTCCAAAGAGGTACAACTAAAATAGCTCTATCTACTTTGTCTGATGATATCTTATTCAATATTTTTCCAATGAGTCTAAAAGGGGGGAAAATATAAGGACTAAAGTTTGACCAACATAAAGTAAAAGCATCAATTTCAGAGGCATCTGGATCAAAAGTCCAAGAAACAAATTTTTCTAATTGTGCATTTAATCTTGAAGCAAAAAGGTCAATATCAGGCAAGAAAAATTGATGACATATTCGAGAAAAAATATATGGTTTCAGCATCCACTCTTTTGAATCTGAAAATTGTCTTGATAGATAATCAGCTTGAACATTCTCAACACCAGGGATATGCTTTGCAGTTATAACTATATTTCTTTGAATACACCATTTCCAAATATTTATTGCAGTTGAATTTAAAGATGGAGAAGCCATTCCACCCATTGCATTAACATAAGAAACTGCAGTTGTATTGTCTGATTTTATTCCTATGTGACAATTTTTATAACCACTGAAAAAAGCTTTAATCGAGAACTGGATTGCCAAAAGTTCCAATTCATTAATGTGCATTTTAGATTCTGCCAAAGTCCACCGACCACCTACAGATTCACTTGAAAATCTAGCCCCCCAGCCTTGAAGTGAGGCATCTGTTTCAATCCAAAAATTGATAGGGGGTAAACGAATTGGTTTACCATTTAACTTCTCTACATTATTTAACCACCATTTTATTTCTACTTCACTGTCATATGATATCAACATCTTAGAATCATAATCATTTGACTGTCTTAAATTTTGAATCTTATCCCTTTCCATATTTCTGTAATGCATGGGTCCCTCAGAAATTGCATTAAATGCATGGACCACAAGACCGATCAATGATGAAAAAATTCTAATTGTAACATATTTTTCACTAAGAATTTCTTTGCACAATGATACAATCTTTGTAATTTTCTCATCAGTTAAGAAAACTTTATATTGGACTGAATCAATTAATAATCCAAAAAACCTGATTCTCTGGGTTGGTATTAAAACAGACTTTTTAAGATTTATCGTAAACCCAAGTTTATCCAACTCATTCACAATTAAATGAGTTTCGTGTTTACAGTCTTCATAGTTTTTGTTTATCACAAGAGAATCATCGATATAGTAACAACACTTTATATTATTTGCCCTAAAAGCAGCAAAGACAGGTTTCATTATCTTTGTGAATATTCTAGGTGCTGAAGCAAGTCCAAAAGGAAGGACAACAAAACTATATAAATTCTCTTTCCATCTAAATGTCAAAAATTTATGATGTTCCTGATGAATACTGATACTAAAATAAGCATCTTTTAAATCGATTGAAGTTAAAAAATCATCTTTTTCAATCAATTCTAAAGCAAATTGCAGGTTTTCTTGCTTAAAATGATGATATTCTACAAATTCATTCAGATTTTTTAAATTTATTATTGGTCTTGAGGTTCCATCTTTTTTAGGAACCAAAAATATATTAGAAATAAATTCATCTGAGGGATTTAAAACCTTTTTAATTGCTCCTTTTGCTAACAATATATTCACTTCATTTTGAATGAGAATAGATTCACTCTCAGAAAATGAAATCTGCTTTGGAATATAACCTTGTATAGGTTTCTCAAAAAACTCAATTTTGTAACCTTTAACCGTTTCCAAAATCCACTTATCACTAGTAAATTGTTTCCAATGTTCAAAATTTAGTTTTCTCACCTTTTTTACTGGTTCTGGTTCTGATTCTGGTAGCCTTTTTTCTGGCCTCTGTACTGGCTGGGGTAACCCCCTCTTCTGTAATATTGTCTGCCTCCACGAGGTTTGAATTGCTGGTACCCTTGGTAACCTTGGTATCCTTGATACTGGTTCTGCTGTTGGTAACCTTGACCAACAGCACCCCGTAAGTTTAAAGTATTAGACCTGTTTTTGAATGTATTAAAAGAACCTTGACCCCTAAGAGAACTCAATGAATGTTTATTCATATCACCCATATCTTTAAGTTTGGTGACACAATTATCTCCAAACAATTGCTCAGTAACAGGAATTTCTGAACTACAAATTTTTCTGTATCTGGGGTTTAAACAACCCTTCAATTCATTCCTACGTTTCATTGACAAATTATAAAATCCATATCCCAACAGGCTAATGGAATCAGACAACATAGACTTTGTTTTTTGAATATCTAATTCTTTGTTATTTGCCAGCTGATCTGCCAATGAAACAATGGGAATCAAACCCTGAGCCATATACTTTTGTATTTCTTGTAAAGCAAGATCAGTGGAATGAGCATTTTTATTCATAGCATCCCAGATTTCTTTATTTACTCTGGGGGGTTTGAGATATGTACAATTTTCTGGTCTGCTGTATCTTTTTGCAATGTCATTCATGCTTTCTTTACTTGATTTTACTGAGAGAGCTGCATTAACAGCTTTAGCCAAACCAGTCCCTATTTTTGGACCAGTGGCCTCTTCTGGGTTTAATTGTGGGATATCCCACTCATCCACAGTGTCAATTTTCTCTGTAGCCCCAGTAATATTCGGAGTGTCGAAAGCATCTTTAAATGCAATCTGGGGATCAACACCTACTAATGAAGGGCTGTTTGGGGAGTTATCGAGATAACTCAAGTCAAAATCATTTAATGAATAATCATTCAAGTCTTCTTGATTCAAACTAATTAAGTCTGAAGGTCTGGTAATGGTTGCACTAGGTGCATTATGGCTAAAACCCCTTTCCATAACATCGGCATTATGACCTAAAGTGGGCACCGTACATTGACCTACATTTGTCAATTTCTTTACCGACTCAGACAAACAAGAAATAGACTTCAGTATCGAGTCAATACCCAGAGTAGATTTTAATGAATCGATATCAATACAAGGGTCATTCTTTTTGGTCACAGACCGTTTTTTAGGCGCTTTCACGCTTGTATCAGATGATTTTCTTTTAATACCTGACCGAATGACACGAGATTTCCCTCTCGTATTACCCTCAGATCTAGTCTGTACTTTGTCCATGTTATCAGGATTAATGTCATTGTCAAAATTATCGTCACTATTTTCCCCAAGTGACAAAACATCGTCTCTATCAGACATGTTGTTATAAAACACTTTGTAATCGGTAAATAACAGTAATGTTATTTACTGAATCAAAAAACGAGCCAGAACTACGTTCTTGGCACAACCAAAATACAGTTTTATTTCTGGACTACGTCCTAGAACAAAAAAGTTTACCCTGTAGAAAATTATACACCCGAGTAAAAATACGCTAAGCCCGCTCAGGAAAAAGAATGATTCTACACGTGGACAGTGCTTTATATAGGGTGGTGAATACAGTGTAGTCACATGTTCAGCCTATTGTTAAAGTCTTTGAATTGAGATCTTGTATGCTATGCCTCGCTACACTCGGAAAAACAATGCTATATGATACCCTCGTAGAGCCGAAAGGCGATATGTAATAGAATGGTGAATATTTTGTATCATTAATGAATAAAACCAATCATAATATCTAATTAAATAATGTATAATCTGTATTATGAATGGATGAAAAAGGGTGAACAGTTATCGATCTAAAAGAATCTACATTGCATAAATCACTGATTCTCAAAAATTGCATAGATTGGATCAGGTGCCTAGGAAGAGTAAGCATCCCTTGTTGACCGGTCACACCCGCCGTGAGCTTTATATACTGATCAGGTACACGGAACTTTCCGTAGACAAGCTAAGTTTAAAAACAAAGGCCTAGCAATTGGTATGAAACACGTCAGCCAAAATACGACCCAATGATAGGTTATTTTTGCTAACAAGGTCATTATAACGACCACGGAATTTCCAAAATACTGACTTTAAACGAGGCTGTTGAAATCCTGTTGCATCAATTTATCTGTTAGCAGTCTGCATTGGTTTCAAAATTAATGGTACTCAGACATGCTCTTGAGGATCGAATAAGTTTGGAGACGTAAACACCATATGCAGTTGGAAAGTTGACGATGGAAAAGCCGAAGTCTTACAATTTAGTTGTTAGTTGGCCCTTATCGTTTATAGTCAGTAATACATCCAAATATGGAACAGATTTGGCAGACTCTATGGTGTTTTTTATTTCAAATTCACTGGGGTATATCGAGTCGAAGTATGAATGGAAGTAGATATTGTTAGTTGATAAAACGTCGTCGATATATTTGAATGTCGAGTTGAAGGTCACAGTAAGTGTTTTCTTCTTCTCATGTAGAAGATTTTGAATAAATTCTGCTTCAAAGGAATATATAAGCAGGTCGGCTAATCAAAGAGCACAATCAGTGTCCTTCGGAATTCCAACAATTTGTGGAAGATCTGGCCTCCGAAAACTACATAGATATTATCATTGAGGAACTCCAGCATTCTTATAATGTTAACTTCAGAGTACTTGTGCCTAGAATTAGAGTGATATTTAACAAAGTAATTTTGTTGATTACCAGTCATAAAATACAAAGATTTCTGATTTCCATTTTTTTTAAGAAGCAGTTGTCTATGATTTCAAAAAAGCCTAGTTTTTAATTTATCTTGAAGAATGCTTGTTTAAAGTGTAGAAAAATTCGTCCGATTTGATATTATTTACTGTTCAAAAATTTGGCGATTTTAAATTTTCGAAAAGTTCTTTGGAGTTTTTGAGAAAACATTTCTGGATGTATCCTAAATGGATGCCGAGGTAAATGATAGCCAATTTTTTAATAAGTGGGTTTCATATCGTTAGAGTTTACTCTAGAGCATTACTTGTTTGGTTTTTTTTTAATGGCCAAGGTACATGTAGCAATGCTTTACTTGTTAAGACAAGTTATACTGCACTTTTTCCCAGATATTAGCAGGCCCCGAGATCATGAAACAGACTTTCACTTAAGTCAAAATTTCAATCATCTATACTCTTAATTTGCATAAAACAGCACTTAGTAATGCAAAGATAAAAACCAATTTTATTTTGGACCGCTTGAGTTCTAAATTATGTGAGCGCAAATTACATTTTTCTGAGTTAAGCTTAAGATATATTTTGATTTCTGGCCTGTATTTCGAACAAAGTTTAGTTCCTCAGCTGTTCGACTTTGTTTACAACATAAACAAATGCTAATTTGTATTAAAAATTTAAAAGTTTGGAGATTGTGGAATCATCATTGTTCGTGGGGGATCAATGTTCGTGGATTTCGTGAGTCACCCTTACCCACGAATTTACATCCCTACGAACAACTATTTTGTGATCGTACTGATTAATTAGATTTACCAAATAAACGAGCTGCCCACGAAATTACATCCCCACGAACCAATAAAATTTTGCTTGCCCACGAACATTGACCCCCCACGAATTTAAATGATTCCACAGTAAACGTCTGTTTTCTTTAATGCTGACTGTTGAGAAAATAGAAAAAAAGATAACACATCAACAAACATATTTTTTATTTTTCTTTATTTCAATTAACAATCAACAGATAGCCACTATATACTGTCCTTTGCTATTGATTTACAGGCCACAGTAAGTATCATCCAAAAAATGTCTGAGGGACTGTATACAGAAGAGCGGTTAATATGGCGATCTAATGGTTAGTAAATCAGGTGAAGTACTGGCAGTAGAATTCACAGAATAGGGAGGTCAATAAAACAGTCCTCAAGATCTCACACTATGTCAATTTGTTCCTTGTTCGAACAAAAGGATGTGTTTTCCATATGATCTGGAAAGGCATCTGAAAGAAGAAGGAGGGACAAAAATGTATTATATTTGCGCTGTAAGATAAAACATGTAGTTTGAAGATAAGTTTATTAACAATCTTAAATAAATCTGGTTCGTAAGTAATTATGGTAAAATTAAACTTTAATTAAAAACAAAGATTGAAATCATTAAAATTATACTTGAATACCGTCACATTTCAATAAATAAACATTTTAATAGTAACTCCAATTTCTTGTTGGTGATTTCGGATAAAAGGACGATTTCAGAGAATCGTATTTCATATCAATTCTAATTTTACACATGCATTATTTTATTCACATAGTAAATGGATTCAGGCAGCAAGAACAACCTATTTTAGCCCTCCTCTCTCTTTTAACCAGTTTGTTTAATTGAATATCTGAATTGTTTTGATTTCTACGGATATAGCATGAAGACCTCACAATATTTGAACGGTCAAGGATATAAAGATTCCTACTAAATTGTCCTTATGAAACATTTTATGCTTGTTTTGTACGACTTGTTAGCCATTCAACTTGTTTGGTTTCTTAAGGATGCAATCAACAAGTTTATTAATTTCCTTTGATTTTTGATATATGCTTTACATGAACCAATGGCCTTTTGATTTGTGAATTAATAATAAAAGTTTTTTGGCCAAAGGCCAGCCAAAACTAATCAGGAATTTTTTCTCTTGGTGTAGAGATATACGTGAAATATCCTTATAAATCAATGTACTAAATGTACCGGAAAACAGCGGATTTTAGAAAATTCTACAGGCAGGAATGAAATGTCACATATATTTATTTTTATATTACTAGAGTTAGAATCACAGTTTATTATACATGTATTTATTGAATATACCTGTGTACTTCCATCATATTCTGATTTAAATGTAAACTGAAACTAAAATTTGTGCTGCATGTTGTTTTGGTAGATTGGCATTTTTTAAAAAAAGTTTTAGCTCCGATTTCTATTACTCCTAACAAAACTGAAAAATGAATATTACACAAGGTCATTACGAAGTTTTTTTTTATTTGAAGTGCAACAAAGAATAATTTTGTAAAGCTTATTTTGAGTTGTCAATTTTTTGCTTACATTGTTATTTTTTCCCAGTTACATATGAATGGAAAATTGATTATATGATAAAGTTTCATAGAAATGCCACTTTATGTAATTCATAAAATCCATGATTACGGAGGTGTTATCATTTCTTTTTTAATCGCAATGAATTATTGGTCCTATGGGGGATTTTACTTTTAAGGCAATTGGAAATGTGAGACCTGAACCCAGTATAATGAGGGGGAAATTTAACAAGCTGATCATCTTCTACCAATCAGGAAAATTAATAGAACAAATTAGCAAAATTGTTAAATTAGGTCAACTGATATTGTTCCTAAATATTCCATTTTCTTCCCACAGTTTTGCTTTAAGTGCTTTCTTTGAAAACTTTGGAATGCATTTTTTAAAGAACGTCAGGATAAAAGATCTTTTATAATCCATGTATATGAGGAACAAAATCCATATACTTTTATCTTAAGATGTTAACAATTATTTCCTGTCATTGATGTCAAAATGTTCCACAAAGATATCGGTCCATTAACTCTGGTCCAAATACAAATAGCTTTAGTCGGTTTTAAAAGAACATGAGAAAGAAATAATATACTTTAAAATTTGCATCATCTCATTTTTCATTGAAAAGTAACTACAGTCCTGAATACGCGTGAATTGTTTAAGAAAAGTGGACTTGTATAATTGCTTACCACTCGGAACTTTCAAATTCTCCTGACGTCATTGACTGCGTATCACAGAGAAATCTCCTCTTCTCCTCCAACTACAGAAAAAAGAGAAAATATAGAAAAGATAATTAAAAAAAAACGGATCAAGATAGCTTACATGTACCAACTCACCACGGTGTATAACCTTTAGAAACTGCTGATTTCGTACTTATTTCATTTCGTTTTTTTTTAGTGCAATTACATGGATTAATTTCATTGATGTATTTGTTACCTGAGTATATCCGTATAAGTGAGAACTATCATATATACCTATAAGACTTAGCATACAAAGAGCTTAAAACATAGAATAGGAATGCAGTTTGCTTTCTAAAAAAAAAAAAATACATACAAAATGCATATTATGCATCCCTGGTTTATGCTTGTATTTTTCCCGAGAAATGTAATCAATTATTCAATTAATCAGAGAGTTTTGACATATGAATGTACTTTACTAATTCAATTAATAAAAGAAGCCCAAAGGCCTCTAAAAACGAATGCCACTTGCCATAAACACAGAGAAAAAGTACAAGACACATATTCCATAACAAATGGAATACAATTTACTATCATCCTCATTATAAGTCGAGCCAATGTTGGACATGTAATTATCGGACATCTCCCAGGATTTCATGGCAATTTCCTTCTTCTACGTTGATGTCTTTTTTCAGATGAACCAGAATCGAAGAATTGTTTGCAATGTTTTTGTAATATTATTTCCTTTTGATAACAGTTAGATTTATACAAGATTTTGTGGACATGATTGGTATGAAATATCAATTTTACGATCATCTTCATCTCAAACGCTTTGTAAAGGGGAATTTAAAAGGTGCAACATGCAATAATGTTGGATATTGTGAAAGTGTAGACTTCGACCGAACACAGTTTATTTTATCTTGCACCTTGCACAATTTTATCATTTGCTTGCACTCTACGCGACCAACAACCTTATTTAAACTTCTTTTTATTCTTTGTATATATATATCATGCAATGTACGAAAGAACGTTTTTCCATTAGATTTGAAATGTAAACAATTACACCATTAGGTGGTTTAGTAAAATACGTTTATTCTGTGTGCTCAAGAACAATTTTGACTTCTTTGTGAAAAGTGAACTTGGTCATCAGTGTTTCGTGTAAAATAAATAGTGCCACAGGGGGAGAAATTTGTTTTCTTTTGTTTTTTCATATCTGTGCCATACGTAATTCTTAAAGGTTTAAGGTAGTTACAGTATAACAATTATACGAATAATTCGCTTCTAGATGGTGAACTTACTTATACTTATTTTGCAATATTTACATTTGCTATGTTTTTCTACTAAGACAACTGTGAAATTGATTTGAATGTCATTTTCGTGTACATACTCACGCGTAGAAATATGCGCGGAGAAACTCGCGCTAAAGTGACGTCACAATGAACTACAGAGACGTTAATAAAAATATGACGATATAGGGCAGCGAGAAATTCAAACACTGAGTATATTTTTGGTGCTTTTGAATATGTAAAATGTAAATATAAGGAATGTTTTTAAGTATAGTGAGAATTATTGGTGTGTAAATCACACAGACTTGCACGTAGGCATATTTTTCATGAAGCGCTAGCGCTTCATGAAATATGCCTACGTGACAAGTCTGTGTGATTTACACACCAATAACTCACACAAAACTTTAAAACATTCCTTAATTCTTTTTGGTTTAAGCATTATTTATCTAAGTTGAAATAAATCGATTTGCTAAAAAAAAACCTTATAAGAATATATATATAAAGTAAATCAGAAAACGCAATGGGTAAGCATGATAATATTCTTTTGATTAAAATAACTCAATGCCAGGAAGTGTCCCCTGCAGCACAAACGAAAAACATGTTGAAATTCCATTACAAGTTCAAGTGTTTTTGTACGTCTTTTCTTTAAAACAAAGTTAAACTGACTTTGAGCGTCAGATATGTATATATGCTCTGGTAGTTCAGTGCATGTATTGGTATCGCTACAATATATAAAGAGAAAGGTTTATCGGGAACTTTTTTTACTACTTAGTATATTGTTAGATTATCTTACATTATTTAGCATTAAACATGCATAAAAGCCATACTTGGAAACTTGAAATATTAACTACAAATTGTAAAGCATAAAACGGATTTTGTATACATTTAAGTGCGTGTACCATGTGTACCGTTCAATTAATTTTTGACGCCAGGAAGATTTGAAAAATAAATAACTGCGTCTTCATTGTTCGACTTCAAACTAACAAAGGATCAAGAGACTTTTCAATAAATTACAAAAATAACCCCCTGTACAGTTGCACTTTGACAAAGTCATTACATGTACACTATAAGCGTAACATTAGAATGCGGACTATTCATTGAAGTAATTTGGTATCTGACAAAATCAGTGACGTAGCAGGAAAAAATTAGTTTTTTTCCAGGTAAAGGCTTGGAACGCTAATGATGCATAGTCTCTCAAATATCGTGTATCATAATTTCCTTTTTATAATCTAAGAGCAACAAAATGTAGGCTTTTATATTACCAATAATTCGATTTGGCTTCAGGTGTTTTTGCGCGCTTTAACATGTGGCACTTTGACACGGAAGATGAGATAGTAATTCTCCATTATGATCATGCCAGGAGTCAAATTATGTGTTTTTATTGAAAAATTAATCCTAGGCGCGGTTAGGCTACGATGATTAACTAAAAAGCTATGTTAAGATCTCAGCAAACAGGCAAATGGAACCCACAACAACATATCTGCCGCTGTCCTTTTCCTGGCAATTTGCATTTAAACCAACAGTGCAAAAAGGTTGAATGCATGAATTGTCTAGGCTCAAAAAATAAAATGTAGGCTGAGCCCAAATATGTCTCGGACTTATATTTTGTTCAAAGCGAAAACATTTTCTGCAGTATTAACAGATTTTAGAATATTTCCCTTTTTCCTTAAGTTTTATACTTATCAAACTTCGCTCTTTATTCTTTTATCTTAATGAATGTAAAAATAGATACTTCGGATTCTAATAACGCCCTTCAATATACCTCAAATACAAAGAAATTCAATTGTATTTTTTCAGGAGTGCAACAGATTTATTAAATTAATTTTTAGAAACATACTGTATTACATATAGCCGAACATTTGGACGCGGAATCCTGACAGCTTTACTAATATTGCTTCTATATTGCATCGCGAATAATGAACCATCCCACAATGATTTATGGATGTGAATTCGGCCAATTAACATAATACAATGGTGTAATTAGCCTGTATTCTCCCGCTTTCAACCCAACAAACCACCTGCTTCATCGTACTGGAGCCCTCTGTCTTTAATTAGAATAGGAAATTTCAATAATCTTACAATTTCCTCTCTCACAGTTGGGTGGGGGCAGTGGAACGTACTTTGTGTGCACAGTACTAATGGTCCTAAGCATATGTGTTTATACACTATATATATATCACAGTGCTCTTTCAAATGTCATCTGAATATGTCGATGTATTGCATGCTGTTAGAAAATAAATGTGACATTTAATATACAAGGTAGTGGTTTGGTTGATAGCAATGACAGTTGTTGTGCGTGTTTTTAGGTTGCAAAGCCTTTTGTTTTGTATTGTCTATACAGTATTTGCAGAGGAAAATTGTTTTATTTTTCTGGGAAAAAATTCTGCAGATGACCTTTCTCGACTATTACAGCAGAGTTTGGTAAACTGAAATATCAAATGTTAACCTTCAATGATGTTTTTTCTGTAACTTTATAATTTTATTGGATGTATTTTGTCAAACAGCAAGATAGTCTGTGGTGATGTCACAAACTGAAAAATGTATGAAAGCACCAAAAAAATAAATAAATTCAATGAAATACTATCAATTCCATGCGAACAACTAAATGCAGTAATTGTATATCTGTGAGTGTTCTACTCGTAAATCCTCACCACATCAATTTTCGATAAGTTTGAACATTTTCTCACATACTTATAAAATTAATTCTTCGTGAGGGTAAAGCACGACATGGAATCATTTTCAGCCAACAATTACCTGACTTTAACAGCTAATCTTGACACTTTTTCTATGAACTGCAAGGTGAAATGTGTTATGATGCAAAATATCCGTAAAACGTTAGTGTCAAAAATAAAAGTACATATTGTGCTTCAATGTATATTTAAAAAAAAATAAAAAAAATAAAAATTGAAAATACATATATGAATATTAGTATTAATAATGTAAAAGAATTAACAGGTAAGATGTGTACTGGTTGGACACAAAGGCTTCTGCTGGTAGTCAAATTTAAAATTCTTTCAAAATTTAAATGATATTATTCTGTTCAAAATATAAGTACGATCTGCTACCATGAAATCAACCAAAAAAGTTCTGCTAAGCATTTGAATCCCCCGCCGAAAATATTCTGTACAGTAAGAATTCTCATAAAATTGAATCAAGGATCCATTTTTGCTAAAATTTTACCATTTTAAACTGGATATGCAGCTGATCATCATACATCCCAAATCAATACATTTTTTTTCTTAGAGAAATAATATACGTAGGGGGGAGGGGGGCAAAAATTAAATCAAAATTTCGAATAGCATGTGTATCTTTTGTAAAAATATATGTTATTGAAATTTAATACGCAATCTATAAAGTGGATGGTGATGTTTTTTCTTCTGAACGTGTTCGATCTCACTGTATGTCTGTTAATATTTTCAAGTCGCTTAATTGAGCAATTGACTTGTTAATTTCAGATCGCACATTATACGCAAAAAGAAAGGAAAACAGGAGCTAACGCCATATTTAAAATAATATTTTTTTGGCCCTCTGTCGACTCAGGATAATAAAATATGCTCGGTAGGAAGGTGGAAAAAAAAATTCCCAGAAATTTTCCAAATCAATGCTGCATTTTCAAATTTAATTTTCATTTGAAGGTTTTAATAATATTAAAATAGTTGTTGATAGGATGAGAAAATTGAATAAATAATTGAATGAATAAAAAAATAATCGTTTCCTGGAGGTTTAAAGAGTTTTTGAGTCGGGCTTTTTCAGTCAGTCGTGGGAAGGCAAACAAACATTTTTTTTTTTTTAATGGCCTAACTGGCTCATTTTATTTTCTTCAGTTATTATTATTTTCCTTGTGTTTTAAAACTTCTACTAAAATGTCAAAGAATTTCTCATATGGAATAAACGCAAGTGATACTATCACAAAGATGCTGCAATTCATTCCAAAGACGGTGACATTTGAAGAGATGCTCGTTAGTATCAATAAAATGAGCCTATATCTCATTTATTACACCAAAACCCAACATCATGCTCACTCTGACGCTTGTAATTTGATAGTAGTGGTTAAGAGTCGCTGATACGAAGTCCCCGGAGACCACGTGATAGAAGAAAAACTAAAAGGCAAAACACAGTTCTCCCAATAGGTCGTTGTCGTAAACCCACGGTTCAATTTTGTTAACACTCAATGTAATCAATTAGAAAGAGCAGCAGCAGTTTTCACGAGCTTTTTTTGTTACAGAAAAATGATTAGCATTTCCTTTCACACACATAAATTTTACTTTAACTTGAGTTATTTTCCCGTTTGCGCTACTTTATGTTTTATTTTCAAAATGATTTTTATTTCCATTTCTTTTAAGAAGTTGATTCGGAAAAATGCCTGATTCTGATGATTGTAAGTTTGGTATTCATTGATATACTAGAAGAGAAATAATACACGTATACTATTAATCAATACAAAATTGTATAAATTCGGCAGATTTATGTCACATATATATCTTACTTTCTCTACAACAATAAAGCGACCCCTTAATTATTGGTTGAGATATTAATGCAATCCCTTAAGTCACGCAACATATGCTTATGCTCATGATTAGAAAAAGGCCACTATTTTCTTATAAAGAAAGAGAGAAATCACCTTTCAATCCCGCGAACGAATTGCTTGAAATGTTTAGAAGATATCGAATTTTAAATTTAAACGCTCATAAAATGAAATTTCCTTTTTAAAAATCTTTGATTTCAAGAAATTGATTTAATGAATATATATTTTTAAAAGTCTATCAAGAATTAAGATCCGAGATGTAAGGGTAAGGTTCACACCTTATTATTATTTTTTTTTATTAAAGTATGTTTTGCAAAGGGAAAAGACAAAGTTTTCTGTTTGCCTACCAGGGTCATAACTTTGAAAACTGATTCTTGTGAATTCAACGTTATGTTGTTGCTAATCAAATTATGTCATGACCTTGGTTCAAGGTTATATCTCAAAAGATAAGAACACTGGGCAGTTTTGATACTTATCATGATGCTTACTAGAACATAGTAGATCTCCTATACTTCAATTTGCTTTTGATTCAGTTATTGTATTTCCTTCTAAAAATAAACCTTTTCAACAAAATCCAGCGATTCTTAATTCGATTTGTAAAATACATGCGTATGATAAAAAAAAATTAAAAAGTTATTAAAAAATTGAATGAATACTCAGTGTCGATTTTTTTGACAAAATAAACCCTTTCCTCAAATATTGAAGACATGTCGAACCAATACAACTTGTATATATTTAGAATCAGCAACACTTAGTTAACTTTCAATTTTAACATTTTACGTTCTTCTAATATATTTTAACACAATATGCTAGATGCATGACCGGTAGACAGGAATGCTTATTCCTTCATGGCACCCGATCACACCTCTGCTGTTTTTAGAGATCCGCGTTTGCTCTGCTCCCAATTGGTATTGTTTCAATGGACAATGAATGAGCTTGATTTCTGTTCGTTATCTTCATATTTCATATCAATACAAATTTAGAAATACTGAATGAAGCTTTTTGAAAACCCATTTTTGGAAGGGTCAATGAATCTCATATTAACTGAAATGCAATAGCACAAAAAAAATCGATAATATTTTATTGTTATCATTTAGTACCAATAAAAATTGATTTCTATAGAAGAAGAAAATCTCATGGGAGTATTGGCTTAACTGATTTAAAATACTTGGATTAAAAACTGCAACATGTATATCCCCTACTGTAAAACTGGTTAATTAAGTTTAAATGAAATTTGTACGAGGCAGGTTTTACATAAGTGTTGGCATTCATAGTTATGTTATAACATTTTTTTAATTTCAATGCGTAAACTAATCCTATAAATTGCAGAATCTAACGAATCTAAAACCTGTTATGTTTGGCTATTTGAATTTACAGATGGATGCATAAATCTAAAGAAAAATAAGAAAACCGCCTGTCAGGTTTATCGTTTTAAACAAGAAATTTCAAACATTAAAACTTGATAATTATCTGGAATAGAAAATGTAAAGCAAGCATTTAAAGAAAACAAAATTAAAATTTTATCTTTATACTGAATTAATCCATTCTAAAATATAAATATGTCAAATGCAGATTTTTTCCCTTCCTCTTAAGGTAATACTTCATATATGTACTGAAAAAAAGATAGGTCTTGGAAACTTTTTAAAATTTATATACTATTGTAAATATGTAAAGAGATCGTGTATTTAGTCTTAAACATTTTTAAAATCTATTTATCATGTATATACAGAACCTTCAATTTTTAGCTGCTATACGTGGGATATATAACGATTAAGTCAGAAATAGATAATACACACCAGTAAACGTTGCAACTTTTCAGGTAAACACAACATCCCAAGCATAGTCAAGATCTACATGTCTAAATATAATTATAGTAGTACTTTGAAACATATTGTCATCCTAGGCGAAATCAAATCTCATTTGCTGTCATGTATCATACACACATTAGGTTTAGGAGAAAATGGACTGCAATCTAACGGTGCTTAATTCGATCATATTTAGTTTACATGACCAATAAGGGATTGCATGAAATGAATTCTTAAGGTCAAGATCTAGTAAATGGCTTTAGACTAACTTTTTGGTGCTAGATCCATTATGACGTCATGATCAATTTCAACTTTCTTTTTCCCGAACTTTACGGCTCTAATAGAATTATGTCTAAAATAAAGTATTTTCATGGAATTCAATTTGAAATCCCGATACCTATATTCAGTTTTATATTATTTTAAAGGAGAGGCCATGAACATAGAATTTACCATTTTCTGAGAAACTCTAGGCAATCTGGATACATTTCCTTTGTCTGATATGGAAAAAACTCTCGTATTCATGACTGGTTTTCTTAATTTTTCATAGAAAATGACAGTTTAAAATATGATTTTTTGTCTTGTTTACCTACAAATTATGCCCCGAAATACCTTATTTGACCAAGCTAAAGTTATAAAGCATCATTAAAGGAATTTATTTTTCAAATTTGAGAAATCTGTAGGCACCTTTCATTTACTAGATCTTGACCTTTAAATTTATTTCACCCTCTCCCTACATGAAAAGTTATAAAGTTTAAGTTGGATATATTACATAGTTTTAGAGAATAAATTTGATTAACTCACATATGAATTAATAAACTGCAAGAAAATCAATAAAAATTACTGATAAAATCAAAACTGTGAACCCAAACAGATACTTTATTAAAATTTTCAAAACTATTAGCGAATTCAACTTCATGTAAATGCCTTCCCCTTAAATTGTAAGAAATAAAAGAAAATAATCGCACTCTAAAAGCGAAACGCTGAAAAATTATCATACACTGTATGTAAAAAGTGAACTAGATAATCAAAATCTCTGTGTAACCATCATAATATAATTAACACGATCAAGTTATGACTAATTATCGATATAACAGAAGAAAGTACTTAAAAGATTCATACCTTTAATATGGTATTTAGCAGCTGCTGCATTTCTAGATCTATGTCTTGACATGTAGGTACAATTGAACGCTTTCCCCATCCAGGTGCCCTCTTGCCCCAGCCTGGCCTTCGACGCTCTACATGTATGTCACTTTCAGGCGTTCTCTTACCCCATCCTGGAGCACGTTTGTTAAAAACGTTTGAAATATCAGAAGGTAAACTGAAATATGATGAGTCTTTATCACTTGGTTCTGGAAATGCTCTCTTCCCCCACCCAGGTTTTCTCTTTTCCATTTCTGACCGTTTTCCCCATCCAGGTTTTCTTTTATAAATCTCAGCATTGAGAGAGTCAAGCAAATCTGCCGTCCGTTTGCCCCAGCCAGGCCTTCTTTTATCAATAAAACTTTTAATATCCTCATTGAAACTTCTTTTACCCCATCCAGGACTTCGTTTGTCAATATATTCAGAATTTAAACCAGCTCTTTTTCCCCAACCAGGTTTACGTTTATTCATTTCAAGTTCGTTCATATCACGTTTGCCCCAACCAGGTTTTCGTTTTTCCATTATTGAATCTGAAAAATCAGTCTCTAAGTCAATATTACTTCTTTTACCCCATCCGGGCCTTCTTTTATCTATAAGTTCATCGTCAGTTGATACTATTCCTATAACAAGTGCTGTAACTATTAAAAATATTGATGCAGATTCCATACTTGCAGCCCCAGTCAAATTTAAATTGATAACTTTTCTTCAGGAACTGCTCGTCCTATAGTATTACTTCATGTCATTTGCCCACATTTTAAAGCTTAGGCGATACTCTAGTATCACATCCCGCGGAATCCATCAGTCAATCAAAGAACAGATCATCTATTTAAGGCGTGTCCTTCATCTTGTAGGCAATTCTTTTCACATATGTTCATCAATATGTAGGCAGCCGATCAATTCTTTTTGTTTTGTTTTTCTGTAATCGACGCTGCTCTTATCGTGTATATTACGACACATTAAGCCCTCAGAAAATGCTTCCATGAATAATTGATATAAGGTGATTTTAGTGACGGAATTTTGGCCTTGTTTTGACGTGTCTCAATACCTCTAACGTAGTCCATTAATGTAGAATTGAATGTCATGAACATTTCATGTCAGTTACAACCAAACTTACCAATGATACTGTTCAAGTGGTAGGCGTACAGATCAATGTCTTGATAAGTAATAAATTTCTATTCAGGTTAGTCTTCATAATTAATTAACAAATGATGGGCTAATTTCTCTGTGGTGGCTTTGTCAAAAGTTTAAATTTCCACAAGGGGAAGATCTCTGGTTATTTTTGTTAAGTATCGGTACACAAGACCTTTTTCTCAGCAGAAACAGTAGGAAAATTATGCTCCATTGCTGTATTTGCTTTTGGAGACAATTTTACTGTTCATGTTTACCAGGAGGTTACGTTAAATTATGCATAAATATCAATACTTTTTTAAAATAGCTTTTCTGTCTACAAGAAAGGAAATAGAAGAATATTTTTTTAACAAAAAAAAAAGTCTTATGACTTTTTGTTCTCAATAAGAGATACAACAAGCAGTTGGAATGAATCTAAACATCAATCTAAACAGAATGTTTTTTTTTCAGACTTAATTGTTAATAAATTTTGATATACAGTTTTGGGCTCTTTTGCTATAGATAGTAGCAATGACTTAATATACATTATATCAAATAAGAACACTTTAATTTTTACGCTAAAAAGCTAAAAATAGTTCATTTATTTATTTATTTTACGTATAACGAGGCATGTTTCTGTTAGTTTTGGTTTAAATGAAATGGAATAATTTTGAAAAGCTGTGTATTTCATTTAATTATGTTTATCTAGGATAAAAAGAAAAGAGGACCATACCAAAACAGTCAATTCACTCATAACAATAGTTAATATATATATATATATATATATATATATATATATATATATATATATATATATATATATATATATATATATATATATATATATATATATATATATATATATATATATATATATATATATATATAACAAATTGCTTCTTTATTGATCATTTGTATGTTTGATAAGTAAACTGACACTATCAAATGTTTGTTCTTATTCTGCTAAACATATCGCGAAACATGTTGCAGTTCGAAGGTTATAGAAAACAAATCCTAATAGTGTAATAATATTTACGATTGATTTGCTCGTTCATAGGCTTGCGACACTTTCTAGACATTCTATCAATTGTTTTTTTTCCTTTGGAAGAAATGATGTTAATTACGTATCCTACATTAAGTTAGAGATGCATTTCTATTGTGTACTATGTACGGATCTAAATATTTTGAATTATATTTCGCCTATTTGTAAGAAAATAAAGAAAAAAATCATGTGTCATTCTTTATCATAAAAAGGTATTTAATCATATTGGCGCAGGGTAGTTATATTTCACGAGTCACAATCAGTGGGTTGGGATAGGGAAAGGACATCCATTTTTGTTACAAGGATCATTTAATTATATCCTTGGTTTACTTTTCAATTTTGTAGCCTATCTCGAGTGAATGTCAAAATTCTTTTTTTATAATGCATGTTTCAGGTATCATATTTGGTAGTTGGTAGATACCGAAATGAGGTCCATTCAAGTTATTAATCAGAAGATATATGTATACGAGGGGTGATCAAAAAGTTCGAGAACTATCTCTATATTTACAAAACCACAATTCAGATCAGAATGAAACTTTGCACACATATAGTCATACTCATGTTCTATAAACAGCGGGTGTTATATAATGTTTTGCTCCGTGTTTGTGACGTCACAATGTAAAAATAACGTCAATATGTAGGTGACAAAGAATGGTTGACTCAGTCGTACTCGAGCAACGAACGGCTAAAAAGCTTAACATATACCTTTGAAATTCCTTTGCAGTAGAATATGATAATTTGTACAAGGTTTGTGAAGACAAAAAACTTTTTGTCATTAATTGGATTGGTTGTTTTAGTGAAGGCAGGGAATATAAAGCAAGCCGGGGAAAGATGTGTCCTTAGTTGTGCAATTTGTCATGAAAGATCGTCAAGTTACAATTAGAAAAATAGTTGAATTTCTTAACAATAATATAATTATTAAATCCCTAAAATATCGTTTACTTTAAACATATGAAATATGATGAAAGGAAGGCGTCCATACTTTATCCACATTGGATAAACGACACTCCCGAGACAGAGGACTAGGGTTGTGATGGTCACTATGCTTATTCTGGAAAAGGATATCCTTATCCACCCGTCCTATTGCCGAAGTCTGGCCATTTCTGACAGATGGGCCGTTCTTGTTATAAGAAATACCTCGCATGGTAAGAAATATAATACTCGGAATCTTTTAGCTTCTTTGAACAGACCGCTACGGAGCATGTCATGTGATCGCCTGGGCAGTTCATTAAAATTGGAGAGGACTACCTCAAAAAATTAATAAAATTAATGAACACTGAAACTTCATTTTATTTCTTTTAAGGAAGGAATTCAATTAGTTCGAGAACTTTTTGATGACCCCTCCTTTATATATATATATATATATATATATATATATATATATATATATATATATATATATATATATATATATATATATATATATATATATATATACATATCCGAATGTTTTCTTTGTGATAACTCTGAAAGTTAAGTATGATGGTTTCTTGATACTACTACTTTCAGCTTCACCTGTCGTGCATAAATTATCCCACGTTTCCAACTGCCGTTGATGCTCTGACCAACAAACTAACCAACAAACTAGACAGTGATTCCTTAAATATGTGGTTGTTTCCCCCTGTATACGCTAAATTTACTATGCACAGCTGACTTTTCAACATTTTTTAAATCTTCGGTTATTTTTAAACATTTCTTTACTTTTGAATTGGTAGCGGTATTTCTATGTATGTCCATTTCGCTACTGTATGCTAATTAAATAATCTAAGGATAATTAATGGATCAAATTAAACGTTTGAAACATTAAAAACAAATAATTAAAGCCATCCAAAAATTAGGGTCACCAGAGGTGAAAACAGCTGTACGGTGTCAAGTGATTGGTCACGGTAATTACTGTGTATACATGTACACAGCCACAGGCGATAACGGGTATTAACTCGTGAAGGTGACGCTTATTAGTGTATAGACGTGGACAGTGCATATGCAAATAACATTTTTTGTTTTTAATAAATATATGCACTCGGAAATATGAAAAAAAATATACATCCTAGTAACCGAGCACCGATTTTAGTATTCGATACTCGGACGTTCGATCGAGTACCCGCTTAACCGGGTACTCGTTGACATCCCTAATATCTCTCTCTCTCTCTCTCTCTCTCTCTCTCTCTCTCTCTATATATATATATATATATATAACAAATATAAAAAGAAAACACAAGAATTCTCCGTAAAGCTTTAGCGCTTTCATTAAAAATTCTCAGAAGCTTTACACTACAAAAATGTATACATTTTGTAATACACTTTTGTAATGTAAAGCTTCTGAAGATTTTTAATGAAAGCGCTAAAGCTTTACGGAGAATTCTTGTATTTTCTTTTTATATTTGTTTAATATTGTTATATATATATATATATATATATATATATATATATATATATATATATATATATATATATATATATATATATATATATATATATATATATATATATATATATATATATATCAGTTTTCATCAAAACTTTGTATTCTACAACCTTTATCTATTTTGACTTTTGTCCTAAAATTTCTTTAGATATATACAATACTTTATAAATATCAAAATAAACACAATGGTGGGTCTCTTATATGCAACACGGCAAGAATGTACCGACACTCATTTTGAATATGACGATACATATGATTGAAGCAAAAAGGAATAAATTTAAAAATAACATTTGGAAAAAAAATCCAAATGATTTCAATATTAGAACTCAAAACAAGACGCTTTATAACAAATTGGGGATTAAAATTATTAAAAAGAAGCACGTGAGAGATTAAAAAGGTATGCGGATGAACTGAAAATAAGTGCCGAATAGTAACGAAGTCGGTAACATTCTTGCCGTCTGGTGATAGGCAGAACCTAAAAATGTCTATACCTTAATATTTTGAAAAGTATTTTATAAGTATTTTATATCATCTAATGAAATTTTAAGGCAAAAATCAAAATTGATTGCAGTATAAGTATGTCAAATTTTGTTGAAAACATTTGGTTATTAAAGTTTTTATACCAGTTGTGACTTTACTCGTGGACTACTTTTGGGTGAAATCTTTAATAAGAACAAATTGTTCAACTATGAGATTTAATCAAGGGAAAATGGATTATTTGATGTAATTTAAAATTAACAGTTCAATAATTCAGAAAGAATATTTAAAAATGCAGCAATTTTAGTGATTTTATTTTAATTCAGACAAAGTCAACGACAAATTTCTCTTTTTCCAAAGCCATACTGGCGAGGAAATCAAACAGAAGGTTTTTTCTCCTTTTATTTGACCTGCTTCATTGAACATATACCATTTAATTGTTCGCCTTCTGAAGAGGTATTAGAACCTTATATATTATTTAAAGGGAAAGGATATACACAGCCATTTCGAGTAGAAAAACTACAGAGAAGTGATCAGGCAACGAAAAGCTTAATATAGCATCAAATATTCTGTAATTGGATGAAGGGACCCGCTGGGCACCCATAGAGAGTACAATTTACTTGGCTAGAAATACTATATTAGATGGAAAATAAGTCAATAAAACACCTAGTATAAAAGCTACGTTCGAATTCAAGCAATTGTTAAAAATGAAAATGTTCGTTGTATTATCAAAATACAATAATGTCGATTCTTATTGCTTACGTTTCTTTTGTAATAAGATCATTCAATGAATAAGTGAACTTCAAATACAGGTACTTCGAATTTTCTTCTGAATGAATGATATGTTATAGAAATCCATGCACTCCCAGCACCAAAGTTAGTTTGTTAGATGCTTACGAATTCAAAAGGTTCAAAAATAAAAGAACTTTTATAAAATAGTTGTTAAGATACTTAAATTTTTCCAATGAAATTTAGAAAGATATACTTAGAGAATAATATAAATAATATAAAACTGATGCATTCTAAATTCGTAAAGTAAATAGATTCGGAAAAACATTCAATTTTTTTTTTCGAAGTAAATTTTATATGATCACCATAGCTTACAGGAAAATTTTATCTGAAAACGAATTCTTAAAAGCAGCTTCTGCCTGTTTATGAGCAATGTGCTTGAATATTAGACATACGCTTAGAAGCCAATATCCTTAAAGAAGGATTCTCAAAAGAGTTTAAAAAAGATAAATGACAAATTAAACTTGATCCAATCGCTTTGGGTAAGGATTTAACTTTTCACCGTTTTTACGTTTGTCGTAAGTTGTTATGCGCTAATCGACTTTAATTGGACATAATATGACACTCTTTCCTGAAACCAGAGACAGGGGAATGTTTATATATCCCGTCGTCAGTTGCTGTTTCTCTCAATATAGTCTTTCCTACAAAGGGCGCGTTTGATCTTTATACTGTCACGCATTTGTTGGCGAACTTCACAAATGATCAAAATTTTCTAAGTGATTATATTAATGTAAATCTCCTCCCACTTTAAACACGTAAAGAAGAGCTGTAATTTTTGTCAGAAAACAACTTGATATGTGATAAATCGAGAGGATTTGTTTATTTTACGAACAGGAAGGATTAATTATTTTTTTAATACTAATAAAAGAATATCAATTAGAGTTTATATATATATTCCGCTTTCTGTTTCCATGGCAACCTGCTGACAATGTTTGTCAAACTGATACCAATATCCTCCAGAAATCAGTTTGACATGATGCAAGGAATAATCTTTTCAAAAATTAAAGACATTTGGTTGAGTAGGTTCTAAGAAAAATTGAATTAATTTTTTTCATATTTTCTCTGTTTACGCCATTTTGAAAAAAAAGGTTAATTTTAATGCACAAGTAAATTTGATGTTATTTAGAACATTATAGAAAATTATAAGTGGAAAAGAAAAACAATAAGTCTTACAGGCTATATTTGATTGACGGGAAGTTATGAAACGTTTACACAGTACAATGATGACTAAAAAATACAGAACGGTGGTCTTAAATTTCCAACCAAGGTCAAGTTACTGAAAGTGTAGAAGCCATCACATTTTGGACTGCCTCTTTCTAGAAGACAACACTGTTACATTTTTTAATTTACAGAGCCAAAGATATAAGAGCACTTTTCTAAGTGATATCTGCTAAATGTATTGAATTCATTAGTTTAAAAATATGAACCCCCTCCTCAATAAATAAATAAATGAATAAATAAATAAATAATGAATAAATAAATAAATAAATGAATATTTATAATTATTATAAAAAATGAAAATAACGTCAAAGTTCTTTTCCTTGAAAAACTGAGGTTTTTCTCTATGGAGAATTTTTTTTTAAACTTTAAATTAGTGTCCATTGCAAATTTTAATAAAATTTTCGTAACAGTACTTGGGATTTGTACATATCAATTTAAGCAATTGTTATCCCGCTGTTTTGTAGATGTTTTCAACAGATATTTGCTCTATATCTTGTATAAAACTTAAACCCTAAATCTCAGGGCTTTAATTTGGAAATAAAACCTTTATTTCTATGCTCAGAAAGTTTTATGCATCAACTTTAAAATGATTGGACATGACTTATTGTTAAGATTCTTATGAAAGAATCCATATTCGTTTTTCAAGATTGATCGATTATTACTCCTTGGAAGATGAATCTATCACTAAATTTAGGGGAAAAACTTGAATGATTGCTACTTGAAGGGGATTTAAGAATAATTTGTTGAAATGAACCCACTGGTTTCGAAATAGAAATTGAAAGTATGAACAGATGATAGACATATAGACCGGCAAAGAACAAATTTCGATTAGAAAAGCACATTTCCACATTTCATCTCTTGTTGCAGGCGAATAAAAGAAAACAAGAAATATCAAGATGACAGTTGATATCGAGGTCAACCCTGAACAGAATGTTCAGATGAGATGACATTTACACTCTCTGTCGTGTAACTTTTCATGGAAGATTATGACAATGCTTCTTTTATATTTTAGATGCTACATTGTTTATGGTCACATTTCGTTAGGAGGATGAATTCGTTTGCCTCTTCATACCACGAAATCAACGAAATTAACCCCCCACGAAAATTATTTATTTCCATTTAATGACATATATTTTTCAATATTTCCTTTTGTCATGCATTCTTGCTACAATCTCGTATCACCAGTGAACGTTTTATTATTGATGGTTGACAATATTCTTCCATATTGATGTAATTTTATTAGTGAATGCAGGGTTCGTCCATTTGAGCAACAGAATATCATCAGTTGACGCTACATGTATATATCAATAATTAATGGTAATTAACTACAAGCCTATTGTTTATTTTAACAATACAAACACCAAAACTTTAAAATCCTTTGATATTCCAGCTCTCTAGTCGAAAGCGGAAACCATACAAACCCCCTACAGCTTTCTGCGTTTTCGTTGAGATATGTGTGGTTTCATAGTACAATTGCTTAGTTGCTTTCCGACAATCCATTCACTTGCATACCTGTAGCATAGCATGACATTTTTTTGTTCTAAGAAATGTTTTATTTCTCATGTAGAGACATAGTCATGCGTGGTTAGTATATTTGAGGTGTGTCACGTGGAAAATGATATCTGTCTATATGAGCGGGTAGAATATTTTCTATTTTTATTTATTCAGCTGAGAATAAAGTTTCCGTTTCAGTTCGCATAGTAAATTATTTCGAAATAAAAGGAACATAAATCAGGGTCATAAAGAATGTTGACCCAACACTGGCACGTGAATAAAAAATACAGTTGTTAAAACATTACTGCTGGTCAGTGAACTCGAAATAAAAGACACCAAAGTGTTTGCCTAATCTGTTTCATATTTGAATATTTTACTTACTCTAGACGATAAGGGCCAATTAACAAGTAAATTGTATGACAAACGAGATGACTTCAGCTTTCTGTCGTCAACCTTCTTAATTTATGTAGTAATATTCAACTAT
Source organism: Saccostrea echinata (assembly GCF_033153115.1). Taxonomy (NCBI): domain Eukaryota; kingdom Metazoa; phylum Mollusca; class Bivalvia; order Ostreida; family Ostreidae; genus Saccostrea; species Saccostrea echinata. The sequence goes on along the minus strand of NW_026889763.1, from coordinate 1,991,513 downwards.
CACCTTCATATGGTGTTTCTATACCCCAACGTATTAGATACTCAAAAGCAGTGCGATTTTTTAAATCGAGGCAGGCTACTAACCGATAAGTTGATGTTTTAGGGATTTCAACAAACTCTTTTAAGTCTGCATAGCGGAAAATCTATGGTCGTTAAAACGACCTTATTAGGAAATAAACCTATCATTGACCGTATCTTGACTGATTTATTTCATACCAATTGTTAGGCCTTTATTTTTATACAAAATTTGACAAGAGATGACTCCTTCTACCTGATATTATACATAGAGCTCAAAGTAGGTGTGACCCCCTAATCCTAGGCTCCTGATCCAACCTCTTGAATTTCCGTGGGTGAATGTCTCATGCCCTGTTCACAGATTTTTATTGTGTGTAAGTTTTTAATGATATTGATAACTGATCTTTATCTTCACTTTTTCAGTAATATTTAAAGGGATCGGTATATTTAGTTCTCTGGCTGATATGAAACAATACAAAGAGAGATGCAAAATGTTGTAGTACTATTTGTGTAAGAATACTAAGTCTACTTGAGTAAGATAATGTCTGAATTCATGCACCGTTTTGCAGCTCAGTGTTGTAGATTTGAAGGAGGTACATATACTAATGAAATCATGGCCACAAAAAGTTAAAACTGTCTATAACAAGAAATTATTTATGATTTCTTTTTTTTCCCCAAAAAATTCAAAATGCAATTTTTCTCTACAAATGCTGCAGTAAAAAGTAGTTGAAAGTATTTTTTTAAAAAGAAATCTCCATACCCTTTTTTTTCGAAAAATTGAATTGTAATTCGATTGTTTGTAATTTGAAGAATATGGCTAATAAATGAAATATATGGGAATAACGAACAGTATTCAAGCTCAAAAGTCCATTAAACATTACAAAATAGATGCAGAGCAAACACGGACCTCCAAAACATCAGAGGTGGGATCAGGTGCCATGGAGGATTGAGCATCCCCTGCCGACAGGTCACACCCGCCGTGTGCTCCTTGTCATGATCGGGAAATAACGGAAAAATCCGTCGACAATTCAGTGTGTAAATAATGGCCAAACAATTAGTATGAAAAACGTCAGATGCAATATTTGTTTTGGAATTTCTTGGTATTTTAGATATTACAAAAACATGATTATTTAAAAACGGAAAACATTAATTACTAAAATCATGATGAACAAAGCAATTCTTATAGGACAATATCAGCCATAAAACACATTAAGAGTAACATAAATAACCATGTTTTCTACCGGTGGCCAAATTGCAATGAATGAACTAAAATCCGGCCAGGGGCGACAGAGGAAAGGTGGGTTATCTATCGCGGAAAGAAAAAGTACGAATGATTCACAAACCGTCCTAGCAATGTACTTTAAATGGAAATTCGGGCAACAGGAAAAATACAGGAACAACTGCTTTTAAACTCATATTGTGGCAAAGCTGTGATGACTTCTTTTATTTTCGTATGTAGTACTGACATGTATTATATAACCAGGAAATTATATTCTATACAGTATATAAACATTGTTATAGGACAGGGTGAAATTGAATCCATTTATATTAGAACGTTCAAGTACATTATACATTATGTTCAAGTACATGTATATTCATTGAAAGAAGAAAAATGAAACGAACACTTTAGTAGAAATCTACCTTTAAAAAAATCTAATAAATAAAGAAATAGGTTCACGATTCTGGGCATTTCTAACAGCTCTTCGAACAAGAAAAAGGAGGTTATATACAATGACATGGTATAATCAGGTCAGAGAGAGAATAAATTTAGCTCATAGTTCCACTGTATGCATAACGACACTCTTTGATTATCGAAGTTAATTTTGTTTAATTTAAGTTATTACCATCTGTTTCTTTTCTTTTTCGTTTTGCCATGTTCTCAACATTTGTTATGTATATGCAACATAATATTTTTATTTTTAGACTATTTTAGAACATGACGTTTTTACTTAGATTTATGATAACATGCATTTAAGTGAATTAAAAAACTCGTTTTTCAAATGATATAACTGTATAGTTCAGCACAGTTTATAATCACTCAAAACCATGAAATATTATAAACATGTAAGGTACAAAAACAATAATATGCATACATGTGTATTATATAGGGGATGAAAAATGGGGGTGTAATTAAAGTGAAAAAAGAGCACGTATCTGTCAGAAATAATAAAATAGCATAGGTTTTTGACTCACATTGATTGTTTTGAAATCTTTGAACAAATATTTACAATTTGCCTTACAGATTTATCATGTTGACTCATCTTGAATTGGTCTAATGATTGAAATTTCTAAGAGGGATGTGGCTGCACCTAGTGGCCCATTGTAACCTTTCATAAACCTTAATGAAGCCAATATTCAGGTCCGATAGGCAAGCCACCCCACTTCCTTAATTATATCAATAAATGTAACTAAAGGACATTAAGGAGTAGAAATAAACAATTATTCCTAATTATCAAAGAACGAGGAGTCTTTCAACAGAAAAGTTCTATTGATTATTAATCTTTAAATGTTATGTATACGTACAATTGTAAAATTCAGATGCATTCTGTTAAGTGTTCTAGATAAGGAATTTACTATTCATTATACATTTTATGTCTGATAAACTCCAAAAATGTAGGGTTTTTAAATATATTTATTTCTTTGAATCCATATACATATATCCATGTATATTTATATATTGTTCTAATATCATCTAAATTTCTGCAAAGTGGCTGCATAGAAAGAAACAAAAAACAAAAAGACCATTGAATTATCTATGTTTAAGCCATAAACAGTTAAAATAAGCACTCACAGAACTATACAAAGGTGAATGGGTTTGCTTAGGTAGTTCAAAGAAAGGTAACGTTTAAATTTTAAGCTTACATTAGCAGTAGTGATCATAAGCCATGAAATATCACTACTATACGCTTAATATATAGGCGTCAGATAGGCTTAAATTCCAGATTTATTCAAAGAGTAACATTGTTTATTTCATTCATCTATTTACTTATGTATGGATATTTCTTTGATCTTTAGGTCTTTCATGCTGTTGGTTAAATGCACTTTAAACAAGGTGATATAGTCGCATAGTCTGATCATATAGTACTCCTCGTAATTTATCTTTACGAAATAGAGTTTTTGAACATTTTTTAGCCTTTAAAGTAATCTCAATTATACATTAACAATTGGCTACAAAATATTTACATGTTATTCTCAATAATAAATCAAAATAAAAAAGGACAATTTTAGCAAACATTAGTATGACATTGGAAATATGCGCTAAAAACGTACTCCTTAGGGTATAAAGAACGATTTTATTTGCTAGTGCACCCAACAAACGCCAAAAATTAAGGGTTGAAATTTATTGAAACACTCTACAGACAAAAATCCAGGATTATTTTTAAACAAAAGAGTATTTAACAATTAATAATAGAGTTTCGCTGGACAAGTCAAATGGTGTTAGAAAAATAAGCACGAGTTAATATTAAAATTATTTGTAATATTGGTTGTAGGAAAGTAGGTGTGGAATAATAATTTTTGATAAAGTTATAATGAATAAAAACATATATAAATTCTGAAAGCCTAGCTGTTTATTTGTCTTCATAATTTATAACAAATAAACTAATTTATTGTTAAATTCACGATTGAAGGGTCACTTCGTCATTGCAAAATTCACAGTTTAAGGTAAAATTTACATAGCAGTTTCCGAAGTATTGCTCCATTGTGTGCAACTAATGAAGGACTCAAAAATTACGCTCTATTACATCAACCAATCCTAAACAAATTCTAAGCCCTCCATCAAAGTTTAATTTCTACATTATAAATAACTGTTTTAATGGGGTATTTAACACACATATTTTTTTTGTTCAATTTCAATGAAGTAATATACACTTTAGAGAGCACCCATTCCACTTTTTGTTTGCTCATGCTCAAAATTACTTTGGAGATCGTCCGAACAATCCTTTTGATACATGTACCCTTGTTCTATTGTAATCAGTTAAATATTATAAGTGATCTTTAACTATGTGCTTCGCCATCTGGAAAATTCTCTCAGAAATCTCATTAAAACCAAACTTCTAAACGTTTTTAGATTCATTAGAATAATTACCTTTTGCAATTCAATGCAATAGTTGCAAGAGTTTGAGCCAAAAGAACAGAAAGCAAGAAACCCCAAGTACATGTATAATGCTTTAAATTTGTGAATTTTTTTATCTTTTTGGAAAAATCTTGTTTTAATTGAAGGGGACACATCAGACATATTGTTCTACTCGAAATTATCTAAATCAAATGTGGATTCTAAAAAGAAACTCTAAAGACCTTTTAGATAATTTAAAATTTCAAAACTTTCCAAACATCAATAGCATCAAAACATATTTCTTTTCTCCGCTTTATATAACCATTCCTCATGATAAATTAAAGAGCAGGCTATTTGACATAGACAATTGCCTTCTTTATAAAAATGCATTTTATAACTTTTCATACCTTTTGATTGGTCATCAACAAAATTACTTTGTTAAAAATCCTTTGGATTCTACAAGTATTCTGAAGTTGATATTAAAAAGATGTGTGTCTCATTGACAATATCTATATATCTATGTAGTCTTTGTAGACCAGGTCTTCCCATCAGTCTGTTGGAATTCCAAAGGTCACTAGTTGTGCTTCTTTGTTAGCCGACCTGTTTTTAATATTGAAGCAGAATTTATTCAAAAGAAAAATCTTGGCGTGGCCTTCAACTCAACATTTAGATATATGGACAACATTTTATCAATTAAAAATAGCTGTCAAATCACTATATCCCTTTGAACTCAAAATAAAAGACACTACAGTTTGCCACTTTTGGATGTTTTACAGGCTATATATACTAGTAATGGCCAACTAATAACTAATCTCTATGGAAAACGGGATAACTTCAACTTTTCCATCGTCAACTTATATAGCAATGTTTCAACATCACCAGCATATGGCGTTTATGTCTCCGAACTGATTTGATACGCAAGAGCATGCTCTGATCAATTTTTAAAAACAAGGCAAGCCACTGACAAATAAATTGAGGTAACAAGGATTTCAACAACCCCATTGTAGCAAATGCTATAGTCGACATAATGACGTTGGTTGTAAATACTACTTGCCGTTCAGTCTTATTTTTTCTGACACGGTTTATACGATTTGTTAGGTCATATCATACTAACTTTGACAACGGATTACTCTACTGATACATAGGGCTCACATTATCCCTCTTAGGCACCTGATCCCACCTCTGAAATTTCCAGGGGTCTATGTTTTTGTCCTTTTCATGATTTGTTTTATTTAATGGATTTTTGAGATTGATCACCGTTCGTTATCTTCACACTCATCTTTATGTAATACAATTATGAATAATTTTATTACTTGAAATAGTGGTCTGATATTCTCTTTTAAAAAAGCAATTGATGACAAACAACCAAGATAAAAAAAAGGTCAAGGGAACATTATTTGATCGAAATACTCTGGAATGTGTAAAACCAATTAAATACATGCACAAAATTACCTTCATACTATGGAATGACGGAAATATACTGAGAAATTAATCAAACTTTCATAATCCCTGTCATTACAGGATAACATACTTCAATATCATTGGAGATGCTAAAAAGAAATTGACACCATTTTGGCGACATTACAATTTCTTTCCGGTGATTACAAACTGAACTGTACATGTAAAGGGCTTCGTGAGTCAATAGTTTTAAGAAATCCACTACAATTATAGGTATTAGGGATGTATAAACGTTATACAATATGCCAATCCATAAATCGTCGCTTGAGTGTCAAGCGGCAACGTGTCAACGAATGGATCACCTTGTCTTTTTCTTTCTATATCTTTATAGTATTTTAGTTTATCCCTTACAGCTCTTTTGGTAAAAAAGAAGTTTATAACCTTTTTGCACTTAAAGATAAGAAAGTGTAATATTAATAATATATGTCTCTAAAATTTAGTGAAGGAGTAATTCCATTTTTAAAAAATTGCACGCATATTATTGTTATATCTTCTTTTTGTATATTAAACACAGAACACAGGGTCACATTTCATTCTATCAAGTTATTAAAATTTTAAATAAATTTTTAATGAAAATATTGAATTTATTTCTCGAGTGTTTTTTTTTATGTAAGCCTTGTCTATCAAAAAAAAAAAAAAAAAAAAAAAAAAAAAAAAAAAAAAAAAAAAAAAAAATTGGCTTAATTTCAAATTCCATAAATTGGATTAAAGTCTCTATTGTTTGTCTGATGTCTGAAGAAATAGTTTTGAATAAAGAGTTACTTTATTTAGAGGATGTTCAAAGGGAACTCTAAAATTAAAAAAAAACTATGCATATCCTACCAAAAAAAAAATAGTTACCAAGAAAACTCCTTTTAAATGCATTTGCCTTTCAGTCTTTAAATAACATTACAGTGTATATAAGGTTGTATGTATATAATATTTTATGAATTTAAAGATAAATATTAAGCACTTATTCTGAAAGATGTTATCCGTGTCTCTTTGGAATCCAAATGCTTAGGAGCGTACTTCCTTAAGAATTCTTTCACATGAATAACCTATCGTTACTTTTCCTCTCACATCACATAACATTTAAATAACAGATAACACTTAAAGACATAAAAGCATGAAGTTTACCCCTAGTGTTTATATAATAAATGTGTTTAAAGTGTCTGCATGTTCATAAGTGTAAAAAATTTCCCATCTTTCTCATGCTAATACCAGGATATAATGCTAAGTACATTTTACGCAATTGCAGGTTTTTTACCTATTCTAAAGCTTACAAAGCTTACTAAAGCAACAGTGATGTACACGTAATTTTTGATTTGATCACATGTACACGTAATTTTACATGTAAAGATGTGAAATTCTGAATGACGTTAATTTAACAAATGCAACTACATGTATTTTGATACATGAACCTACAGATGAAAGCTTTTGCAAAGTTTATAGCTTTAATTTTCTTTGTTAATTGAATGATGTCAATAGATTTATCGTCATTTTGCAGTCAAAGAATTGAGAATAGCTTATTCTATTGTAAAACCTAAAATAAATATTTAACAAAGCTTCTTAAAGTTTTTCTCGATCACCAGAAATTTAGCAAAATGTTGTACTCCGTCAATTGATGGTCTAGTCTATAGCTATTTTATTTAATTTTTAGACATTTATATTTCCAAGTGTTTTCTCTTTGATGCATGTAACTCTTGAACATTTTAGTGTGTTATTCCCTTGATATTTACAATTAAATGTAAATTTCGCCAATTGAAATGTAAAGTGCCTAATATACATGTCAATTTCCTGCGCTGTCATTGTGTTTGACGTCAGTGGGCGGCGTTATGGAAATTTACATGAAATTCTTATTGTATTTCATTTCTTTAAGACAGGATTTTATAATTTTTATTTACATTTTTTAATTTATATACAAATGTAAATATGAGGAATCAATGTTTAGTTTGTTGGGAATGCCAGAAAATGACGGGCCTTGCCTGTTATGCAAATTATCTGACGTTTCCAACTGTCGTTAATGCCCTGGAATACCCAACAAACAAGACAGTGATTCCTTAAAGAGGGTCGATTTTGAGCTCTTGGGCAGATTTTTATCTGGATCCCTACTTCTAAAATTCTGTATCATATTTTAGTTCTCACAATAAATTTGGATTCTATGACAATGACTACCGGTATATTCATTTAAAAACCCATGATTGAATTCCACACAAAAAGCATGAAGTGAGGGACTATATTTTTTGGCGGAACGTTTTATATAACAGTTTTTCTTTCGATGTATTTACACTACTAATAAGTTCTGATTCATATTTTTCTTTTGCAAGCGACCGTTCACGGTAGCTTAGTCGGTTGAGCACTCGCTCCGTGATCTGGAGGTCGTGAGTTCGAATCTCGGCCGCGACTGACCTAAGTCGATAAAAATGGATAGCAACTGTTGCTTCGCCATGCGCTCGGCACTTTGAAGTGAAAGTTGTGGGTCCTTCGGATGAGACCTTAAAAACCGAGGCCCCGTGTCACGGCATACGTTGGCACGATAACGATCCCTCTCTGCTCAATGGCCCTGAGTGCCGAGTAAAGGTCAAAATTTGAAGCCTTCCACCGGTATATGGTGACGTCTCTATATGAGTGAAAAATTCTCGAATGGGACGTAAAACAACATACAATCAATCAATCTTTTGCAAGCTGCACACAGAGTTATTTTGCGCAGTGGTATATTTTTTGCTGGTTTAATCATTGAAATATGATTATTTTTTTCATCATATAGCATCAAATATAGCAAATATATTATTGAAACTGCAGAAAAAATAGCCTCAATTTTATCTTAAAATAAACACTTTTTTTAAATCTAAAATTTAATATCATAGACCCCACTTTTAATTTTCTTTTCTGAATACATAAGATAACTTTGACCATTCCACTAAATTCAGTGAAAGTTTAAGACTTTAAATAATTTAATAGCTTGTTAAATTTTAATGCCAGAAAAATAACATTTTGTGAGTGCAGAAAGGTCAAATAATTGATTATTTGAAACTTTTTCTTTGTCCAATTTTTTAATATGTCTTTTCAAGAGAGAATAAGACTGTGTATGGTCCCATGATTGATATGAATGAAAAAATATTGGATAAAAACTTCGAAAAAGTGATTTAGGTGTAAGATGCAATTTCAGTGCAAGAAGATCATATTAAATGCACCGTAGCGCCGAAAGAAGGTTTTAAATTAAGCTATGTGTGTAGATACTACAAAAATACTTAAAATTTTTTAACACTTTTGATAGCAGGAGCCAACCTCCTTAATTATTGTTTGGAGTGTATCACTCGTAAAAACTTTATGTTTAGAGAGCATTAGTAATTTAATTTTCTAATAAAAGATTTTTTTGAACAGGAAATTCAAAAATAATGAAACCATTAAAGTCAATGGGGAGAGTGTTCTACGAACTGATATATGTATTTATTCCAGTTATTAAAGAAATACTAGGATTCTATTCGAACAATCGAGTTTTTTGTAAAAGGTAGAAAGATAAAACACTTTTCTTTTGTTGCAGAAAATGATATTTGTAAGGATCATGTTGCGCCAATGATTGAGCAAAAAATACGAAGTATGTAATATCCTCATTTTCGGTATGGTTAACTGCAGGGGTATTAAGCAAAGTTAAAAACTATCTTTTATTAAAAGATGCTAAGTCTGATGCAGCAGAAAGAATATAGATCATTCTAGTGACCATTTTCTATTTTTAGTATTAAGGGCATGTTAATCAATAAGGGAAACATCCCTAGTGTACACTTTAAAGATTTTTTTCTCTTTTATCCGAGCTTATATGTGATATCAATATGATATAGTTTTGTTTGAGACTCTTTATTATAGTTAATGACTTTACTCACATTACGAAGCATACAGTGACTGAATTTATAGTAATCACATATACATGGTGGTCCAAAAAAAATCGTGGACGATGGAGTTTTTGTCATTTTGAATAGTCTTTGATATGGATCTTATATGACAAATTCTTTGTCATTTTGAGTATTTGAACCAAACCTTTTTGGAAAAAAAAATACCATCTTCAAAATCCGTGGAAGCATTGTGCTCATGGACCGGGAATAAAATTAAGAACTTTTAAGTTTTTGATTATATATTAATATAGTAATTATTATATTTTTTATAAAACAAGTCTTAACTAGATAAAATTTACATGTGCTGTAACTAAACATGCTAAATCCGTCATATCCTTATGAAGAATAAGAAGAAAACCTCGCGAGAAATGTTTTTCTACAAAATCTTTAAAAAAAATGTCGAGTATCTATCCAAACGAATCAGAGATCATAAAACATTTGTTGATCCGTTTAGAAACGCCGTTAGAAATGAGGAAGATAATTAAAACTACTAGGAATGATCGGAATACAAGTGGCATAAACGTTTTTCAGCAAGTATGTACAATTTTGGACACACCTAACCATTTGAAAGACCACTAATAAGTGATGAAAAAACAAAAATGTATTTCTGATATTATGAATCTGGTGAAACATTTACCGCCGGACTAGGCCACAGTGAACATTTCGGTACCTTCCCTAACAACATTTTACTAATGTTAACTATAGTTTACTGTAGTTAACTATTATAGTAAATACTTTGATTTACTATGAAACGGTGCTCTAGAACTTTATTTTGAGATTAAGGGCCTTATTAGCTCTATAATCACACATCAATAATGTACATTTAAATAATAATGTTTGATTATACTGCATGTAGGACATGGAAATATGAAATATAAATATTTGAAATTCATAGTAAAAATACTTTGATTTGCTATAGTAAAAGCTATGATTTACTATATTAAAAACTTTGATACTAAAGTAAACTCTAGTTAACTAAAGTGAATTATAGTTTACTATTAGGGTAATTATTTTGTCAGGGAGTTCTGTCTGAAGAGTGTTCGCTCCGTTATTGTCTGGTCGTGGATGAAATATGAAAATGTTGTTGATAAAAACTAGAAATATGTCCATAGGACATGAATGCCCCGCCGAGGGTATATTAATAATGCAACATTCTAACACAAATTGAGAAAAGTGAGGTCAAGGTCAAAGGAAAGGTCAAGGTGAAAAAATATTGATGCAGTTGAATAGCTTACATTAGTATGTATCAGCATATGAAGTTTGACACAAATTTAAGAAAAGTGAGGTCAAGGTCAAATGAAAGGTCAAGGTCAGAAAAAAATTGTTTATGCAGTTGAAAGGTTACATCGGTATGTATTAGCATATGAAGTTTGATAAAAATATTATGAATGGTTTTAAAACTAAGCTAAACACTAATTAAAGAAAAGTGAGGTAAGGTCAAAGGAAAGGTCAGTCAAAAAATATTGATGCAGTTGAATAGCTCTCATCAGTATGTATCAGCATATGAAGTTTGATAACACTATCTTGAATGGTATTTTTAAAACTGAGCTAAAACTTATTTAAGAAAAATGAGGTCAAGGTCAAAGGAAAGGTCAAGGTAAAAAATGTTGATGCAGTTGAATAGCTCTCATCATTATGTATCAGCATATGAAGGTTGTTAAAAATATCTTGAATGGTTTCATTAAAACTGAGCTAAACACTAATTTAAGAAAAGTGAGGTCAAGGTCAAAAGAAAGGTCAAGGTCAAAAAATGTTGATGCAGTTGAATAACTTACATCAGTATGTATCAACATATGAAATTTGATTACACTATCTTGAATGGAATCTTTAAAACTGAGCTAAACACTAATTTAAGAAAAATGAGGTCAAGATCAAAGGAAAGATCAAGGTAAAAAATGTTGATGCAGTTGAATCGCTCTTATCAGTATGTATCAGCATATGAAGTTTGATAACACTACCTTGAATGGTATCTTTAAAACTGAGCTAAACACTAATTTAAGAAAAGTGAGGTCAAGGTCAAAGGAAAGGTCAAGGTCAAAAAATGTTGATGCAGTTGCATAGCTCTCATCAATATCTATCAGCATATGAAGTTTGATAAAAATATCTTGGATAGTTTCTTTGAAACTGAGCTTTGAACAGAGCTAAACGCAGAAGGACAGGCGGAAGGACAGAAGGACGGAAGGACGGAAGACGGACATGACAAACACTATATGCCCCGGCCATATTCATGGCGGGACATAAAAAAAGTTTGTCGCCCGCGTGGCGCAGCGGTTAGAGCGTCTGCTCTAGAGTCGCGGAGTAAAGAGCTGATCCTTACGTAGCGGACTCGACTCCACTGCGGGACGTGGAGACCGGTCCTTCGGATGACACCGTAAAAACCGAGGTCCCGTGTCGCAGTAATTGTTGGCACGAAAAAGATCCCTCACTGCTCAATGCCGAGGATAGGTATAAATTTGCAGCCCTCCATCAGCAAGTGGTGGCGTCTCCATATGAGTGAAAAAAATTCTCGAGAGGGACGTTAAAAAACAAAACAAACAAACATGATATAGGTGATACTTTAATTTTGCAATCGTCAACTTCCCTTACTTATGCAGCAATATACTCTTATCACCTGCATATGGGGTGTATATTTCTCTGTTGATTCGATACGCAAGAGCAAGCTCTACACGTATGAACAATTTCTAAAACGAGGTTAGTTATTGACAAACGAGATGGTGAAACAAGAATATCTACAGTCTCGTATAAAGTCATCACTTCGTAAGTTCTATGGTCTATACAATGACCTTGTCAGCAAATACAATCTATCATTAAGTCATATGCTGACTGACGTTTTTCATACTAATTGTTAGGCCATTATTTACACACTGAATTGTGGACGGATTTTTCCGTTATTTCCTGATCATGACAAGGAGAACATGGAGGGTGTAACAGGTCTGCAGGGGATGCTCACTCCTCCTTGGCACCTGATCCCACCTCTGATGTTTTTGGAGGTCCTTCTTTGCTCTGCTCCCGATTTATATTATTTTAATGGGTTTTTGAGCTTGAATACTGTTCGTGATCTCCATTTGATCAAGTGGTCCAGAATTTCATAAATCTGGTTAAATTCTTTTCCTTATTATAACTCTGTACTTTGTTTTCCTCCTAGATGCCCAGGAGCAAAGAAGAGGATTTTCAAAGCATTAATTCATTTCACTATAAGATCAATAGAGTCCAATCCTTACACCAGGACTCTTGACCCATGGACCATGAGTTTCACAATTAGAAAGAGGCGCTCTTGGTGATCATAACTATGCACTTAATTTATCTGTTAAATGTACCTATATAATAATAGAGCCCCGTCCTAACACCAGAACCCCTGACCCAGGGGCCATGAAATTCTCAATATTTGAACAGGAACGCTTGACTATCATAATCATGTACTGTTTGTATGCTAAATCAGAGGGGAAAAAACGATTTAAAGAATCAATGCAATTTCACATTATGATCAATACAGCCCCTCTAACTCCAGAATCCCAGTGGATTTCACAATTTTGGTAAAGGACTCAATGCTTGTAATAATCATGCCAACAGTTTGATTGTTTGATGTCCAGGATTAAAGAACAAGACTCTTGAAAATTGCATTAATTTTACCCCACCCCTCAAATTTGGTTGAAATTGGTTCAGCGGTTTATGTTTAAAAGTTTACGACCGACGGACGTCGACCAACAAAATGAGAGAGGAATAGGTCATCTGAGTGACTTAGGTGGCCTTAAAATACATGTATGTAGCAAATATTCAATATGTAAACAAAAACGACACTTTGAAGAGAAAATTGCTGGTCTTCCGGATAAGACCTTTAAAAAATGGGGCCCCGTTAAAGCGTTTGCACGCTCTAACTGCTTTGTGGCCCGAGGTGCCCAGTATGAGTCTAGTAAATGTGAAGTCTTACATTGTTATCTGGTGACGTCTCACAAGTAACATAATATTATAAGTGACGAAATAACTACTATGCAATCAATCAACCGGACTGGGCCATGTTACTTGTATGTATACGACGCGTTTATGCTTATACATTAATTGTACAAAAAGTTTACTGTTGTTTTTTTTTTTTTTACATTCACTCACTCATCATGGTGTACATTAAATTATTATCGCACACTTGACAGTGTCCTTATTATATACAAACAAACAAACAAAAATATTTATGAACAGTCCTTGTATATATATTTAGGGAAAACATTTTTGTCATCCCAAATTTTCTTCGACTTCTTTCAGATGTTCGTACTTTATTCACCAAGTTTAAATTTCATTGGGCATGAACTTGTCAAAAGAGAATGGGGAAAGAAATGAAAACTAGCAGAATTGGTATTTTCAAGCAAATAAGGACACATATAACAAATTCAAATCGAAAAGTTCGCTCAAGTTCTAACAAGATTTTACTATTTAGTTACACTGAAATATAAAAAAAGCTACACTGGGATATTTATAAATGTGTAAAATACCTAATAACGCGACAACTGCTGACTTCTTCGAAAAATTAAAGGATAGAAGTCTAAGGGCTAGACAGAACATGCATATCATAAAGGAGATGAAAGGTCTTGCAATAACGTCTAAGAAATAAACTGTACTTGTTAAAAAAGCATCACTAACGTACCAGTTGTGATTTAGAATAGATTTTACAGCTTTGAAAGCTTTGCCCAAATTTCAGTGTACAGGATCAAGACCGATGTATCGTACAAATATATATCTCACTTCTAATTTAGAAGACATGATTATTCAATTTAAATATAATAATTAAATCTAATTATGCAATGTTAAAATTGAATACATGGCGCTTTTATTTAACAAAGATAATACATTGTGAACACGTGCATCTTAATGATTAAGATTAATTTTAAATATCCAACACCTATATAGAGCATGATCCCTTTTTCTTAAAAAAAATCAAATGGACATTTCAAAGCATCAATATTACTTAGACAATTCAAAGTTTTTAAACACAGATTATCTTCAACCACGTAGTTGTAAATTTAAACGGACGTTTTAGAACTGCAATATTACTTAACAAATCACCGTTTTTAAACACAGATTATCTTCAACCACGTTATTTGTAAATTCAAATGGAAGTTTTAAAGCATGAATATTACTTAACACTTCACCATTTTTTTAAACACAACTTGTTGTCAACCATTTATTTTAAGTACAGTTCTGCTACTTGCCACATCAATTGGTGCCTACACAAGCCTAATTCATCTCACCGATTTTTCTGACGCGCAAAGAAGCTTTGATAAAATAGGATTATCCTTTTAAATGTAAAAGTGAAACATAATCAGTCCGGGAGTGCCTGGAGTTCACTTGTTCCTTTTAATTTAAAAACTTTGAATTATATTTCTGGGTAGATCTATGAGTAGCGTGACATCCTAGGCGGAGAATGTACGTATTGTAGATTCTCTCTATCTATAACGTTGTGCTTACATTGGAAGTTTGATTAAAACATGAACAAAACGTTAATTTTTGGTTATTTGGTTCTATTAGATGAAGGAAGACCAATACCATGCCCTGTAACGGCACACAGTGTCGCCCTGCACATACTGCCGCGTGTGAAATTTGCTAAATATAACTGCACATATTGACACCGATTTGCAATATTGTCGTCGTCGACAATATGTGTCAATATACGCCTAATTTTTCCTCTGCAAATTATACGATATTGTGCGCAGTACAACTTTGCAAATATTGTCGGCGGCGGCATTGTATGCCTTGAAATTTTGCACATATTGACGCCATGTAAAGATTTTACAGGGGGGCATTTTCTGTAAGCACTCAAATATAATTTGCACTTTAACTAATTTTAGTGAATCATTAGGCATAAGGGAGCATTTATTCTTCAGACTAAAACCAATGAGTAATTGGATTCTATAGATTTTTGTTTTATTGGAAACGGGCCTGAAACCTCGTTATCTCGAACTCGATGGGACGGAGAAAAAAAATTCGAGATATCCGAGGATAAATATTAAAACTGTGCATAGATTCTGTCCAATAATAAATTCTATCTTAAAAAAGATACTGTAAACCAACTATTATTCGCGACAACTTTTATTCGCGATTCGTCAGTTTGAAATCAATCCGCGACGATTAATTTTTGCGACTGAGGAAACACTCTCTACAAATACAAAGCAAAATAAATGGTTCGCGGCGATTAATATTCGCGAGATAAAGTAGGTCGCGAAATTCGCGAATATTTCTCGCACGCGAATAAAAGTTGGTTTACAGTATTTCATTGAATATCATTAGAAAATTCTTAACATTTTATGAAGTAAATATTGGTGTCTCAAAAATTTAGAAAAATAAACTGGAAAAAAGTTACGAAGATCTTGAAATATATTAGAATAGTCTGTTATAATCAATCACTCATTTAATTCATTCATTAAACGATAAATTGTAAAAATAACAACACCATTATCATCATATAAACTCTGAAGATCAATAAGTAAGGGTCTGAACTGTTGTCTTCGGCAACTATGTATGAAGGTACATCCCCCTTTCCCTGCGATCATGCCGATGGGCAACCATATATGTTCAGTGCAATTCTGCATACAATGTCACCAGCAACAATATGTGCCGACTGCCACGTGCCTATTTTATGCTATTCATGGCAAGTACAACTGATAGCTTTATAATGAGGGGATCTCATTTGCAAAAGATTTTTTCAAACTTTTATGCAGAAAAGTTTTGGGACGCCTTTTATCCACAAAATGTAATGTATATTTTTACGGAAATTTATGACGAAACAGCTTGGAATCAAGCATATACACTTACCAGTGTGTACTCACTGAAGGAATTTTTTAGCATTTTTAACGAAAAAAAGGTCATTTAGAAAAGAATTTTATGTTCTTTATAGCTTACACTTGTAGCTTCTTTGAGCTTCATCTTAAAGGCCGAGATTTTTAACCGTGCGGTTTTCTCAGGTAAGGGGAGGGACTCAATTTTACCCTGAGGCGTTGACGGTCGTGCAGAGCGCTAATCCCTATACACAAACAGTATACACAGGAAGTCCATGAGTATTACCTGTACAGCTTGTTTGGCCTACATTTCATTGTGAGATAAAATTATGAGATCTCTATTTTGATAGAAAAAAATCATTAGTAATAAGTATAATATTTGTACATTTCTATAATTTTATATTTATAACTAATATCAAACATACAGAATCCATATTCATTTTTGTATAAAAATCTATAATGTATGTCACAGATGTTGTGTTTTAATTTGTACATAAAATTGGCGCGCATTGCCAATCGAATGCGTTCGCTGCGTTTGTTTGTGTTGTGTGTTTAGTGTGAATGTTTTGGGAGATCATGTGACATTGTTTATTTTTGTATTTCCACGTGTTTCCGGTTAGGTGACCTAATGTGACCTTACAGCTGACCAATAACCGACTGTTTTATCTTATTAATATGCATGTTTAAATTTCTGCACCGAGTATTTAAGCACAGTACCCGCCAATTCTTTACCCCCACGCTTTTTGCCTTTACGGTAGAAGTCTTACATATATTTGAAACATAGAAGTATTCTTTCAAGTATTACTTGGAATTAATTTAACTGGATTCCTGGTAAGCTTTCTGTTTACCTTTATTATAATTATTATATAAATGTATTTTATAATTTACTTTTATTAATTAATCCCGACAGCGAACAATCATATAATTTATGTGTTGTTAATGTCTGATGTTAAATGTAAAGTATTCGTTTTGTGTGTGTATTGTGTTGTGAGAGTGTGTTTAATTTATACTTTGTAGGTTTTTTGTTATAAGCACAGTAATAAATATAGTTGTGCCGAATCCAGTGTTGGATTTTTCCTACAAAAGACCCGGTGACATGTACCTTATGTCATTGTAGTAATTAGTTGAGTTTATCGTTAAAATTAATGATTTCAGGTACAATTTAAATAGTAAGATATTAATCCTTGCCTGTTCCTTTCTGTTCAAATTTTTAAAAAAATATAATCATAACTAGATGCGATCTCGTTGCGAGCAACGAGTGGGTCTTCCGTCCGAATTTTGATAAGATGAGATACGAATTTAACTGAGATTTTCGTTCATAAATATATAAATAGTGAAAACGTACAATTTCCTTCAGTTATGTTAAACAAAATTTTGATCATTATGATACCTAAAAACGCAATGAAGATTTTAAATTATTTATAGTAGCAGATCGTGAAGATGAACATTACTGTAAAAGGGTTATAGATAAAACACTTTTGGCCCCTCTGAGCCCCTAATTCGAGGGGTCAGCCCCTTTTTCTTGATATCACATGAAAGGTCTTGTAATTCTGAAGACTTTTTGTTCAACAACTATTCAGAAGTTTCGTTTCGTTTTCGAGACATCTAGACTTGAAATATTTAGGGGCTGTCCCTGTAAGTCCTTATAGGGTCTGTTTAGGAAAAATTTTAAAGATGTACATTGTTGAGAACATTATTCTAAACAACTTTTGTTCAATATTGCTTTTCAAAATATTTCCCCTTTTCGAGATATAAAGCGTCAAAGATTAAGCATTCTGGCCCCTTATGGCCTCTAATTACGTAATATTTGATGAAAATTTTAAGACATATAGTTGCAGATTGTGAAGATGAACATTTTTGCTTCAATAATTAATATCAAAATATTTAACGTTAAGGAGTTAAAGATGAAAGACTTTTGGCCCTTCTGAGCCCCTAATTTGAGGGGTCAGCCCCTTTTTCTTGATAACACTTGAAAGGTCTTGTAATTCTGAAAACTTTTTGTTCAAAAAGTATTCAGAAGTTTCGTTTCGTTGTCGAGATATGTAGACTTGAAATATTTAGGGGCCGTCCCTTTAAGTCCATATAGGGGTTGTTTAGGAAAAATTCAAAGGATGCACATTGTTGAAAACATCATTCTAAACAACTTTTGTTCAATATTGCTTTTCAAAATATTTCCCCTTTTGGAAATATAAAGCGTCAAAGATTAAGCATTCTGGCCCCTTATGGCCCCTAATTACGTAATATTTGGAGAAAATTTTCAGATATATAGTTGCAGATTGTGAAGATGAACATTTTTGCTTCAATAATTAATATCAAAATATTTAACGTTAAGGAGTTATAGATGAAAGACTTTTGGCCCCTTTGAGCCCCTAATTCGAGGGGTCAGCCCCTTTTTCTTGATATCACATGAAAGGTCTTGTAATTCTGAAGACTTTTTTTTCAACAACTATTCAGAAGTTTCGTTTCGTTTTCGAGATATGTAGACTTGAAATATTTAGGGGCTGTCCCTTTAAGTCCATATAGGGGCTGTTTAGGAAATATTAAAAGGATGCACATTGTTGAGACCATCATTCTAAACAACTTTTGTTCAATATTGCTTTTCAAAATGTTTCCCCTTTTCGAGATATAAAGCGTCAAAGATTTAGCATTCTGGCCCCTTGTGTCCCCTAATTATGTGCCATATGACGTAAAAATCATACTATATAGTTGTAAATTGTTTAAATAAATATTTTTGCTTCATTAATGTATACCAAAATATTTCTTGTTTAAGAGTTATCGATTAAAGACTTTTGGCCCTTATCGGCCCCTAATGTGATAAGTCAGCCCTTTTTTCTTGATATCATGTTACAGATCTTGT